>NC_138383.1:13947288-13978915 GCF_054177405.1 Leptonychotes weddellii
AAATAAATAAATAAATAAATAAATAGTGATCTGCTTTAAAAAAATCATAGCCAGACTACTACAAAAAGCATAAACTAGTTTCCAGCAGACATTCAAAGACATCCAGCTTGAATGCTGCATTTCAAATTTTAAGGTACTTTCCAAAAGAGCTGGCTGGGGGTGCGAGGGTCAACTTCATACAATTAAAGATTACAATCTACCCATCTAATACTTATCTATAGGCAGTATGTGCATGCAACTTTACTTCTGGATTTTAAAAGAAATCTAATCTTGTAAAAATAGAACAGTGAACAGTGAGACAGAAGACAATGATGGAAATATTCTCTTGTAAATGTAAGAGCCAACCAGGTCATGATCAAGATGACTAAGAACCTCAAGGGTGTGTGACTCAGTGGGCTAATGCAAGAGTATTAGCTTCATGACATGTATCTTAGTCATCTTCATAATGAATTCACTGTATTGGAAAAGGGACTCACAAATATTGTGATGCACTGATTTTATTTGATGAAAATTCAGTATTTTGCTTTGACAAAGCCACGTTAACTGTGGCAGGGTCAATTTCATATAAATTCTGCCAATGAGTCAGATTATCATTTGCACATATGCCCTCCCACTAAAGCCAATGCCTGTGAATGGCCATTGTAATGGGATTTAGTAAAAGTCCTAGGGAAACCAACATATATTAGGAAATAAGTTTTAATTAGGAATGTGTAATCTCTTCAAGCAGAACAGTGTTAGAATATTATCATTAATAATTTATTGTTAATTTACCCCAAGTAGCTACTACTAGAAGTCAGTAATGCTATGATTTGTTTTGTGTATTTTAATTCTCACTTGTTCCCTTTACATATTCCATCATAAGATTTATTACATTTATCCATAAAAACCAACAACCTCTTTCGTTCTTTGGCAGACAGCAAACTTGGTTTCTGTCTTTTTCTGTGGAAGAAGAGAGTCCATTAAGATGGTCAGAAAGAGTGAGTTTTCAGGTAGGTTATTTCTAGCCTAACTCCACATTAACACAATGGTGATTAAACTTTTAAAAATGGACCCCAAAATAATTTTTAAAACTTGAATTAAAAACTTTAATAATGTTTCAAATTAGTATCTATCAAGGACATTAGGCTTTGAGACTAGAAAAGGCACTTATGGTTGGTTAACCAGCTATATACTCTGCTATTAGTACACAATCTTCCATAACTGTTTTACCATTAGAGCTCAGGCTCTTGGATGGTTGACAGCTAGGAATTTACTAACTTGCTGCAGTGGGATCCTGGACAGTGCACTTATGTGACCTTCTCCCCATTGTTAGGCTGGGTCTCTGGAAACATCAATTTTGGTAGAACAGTTGTTCAAAACAGCTGCCTTGAGAAGTAAAAAAAAGACACTTTTTACTAATGAAGCAAATGTGAATGTTTTTAAAAAATTCTTTCTACTGCTTTTTTTTTTATTCTGTATTTTATCTTCGCTCTGGGTTTTTTGTTTTGTTTTGGGAAATGTTAGTGTTAATACCCCCACTTAAGATCCAAATGCTAGCTCAGAAGTTACCCAGCCACTTCTGCTTCAGTGGTCAAAACACTACCATTATGATCAAACAACTGTAGTTATTATTAAGGTAACTATTAAACGAACTATGCCTGTAGTCTTTTTTTTTATTAATTCAAATAAACATTTATTGCACAGGTACTCTGGCAACTGTTTTAAGTGTTGGATTTCATGCAGAATTTCATTGAGTCAGTACTCAATGACAGAGCCATTCTGCATCAACTCTGGGAATAATCTGTAAGGTTTTAGTCATTGCATTTAAATAACACAACGAAAGAACATCAGTGAAAACAGGCTGGCTCTTCTAATACAAAGTAGCGTAATAAATGCTAGTGATAAGATGATTAAAGAATTATACACTGACAGCTTAGAATTCCAGAATGAAGGGATCTCTTGAAACCTAAGTGAACTCAGGACAAATGTCCAAAATTACCTTTTTTTTTTTTTTTTTAAAGATTTTATTTATTTATTTGACAGAGAGAGACACAGCGAGAGAGGGAACACAAGCAGGGGGAGTGGGAGAGGGAGAAGCAGGCTTCCCGCGAAGCAGGGAGCCCGATGCGGGGCTCGATCCCAGGACCCCAGAATCATGACCTGAGCCGAAGGCAGATGCTTAATAACTGAGCCACCCAGGCACCCCTCAAAAAGTACTTCTATACAAAGCTCAAAGAGTAGAGCCTGTCAGCTACAAGAAGTCCTGCTAGTGTGGAACTATAAAAAGATGTGAAAAACTTAGGTAGACAGAGAAAGACAAATACCACATGATTTCACTTATACATAGAATCTAAAAACAAATGAACAAAACAGACTCTTAAATACAGAGAACAAATGGGTGGCTGCCAGAGGGGAGGGGGTAGGGGAAAGGGTGAAATAGATAGTGGGGATTTAAGAGGTACAAACTTCCAGTCATAAAATAAATAAGTCACGGAGATGAAAAGTACAGCTCGATGCCTGTACTCTTTAACAATGTTTATGAACTACTTTTAACCAATTCTTTTTTTTTTTTTAAAGATTTTATTTATTTGAGAGAGAGAGAATGAGAGAGAGCAAGCACATGAGAGGGGGGAGGGTCAGAGGGAGAAGCAGACCCCCCGCTGAGCAGGGAGCCCGATGTGGGACTCAATCCAGGGACTCCAGAATCATGACCTGAGCCGAAGGCAGTCGCTTAACCAACTGAGCCACCCAGGCACCCGTTTTAACCAATTCTAAAACTATACTTTTCTTGCATTTCTGTAAATAGACTATATGGTCCTTAAAGATGTAAAGGCACTTCTCTTCAATTGCAGTGGTATTCCCTAAACCAGTGGTTCTTAAAGTGTGATCTGGGGACCCCGGGGGGTTTTCAAGACACTTTCAAGGGGTCCACGAAATCAAAACTATTTAATACTGAGAGGTTACTTGTCTTTTTCCATGCTCATTCTGTTACAAGTGTACGGTAGAATTTTCCAAAGCTTACATGATGTTAACAAATAACAGGTCTACTATTGTTTTTGAAAAATGAACAGATATTTTAACACTTTCTTAGTTTTAACTTCTAATATGGCAAATATCAATAAATATAACTCTTATAAACCCAAGCTTTTAAGGCCCTCAGTAATTTTTTTTAAGTGTGTAAAGGGGTGCTGATACCAAAAAGTTTGAGAACTGCTCTAAACAGAGTAATGCAAGAATGCCTGTATGAAGTGCCCGATAAATGCTTGCTACCTCTTTAGATATATCCTCAAAAGATATTATTTCAGATAATCTCTATACTTGGAAACAGTAAATTTAGTAGTCAGCGGATACACTTCAGTGTACATGACCATTAACTACCTTCTCTTAAGATCCAGGGTCATTTAAAACCCATCACTTGTGATTTAAAATCCATTTTTGTGATTAAAAAACTATTTCATAGGACTTGTTTGAGTAATACCTTAAAACATAGAAAGATCTATCTCTAATGTAGAAAGATTTATCTTAGTGTATACTACAAAAGGTTTCAATCACTTTATTACTTTTTTTGGGTAAGGTTGTTTTACTTCAACCACAGCCAGAAGAAAAATATATAAAACCAAAACATGACTGAAATTTGTATGTTTCTTTAAATAAAATAGAAAGCATGATGTGACATGTTTTCTAAAATTATGCCAGGAAAACAATATGATTCTGTTTCTACAATGAAGTGCAATGTTTTGGATATACCAAGCACAAATTATAAAGGCTTGCGAAGCAGGTCTATAGAAACATAAGGAAAGCCAATCCAAGTTTGCTTTCCTTTCTTGTTAATGTGTTTTAAGTCATATCAGAAGACATAGAGTTTATTTGTAAACAGTTAATTAAGATAACATGTTACTTTTTGAGGGAAGATTAGTATGCTAATTTTAGAAGGCAAAATACTGCTTAGTAAACACCCAGTCTCTTATGGATTAAAGTACTCAACTGAGTGGCATGTTCTAACCATTTAGACTTCTAAAAGAAAAGCTCCTGAAAGAACAGACAACTTTAAGAAACTAAAACACTCATATCATAGCACCTTTATCAATGGAAAAACGGCATCTTCAAGGAGTAGGGTAAACAGTAAGTTGAGAGACTATCTGCAAGGGATATAAAATTAGTTTTGTTAGGAATGCATTATTCAGGCAGAGAGCTCTCTTAGGCATGCTTTGAAAAATCTTTGAATGTACTTTGGTTTTACTGAATGTTTAGGCTGAAGTTCAATGCAATAGCAAAGCTTTTTGTTGTCTTCTAGATATAAGTGATATCTGTGTCTAAAAGCAAGCTCACTAGAATGCATCTGTCAAACATCTTACTAAATCTTTAGATACCAAAGCAGAGATTATACCATCAAGTATCAACAGAACCCAACACGAAGGGTTCTCAAAAATACACAGCTGCAATCTGTCAATGGATTTTGTTTTCTACTTTCAGGCATACCTTGTTTTGTTGTGTTTCACATGCAGACAATTCCTTTTTTTTTTTTAAACAACTTGAAGGTCTGTTGCAACCCTGCATTGAGCAAGTCTGCTGGTGCCATCTGCCAACAGCAATTGCTCACTTTGTGTCTCTGTGTCACATTTTGGTAATTTGTGCAATATTTCAAATATTTTCATCATTATTTTATTTGTTAGGGTGATCTGTGATCAGTGATTATGACTCACTGAAAGCTCAGATGATGGTTACCATTTTTTAAGCATTAAAGTATTTTAAAGATCTTTTTAAAATTTATTTATTTGAGAGAGAGCAGGAGCAGGAGGAGGGGCAGAGGGAGAGGGAGAAGCAGACTCCCTGCTGAGCACAGAGTCCAACGTGGGGCTCCATCCCAGGACCTTGGGATCATAACCTGAGCCGAAGGCGGACGCTTAACTGACTGAGCAACCCAGGCACCCCTAAGCAATAAAGTATTTTAAAATCAAGGTAAGCACATTGGTTTTTTTAGACAATGCTTTTACACACCTAGTAAACTACAGTATAGTGTAAACATAACTTTTATAGGTACTGGGAAACCAAAAAATCCATTTGACTTGCTTTATTGTGATAGTCACTTTAAAATTGCAGGGATCTGAAACTGAACCCATAAGATCTCTGAAGGATGCCTGCAGTACAAAATCCATTATTCAACGACTAGCAAAGCAGAAAATAAAATAATTAATGTATGTTTTCCAGTAATGAAATGCAAGGTGATGTTAATGCAGATTTTCAGCCAAATCTGAAGGTCTATATAGATCAATAGTTGTAGCCAATCTTTTTTTTTTTTTTTAGTTTAAATTCCAGTTAATGTACAGTGTAATAATAGTTTCAAGTGTACAATTTAGTGATTCAACACACATAACACCCAGTGCTCATCAAGACAAGTACGCTCCTTAATCCCCATCACCTATTTAACTCATCCTGCCCTCCCCCCCGCAACCCCGTAACCATCAGTTTGTTCTCTACAGCTAAGAGTCTGTTTCTTGGTTTGCCTCTCTCTTTTTTCCCCTTGATCATTTTGTTTCTTAAATTCCACATGTGAGTGAAATCGTGTGTTCAATCTTCTTTATTATGGCTATGCATTCTGGTTTTGGCACAAATCATTTATTTAGTCTTTTGACTAGATTTATTCAGGCTTTGGATATAATCAATCAATCAGCACTAAGTAGTGTTAAATATACTAAAGTATATATACTAAAGTAATGCTTAATATAATGCCACTTCCTAGGCTGGAAATACTCAGCTGTATATACTAAGCAACTAGCATGTGGCTTAACTGAAGAAATGGTGAGTAGGATGAATAGGACTGGGAACCAAAACTGACTGAGGTCATCAACGCACTATAGTAGATGGGAGGTTTGGCAACTGCAGCAATACAACCAATTACTTTATGCTCCTAGTTGCGCAGTCATCATTGAGAAATTATCAGCACAATGACTTCCAGAATGGACAGCAGGCATGAATGTAACCCTTCCTGTGTGAGTTATGCATGCAGTACTATACAGATTAGCACTGGACAAGGGGTGAGGAGGAGAGCAAAGGAAAGATGAAAACAAGCTAGGAGATAAAATTTAAAAAGGCACTTGGGATATTAGTACTGTGGGTACCAGAGAAAGCCGACCACCTATCTGGTAAGGCTATCAGAGATGGTTTGGTTCATTTTGCACAAACCAGAGGCACAAGCAGCAATACCACTAACAGGTCTCTCACCTAGATTGTCTTTTGAAAGGATCAACAGAATGAAAAGTCTCTGAAAAGATTAGGTTCCTGATTGTAGAAACAAGTAGTATGCATAAAAAGTGTGAAGAAACTGTTGCCTGAGTGGGAAAGGGATGTTGTTTAAATGTTTCCAGGAGAGGGCGCCTGGGTGGCTCAGTTGGTTGGGCGACTGCCTTCGGCTCAGGTCATGATCCTGGAGTCACAGGATCGAGTCCCGCATCAGGCTCCCTGCTCGGCGGGGGGTCTGCTTCTCCATCTGACCCTCCCCCCTCTCATGTACTCGCTCTCTCTCATTCTCTCTCTCTCAAATAAATAAATAAAATCTTTAAAAAAAAAATAAAATAAATGTTTCCAGGAGAGGACTAGAAGCACTGTCTGAAACTCCAAGTAAATAAAAGTACTGTATGTCATCAGAAGGGGCTGCTAGGATGAAGATGAAATAAATGCTCTATGAAATATGTGACTATTAGCACCAAGCTCACACTAGGGCTGAAGTGAATCAACACTCACTTCTGAAATCCAGGACCTTAAAAAGGTTGTTTCCTCCATCACCACCTTTACCCTTGTTTCTTTTGAGAATTTCAAGGATCAATGCTTCCAACTGTTCAAAATTACAATGTCTATGATGAATATAATGTATTTGTGTTTATCTTTCTCTTCTATGGTGACATGCTCATTTTTTAAGTGAGGCTTCAGTAAGAGTGGAAATAGGAAACAAACTTTTTGCCTACTGCCCATGTCCACTTTTGCCTGGGAATCACCAGGCAAAGCCCTTCTGGAGCTCTAACCTCTTAAATCCTGTTGTGTGCGAGCACCGCCCATGCTTTGTCTCGGCATTCGAAGAGAAGTTCTCAAAGGTGTATGTCTCTGCTCATCCAGGTAAGCAAGGTCCTCCAAGTGGGCAGAGCTGGTGGCTGATAAGACAGAAAAGTTTAGTCAGAATATGTAAGTTTAGAAAACTTTCAGTTCGTCTGTATCATCCCAACTTGGGAATCAGAGCTCACTCCAGCATATACATCCACCAAGGGTTTGCTGAACTCACGGTCCTTGTCAGTGTCCCAAACATGTGCCAGGAGAAAAATGTCAAGAGTTGTCTTCAGCTCCTTCAACACTATCAACTGCCTGAACTTATGAAGAGTACTAGCAACAAGTTAGCAAACACATTAGTACCTGAAAACAAAAATTATTAATTTTTTGTTTCTTTGGGGTCACAAATACCATTTGTAGAACAAGGCATAAACACCATCAGTGGAGAAACATGTTCCAAATTATACTGAGCTGTAAGAAAAACATGAAGCTCTGTTTTCAACATTTTCCCTTCATGCTAAAGAATGAAATATGAAAACATTCTGAAAACAATTTTCAAGTGTATATATCTATTGGAAAGATGGGTATCAGGACAACAGATAGAGAACTGCTGAAGAGTCTTTGGGGAACTGCCAATGTCCATGAATTCCAAAGAACACTTAGTTGCTCTCTGAACACAGTCAGGTAATAATGGCCCCCCATTGCATGTATAAACCCTTTAACCCAGACACAACAGGGAGAGGGAAAATGGCATGGGTCCTGGCACTGCTATATACTGAGAGCTGTTGGGAACATTCACAATGAACCAAAAAGTGAAGAAATTAAGAATCAGGAAGCACTGAAGAACAAAACGGTTTTTAACAACAGCAACAACACGCCCAAACTTCTGTCAGAATACAATCAGTTAGAGCTTATAAATTATTAATTAAACTGCTGGTTCAGTTTGTTGTTAATTATGTACGATACTGTGCCAGGGGTTATTCAGTTCTTCAATGGCAATTATTTACCAAGAGCTTACTGTGTGCCAGGCCCTGTTCTTGATGCCCTCCCTGGCTTAGCTGCCAGCTTACCTCTGGTGACTGTTTGAGTGGCTGAGAGGAACCAAAATGAGATCACTCTTGGCTGCAGAGCTCTAATGAAGATAATGTCCATATCCCCAGTTGAGATAAGACACAAACAACAATCTAAGGTGGATTATGACTAAGTGGCACAAAGAAAGTCACAAAGTGCTCTCTGAGCTGAAAAAGTGGGGGGGGGGGTGGGGAGACGGAGAAAAACAGAATAGAGGTAGAGACAGACAGAAAAGAATAAGAGAGAACATGTGCAAGAGACATATACTCCCTTCATCCTTCAACTATTGCAATTACCTCAGTTACTTGGGTCTACTGGAAACCTAGACAAGAGGAACTTATCCAAATTTATAGATATAGTTTCTATGGGAAACAAAAGTCTCTGAAAGCTCATCTAGGGAAGTAAACCAAGAAAAGGAAGTTAAATGCCACATTACACATCAGTAGGAGAGAGCTCAGAGGAATAAGAGATAATCTTGATCTCCGCATTCTGAAATTAAAACTATCCAGAATAGATTACTTTTTAATCTTTTACTTAAAAACACTGGAGGCAATGACTCTTACACCATTCCCACTGGGAGAATAACAGAGGAATAAGAGATAATCTTGATCTCTGCATTTGGAAACTAAAACTATCCAGAAAAGATAACTCTGTGGTTCTGTGAATTAGTTCTTTCTTATGTTTATTAGTCCCTCCTGCTTTAATCAAAGTCTGTTTTCCTTTGTTTGGTTCTTCGTCTATATGTGTGTAGCTATCAAAAAAAAGGTAAGGAAGAAAAAAAAAAAAGGAGCCCTCAGAATTCCCATCCCCACAGAGCCCTCCTTGGAGGGGAGAAATATTAGCATCAGCTGAGCAGGGCCCCTTACACAGAGATCAGTTTCAGCTTTGTAGGGCCCTTCCTCCAAGTTCCTCTGGTGTAATAACCCCAACCTTTTCTTGTGACACAGACTCTGAGGTGGTAGCTGCTTCCTGCAGTTGCCAAGTCCATGATGCCTCAGTGTTTTCTTTTTCCCTTTCCAGTTCATTTAAACATAGTCAACCATTCTTTACATTTCAGATTTTCTGGTAAAATAACTGTGGTTTCTGTCTCCTGGCTAGCCCCTGACTGATACACTATTGAAAATAACAGAGCAGTAATCCTTTCATATGTTGATGATAAAGCAATACCACAGAATGAAGATGTGAAAGGAATCTTCATCACGGTCACCTAGTCCAAAGGTCAGCACACTAAGGCCTGCTGCCTATTTTTGTAAATAAAGTTTACTGGAACACAGTTTTGCCCGTTCGTTAAGCATTCTTTTACAACAGAGTTGAGTAGTTTTGAGAGAGGTCATATTGGCCTGCAAAGCCTAAAATACTAGCTGGCCTTTTTTTTTTTTTTAGATTATTTATTTATTTATTTATTTGAGAGAGAGAGAATGAGAGACAGAGAGCATGAGAGAGAGGAGGGAGGGTCAGAGGGAGAAGCAGACTCCCTGCTGAGCAGGGAGCCCGACGCGGGACTCGATCCAGGGACTCCAGGATTATGACCTGAGCCGAAGGCAGTCGCTTAACCAACTGAGCCACCCAGGCGCCCACTAGCTGGCCTTTTAATAAAAAGTTTGTTGAGGGGCGCCTGGGTGGCTCAGTTGTTAAGCATCTGCCTTCGGCTCAGGTCGTGATCCCGGGGTCCTGGGATCGAGCCCCACATCGGGCTCCCTGCTCAGCGGGAAGCCTGCTTCTCCCTCTCCCAGTCCGCCTGCTTGTGCTCCCTCTCTCACTGTCACTCTGTCAAATAAATAAATAAAATCTTAAAAAAAAAAAAAAGTTTGTTGACCCCAAACTAGTCAAATCCCCTCATTTTACAGATTAGTACTGTAGAGTGACTTGTCTACAGTGAATCACTCATTTATGGTAGAGCCAGGCCTCAAAACCGGACATCTGGTCCATCAGTCCAGTGAGTGCTATTTGCATTGTGCCCCTTCTCCCCTTTTAAAGCTAAACAGATTTAACTCTTCCTTAAAAAACTTATTTTCATCCCTTCTTCATCTTTGTCACTTTCCCTCAACTCCCTGTTTTTTATGGCTTCATAGAGCAGTAACCAAATGTGGGCAAGTAAAGACCTTGTAATGCAAAGTGCAGGTGCTTACTAAAACTCCACACTGCAAATATTTCCACAGTAAGAAACAAAAGAACAAACAAAAGCCCCCAAATTTGTTATTTTTTTTAATGAGAAAAATACATATAAGGTACTTCCTAAAGCTGATAAACTGAGAGTAATATGAAAAGAGTATCAATGACAATGAGAACCTTTTACTGACATTAAAATAAAACTCAAATGAAACCTTTAACAGCTGGATGAGTGGTTAGTTTTGGGTTACCACTATGGTAATATAAATGGCACATTATATAATTTTAAAGCAAGGTTCTCTTACTAAAATGGTTCTATATGCCAATGCACTAAAATGGTTTCATACGTTTTAATAAAAAGAGAACGTATATTTCATTAACAGTAGGTGGAAAGATACAGCAACAACATGGAGTGGACCAAAAGCTGTGTTAAGGAAAAAAGAGCCCTTTTTTCTATATTATATTCATCTATGAATCTTTTAAAGATTAAACTCAGGGAGATCTATACTTTGAGTACAGATTTGAGTAACAGATAATTCATTTTAATTTCTCCTTACTGAAAAGACCTCCTGGCAAGTACTCTTAGCCCCAGCCTTACTCTCACAGGGTCAGCTTCCTATTCAAAGAGCTGCTGACAGCATTTGTGAAATATAAACGTTGAGTGTGAACTTAACAAGCTTTGCCAAACGAACCTTTACTATCTTAATTCCTAGGAAAATGGACATCAATTGTCCTATTGCTTTCTTTCACAAAACCAAGAAATGTAGTAAAGATATTTTGGAATGAGCACACATCTCAATTTCAGTCAGATGACATTAGGAGAAAAAGACAAATACTCTAATTATTGAGCTGAATGAACGGTTCATTCCTCTACAAATCTAAATACTCGTAGGCAAACAGTGAACTAAAGAAAAGCAGTGATCTTCAGTATCAAGTGCCAGAGCTCCGAAGCCCTGATTCAGGGCACAGACAGATCTCAAATCAGCTGATGGGGAACTATTGTTTTAATCCAGATTGCAAATAAATTATGTTTAGTGTTACTTAAGTCTATTAAAACATTTGTTCTTTTTCTTCTTTTAGCAATCAGTATCTTTTTGTTGATCTCTGAATCTATCACAACTTCCTCTACCAAATAATCCAAAATATTTTTTCACTGCCTTTATCCCTTATTAAATCATTATTCTCCTTAGTCTTATTTTGTTTCTCACTGCTTCATCATTTTCAAAATTCTTGCCCGTTATTTAAAGGGATATGAGACAAATATTGGAAAGATGAACCAGGAGACCTAGAAGTCTGTTAGCTGTGGCCCTTTGTTGTATTAGCTGTATAGGGGTACTCTCCCTCATGATCACTTGAGTCTTTTCCATTTGCAAGCCACTTTCTGAGAAGTCTGTCGTAGTTTGTCAAACATCTCACTCTCTGTCAAATTTGCTCAGGCTGCATTTTCTCTGCTTCTCTAACTGATCCTCCAGTCAAAATTAATTGCTTCTCCCCTTTAGCAACCACATACATATATTGCTAATTAGAACCTGTGTTATTCAGCTACTTGCCTACGTGGCTGTCTTCCCTTGTTATAGCAGGTTCTGGAAGGCAAGAAAGCAATGTCTGATTTATCTTTGATAACCCTGTCCCTTCAGAGTAAGTCAGAGTACCCTGCACATAATGCTCAATATAGAACTGAATTCCAGACCAGTCCTACCTAGATTTAGATATATGTCTGGCTCTAGCTTCACCCTTCTCATTGCTCTGTTTAATGCTTACTAGACATCGCTATGATAATACGCTCGGCTCCAATGATGTTCATATAAACTTCCTTCAAGTACTGCTGGTCCCTCTTCTATAGCACATATTACTTTCTATCATACTATATAAATTACTTACTTATTATGTTTATTTTCTCTGACTAGAATGTAAACTCCAAGGGGGGGAGGAGGGAGTTCTGTTTTGTTTACTGATGTTTCTCAAGTGTTTTGAACAGTGCCTGCCATATATACAGTACAAGTTCAATAAACACTTGTCTAATAACTGAGTAAGTGTATTTAACATACACTTTGTGTTTTGGCTACATTTAAATGATCAGTGAATGACAAATTAGGTTTTGTCTTAGGGGGTTATTTGAAAGCTAAGGATGAAGGAGGTGGCAATAGCAACAATGTCTTGCATATCTTCATCCCATACAAACACCAACGGCAGATCTACAGGGACATCCATATTCCCACCTCACGGTGGTACTCGTACTGTGAAACTGTCCTGGCAAGTTTTTTTGAGACAGTTCCATCAAGTTAAATTACTACTATAATATTTAACGGACACTTTCCAGATACAGGCGTAGGAGATAACTAGGTAAGTCGAAGTGAACTGAAGAAAGAGGAAAAAAAAATCTACAATAAAAAAAATTTTATGTGAAAAGAAAATGCTTTAAAAAGTAAACTTCTATGTAAAATCTATCTCTAAGTAAAACTTATGTCGTTAAAAATCCTTGTTTTCAGAGAAGGAAGAGGAAAGTGGGAAAAGGGAGCATATATATATTTTTTGAGATCTCATAGGATTGGAACAGCTGATTCATTTATAGAACATTTAACTGACATACTTTTTTGAAGTCAAAATAACTTAACAAATAAGTGGGCAGAAAAAAATCCAGCAGACAGCATTTGGTACAAAACATTCCAGAGGCAACTCTATATTGAGTATGGAACCAGTCTGAATTGTTTCTTCTTCTATCAGTTGTCACTAGTGAAACCAGATTTTAGTAGCATGACTGTCATGCTGGCTGACCTGAGCAGGGAGCTTGGAATGATGTTATATTTGCTACAGCCTGGGCAAGAAGCCACTCTGCTGTCCTTATACCCTTGATTCATAAAGCCAACATTCTGACTGCTGAAAAGCCCATATTTTCTTCTTTATAAAATCTCCAGTACAGCTTCTGATTGGATTCATCTAAATCCCCCATGATTCCCATTTTGCATTTACCTGATTCTTAAGATCCTTTTCTTAGGAAAATGTGCAGCTCCAAACATTAACAAGTAGATGGTGAGAGTTTATATTTTAACTGACTTCCACTGCTTATATGTTTCCTTGACAGACTCCTCATTTTCACACAAAGCACTGAGGACAGCTGCTGCAAGTGAGTATTTCCTACTTCCCACATCCCTCCAATTCCCAGCCAATCTCATTTTAAGACATTAAGGATGACCATAGACATCCTACTCTCTGATAATTTCTGCCATGCAACCGCAAGTCCACAAGGTTTTCTAATTCCTTCCAACACAACGAGCTTAAAAAAATAAACATACAGTAGTGATTTACATTTTGAAAACAATAAAAGACAGTCGTCTTTATTTTCTGCATCTTAGAATTTTAAACATGTAATTACATCTGAATTTATACTCAGAAAACTGAGCTACTCCAGGAAAAACTCAAGCCTTGATGGTAGAGATTGCCAAAACTCAGCTTTAATCATTCTGTCATTCGAGTTAAAAGTTTTTATTTTCAGTAAATAGCACTACCTTCATATGTGGTATATGGTGGAGCTTTTAAATGGTACATCTAAGTACAGACTTTACTTGTTTGAATATGCTTCTGAAAGTATACAGCTTTTGGACCAATCTAATGGATCAATATATTTATACTTACAATAATCAGACTTCTATTTTAATAGTTAATAAAGAGTACATGGTTGTTTTAAAAATTTCCTTACATATATATTTTCCATTTATGTTGCAGATGAGTTCAAAGCTCAGAAAAAAGTTTAAAAAAAAAATCATCATAAACATTTGCATATGTACTGACCCCACTTCTTCTAGGTAAAGTGTTATAAAAGTGTCCTTCCCATTCTTTTTAAAATCAAGGGTCTTATGGAATAACAAAGACAATTTTATTCTTTAGAGTTCAATGCAGCAAATTAATTTAAATAATTCCTTGACAATTTCCTAGTCCTGCCAGAAGATATGGCCCCTTAAAGACGCCAATGAGCTCAGGCAAAAGAGGGTGATTCTCTTCCCCAAGCAGGGAAAAGTCTGTAACACAGCAATGACCATTTAAACGATTATTCCCCCAGATTTTTTGAAGTGACGTGAATGGTATTTTCACATCATTATTCAACATTATTCGTCTCTAAAGTAGTTACATTATTCATACTGAGATAAAGTTTTAAAAAGAAGGGAAATTTAAGAGTTGGATTTGAACAAGGTCTTTTATAACTGGCATTATTTTTTCCCTCAACTGTTCATATGCTTAGAGTAATTTAATAAGTATAAATAAATATAATGGGTTTTTCCCCCTCTATTTTAAGCTATCTCATATTTGAAATCCTCAGTTACTACTGTTCACCAAGGAGATTTGAGTATTTGATCTTCCCACACTTTGGGGAACCACTCATATGTGCACATTAGAAAATAAAGGAAAATAAGTATTTCTAGAGCTAGAGCAAGAGCTATATCTAGAGTATATCTAGGGAGGACCTCCAGAGCTAAGAAAATTTGTTTTAAAAAATGATTTAGATACCTAATCATTTTAACTATCAGAGGTTGTGGTCTTATCAAATATTTATACAACATTACACAGTAATATTTATACAACATTACACAGCATGATAATTCCTTGTGAAAGTAACTTTATTTCTCCACATTCTGGAAACATTTTCAACCTATAATCTATTAAATTTTGAAGATAACTGAGCCCTCTGGTTTATAGTTCACTTTCCTGCCTCTTTGTGAGGATACTGACACCATGGTTTCCAGATACAGAAAACAATCCAATACAAACTATTCCCTGACCTATGACTTGCCTGTAGCAACACTAGATCTGTTTATATTACATTCAACAATGACAAGAAATAATTCTCTGATGAAGTATGCTCATACTTCAATACAGTCCATTTGTACTACACCGACAGTATAAAATCCTATTCTCTAGGACAGATCTATCTGGCTTCTTTTTTATCTTTCCCCTTTTTAACTTTTTTTTTTTTTTAAAGATTTTATTTATTTGAGAGGAGAGAGAGAGCGAGCACACAAGTGGGGGCGGGGGAGAGGGAGAGGGAGAAGCCGACTCCCCACTGAGCATAGAACCTGGGATCATGACTTGAGCCAAAGGCAGACATTTAACCGAGCCACCCAGGAACCCCTGATCTATCTGGCTTCTGATGGTACATTTACCTTTTACCTTTTTTTTGAACAAGCATGATCAGTATTACTTAAAAATCTGAAAATCTGTGCTAGCCAGAAAGGCCCTAATTATGGTATGAACACTGTGATAAATGGAAAAATAATCAACAATTATGGTCTATGGGCATAGCAACATAGGCTAATGTTATCCCTTTTATTTTTTTGAACATGGGGGAGGGGCAGGAGAGGGAAAAGAAGAGGGTAGAAAGAATTTAACTGAGTATAGAAAATATTTTCCAATACTTTAATTTAAAACAAATAAACCTCAATAACAAAAATCACTGTTTTGTGGTATTTGATATAAACAGTGTACTTTCTGTTAAAAAGATAAAAAATGACACCAAAAGCCTGATCCAAAAAAAAGAAAAATTTGATAAATTGATGTGATCAAAATGTTTGTGCTTCAAAATACATCAATGAAAAAATGAAAAGATAAGCAACAGACTTGGAGAAAATATTTTGCAAACCCATTGTTTGATAAAGCATTGTATCCAGAATATACAACAAATGCTTACAACTCAATAAGACAAACAACCCAACAAAAAAAAAATGTGCAAAGGGTTTGAAAAGATATTTTACCAAAGAAGATATATGAATAACTAATAAGCACACAATATAAGCTCAACATCATCAGTCATTAAGAAAATGCAAATTAAAACTATAACAAGATAGTATTTCACACCCACCCAAGTAACTATAATAAGAGATAAGACAGTAACAAATGGTAGAGAGAATGTGGAGAAACAGGAATCCACACATACGTTACGGGTGGGAATGTAAAATGGTGCAGCTACTTTAGAAACCAGTTTGGCAATTTCTTAAAAAGTTAAACATAAATTTACCCTATGATACAGCATTTCCACTCCTAGGTATCTATCCAAGAGAAATGAAACCATATGTCCACCCAAAGACTTGCACACGAATGTTCATAGTAGCACTACTCAAAATAGCCAAAAATTGGGAAAAACCTAAATGTCCGTCAATTGGTGAATGGATAAAATGTGGTAGAGGCAAACAAAGGAATACTATTTGCAATAAAAAGGAACAAACTTCTGATACATGCTGTCATAGATGAACCTCAACAACATTATGCTAAGAAGCCGGACACAAGAGACCACAGACTATATGACTCCATTTATATGAAAATGTTCAGAAAAGGTAAGTCTACAGAGAAAATAGATTAGTGGTTGCCTGGGGCTGGGGATGGGAATAAAATTAATATTAAATAGACACGAGGACCATGTCATCATGACATGATCTTATTGGGATGATGAAAATATTTCAAAATTGATTTATGGTGGGGGCACCTGGGTGGCTCAGTTGTCAAGCGTCTGCCTTTGGCTCAGGTCATGGGATCCTGGGATATATCCCAGGGTCCTGGGATCAGGCCCTGCATCGGGCTCCTCGCTCTGTGGGAGGCCTCCTTCTCCCTCTCCCACTCCCCCTGCTTGTGTTCCCTCTCTCACTGTGTCTCTCTCTGTCAAATAAATAAATAAAATCTTTAAAAAAATAAAGAAAATTGATTTATGGTGAAGGTTGCATAACTCAGTAAATATGCTATAAATTACTAAATTGGGTGGATTATTTGAAATTGGTGAATTTTATGATATGTAAAATATAACTCAAATAATTGTTTTTTAAAAAAAGGATAAATTCACATAGAGACTGCTGCTTTAGGACTTTATCTAGGCTAATACTGAACTAAGGTGGCAATTAGAATCACTTCTGGCCAGTTTGGGTACTGATTCTAGGTTTATGGTCTCAACAAGTGGAATACTTTTAGTAAATTATCCATTTGTTGGAGTTACTAGGTTATTTTTAATTTTTATTTATTTTATTTATTTTTTGAGAGAGAGAGGGGTGAGGGGCAAAGGGAGAGAGAGAATCCTAAGTAGGCTCCACACTCAGTGTAGAGCCCAACACGGGACTTGATCTCATGAGATCATGACCTGAGTCAAATCAAGAGTCTGGTACTTAAACGATTTTTAGTCAACATTAAAAATAGCTATTTCTTCAAAGATCTAGTTATGTCACCAAGAACCACTATTTCTAAACCAAAGGGAAAATTCTTCTAGAAAGACAGAAGCCTAAATACTTTATACATTTTTAAAATTGAGGTACGATTTATATATGTTAACTATATAAATCTTAAATGAATAGCTCAATAAATGTTTTTATGTGTACATACCCATGCAACCACCATTCAATCAGGATATAGAAGGTTCCCTTGATATTCCCACCAAAGGTAACCACTACCTTAGTTCTATCACCACAGAAATGACATAGTTTTGTCTTGTTTCTCTACACTTTATATAAATATACATATTTCATATAGTATGCCCTCTCCAAGATGTTGTCGTGGGTACAGCATTCTTTTTCACTGTTGTATAAAATTTATTAAACCAGTCTACTGTTGACGGACATTTGGATGATTTTCAGCTTTTGGGTATTATGAATAAAATGGATATGAACACTCTTATATTTATTTATATTTATTTTTTGGTGAATATAAGGACTTTTTTTTCCCCCCAGTAGTCTCCATACCCAACATGGGGCCTGAACTCATGACCCTGAGACCAAGAATCATATGCTCTACCAACTGAGCCAGCCAGCTTTATTTTTGATGGCCATTCTATGCAGGAGTGGAATTGATAGGTTTTAGGTAACATGCATATACAGCTTTAGACACCTTTAATAGACCTTGCCAAGCACCTTTACAAAGTGCTAGTTCCAGTTTATTATTATACTCCCATTAGCAATGTATGACAATTTCAATTGCATCACATCCGCACAAACACTTGGCATTGTCATTCCTTTCAATTTTGTGGTTATCGGGTATAGTGGTATCTCACTGCCAGGAAGTGGGAAGGATCTGATATTTTATTCTACTTCTAACAAGCCGGGATGGTGGAAGACATGAGACATCTAGATCAGAGATGAAAGACATTTCATTACTCAGAACAGCAAAAGCCAGAGTATCAACATTGGAGCCGCTCTTCTAAAGCAGAATTCCCACAGGCAATACAAAGAGCTGGGTGATAGGAGCACATGCAGATGGCTGTGCTGTAAGAAAGGCACCCTGTGCCTACAAATTACTTTGTGTTTTCTAGGAATTTATAAGTGGAATCATATAGTATATTCTCCTTTTTATCTGACTTCTTTCACTCAGTGTAACTATTTTATTTGTATGTGTTGCTGCAGTATCAATAGTTCATCTCTTTTTACTGCTAGGTAGTACCCATTGTAAAGATATGCTCTAATTTCTTTATCCATTCAACTGCTGGTGGCCATTCGGGATGTTCACAATTTTTGGCCATTAACAAATAAAGCTGTACATCTTTGTAAGAACATATACTTTCATTTCCCCTCTATAAATCCAACTGATTTTTTGACCTCCCATGTCTCTTACATATATTATAATCATATATAGGTATATATTATGTATTACATATATAATCTGGATATTATATGTATTATATATATATTTAAAGATTTTATTTATTTATTTGAAAGAGAGAGAGAGATAGCAACAGAGATAGCGAGAGAGAGTTTGAGCGGGAAGGAGAGGGAGAAGCAGACTCTCTGCTGAGGAGGGAGCCCGATGCAGGGCTCAATCCCAGGACCCTGAAATCATGACCTGAGCCAAAGGCAGACACTCAACCAACTGAGCCACCCAAGCACCCCTAATATATATATTTTAAAGACTCATAAGTAATATTAACCTTTGGAGAGAGGTACTAGATGGAGAGGGGAGTGGCTCTTTCTTTTGTATTTTTTGTTTGAATTTGAATTTTTATTTGATTTATATATATTTATTATGTAACATATATGAATCTTTAATTTCTAGAATGTGTCAGCTGGAACCACTGGGCAAGGAAATTATGGCTCATTTTTGTTTTGTTTTCTTCTTTGTATTTCTCTGTATTTTAAAAAAAAAAATCTAATAAATGCTGTTTTTTAAGGCAAAAAAGAAGAAAATCTCCCAAGGCATTTTCTCAACTCTACTGATACCTGATGATTCACTCCTATAATTCTGCATAATACCACAAGCTTTTGATGAATTATTTTTTCTAACTCCAGGCTCGCCTCCTTCAGACCATCCTACATGGATGGGTATATAGCCATTTTTCTAAACTGCAAATTTGATAATACAGCTCCTGTTTATACTAACCAGCAACAAAATAAACCCAATACTTATCATCAGAGCACATAAGCTCCTTGCTATCACCTGCAACATCATTTTCTACTATTCCTTCACTGTACCCCAGGTGCTAGTCATGCTGAAATGTCAATAATGTGCCAAGTTCCTTAACTTCTTGGTGCCTCCTTCCTCTTTTTTCTGTCCTCCTTGTGACTTCTCACTCATCCCTCTCTGTGATGTCTTCTATTCCTCTCTACCCTCCCCCTTAAAAGATTAATTTATTTATTTATTTATTTATTTGAGAGAGAAAGAGAGCATGAGCTAGGGGAAGGGCAAAGGGAGAGGGAGAAGCAGACTCCCTGATGAGCAGGGAGCCTGATGTGGGGCTTGATCCAAGGACCCTGAGATCATGACCTGAGCGGAAGGCAGATGCTTAACTGACTGAGCCATCCAGGCGCCCCTACCCTCTTCCTTTGCGCTCAGATGCTTCCCTCCTCTGTGTTTCTATGGTACTTTATAAATTACTGCATTATAGCAGTCATCACATTGTAGCTGACTATTTTACAAAAACAGCAATGGATGTCAATTAGAATTCCATCCTGTAATTCTCTGTAAAATTCTTATCTTAATATTTGCTGAAGTCAGTGTCCCAAAGAATATGCAAAACCTTACTGAAGTCTAAGTGTAACCACAAATATATTGATGCCTACGAGGGGTAGAGTTGCTAAATGGCAGTTAGCAAAAAATATACCATGAGAGGTAGTTTAGAAGCCCCCAAAATTCACAGATTGGATGACAATTCCCTGAAAGTTGACCAATTTAAAAGATTTTATTAAGTAACTAGAATATTAGCTCTTATAAGATAAAATTCTAAATAAATGAAAATCTTACAATCCATGTAAAAGAAAGAAGATACTCTTCACCTGATAAAATGTTGTTTGCTTTGTTAAGTTTTTTAAAAAACATTTCAACTGGCATTTTTTACCTGGTGATTAAAATACCTGGTATAGAAAGCCGGGTTCTATTCTTTGTGAGAGAGCTATACAATCAGTTTCTTCTATACGTATTAGAGAAGTAACCGGTAACTCATTGATACTTCTGACAGTTGCCTTGTGCTAATTTCTAGAAAGTCATAGTGTTAGAAAACTTTAGAGAAAGTGAGGGAAGGATATTATTTGGCCAATTAATCCTGGACAACTCTTTGTACAACCTAAGGTTAGTATCTGCATAAGGTAAAATAATGAATCACAGATATTTATGCTCAAGAAGGGCAAAGTGCTTTATAATTTCTCCATTAAACTAAAAAGAGGACAAGAGAAGCTTATACTTCTGACTCCTACTAAGTGCTCAGTGCCCTTCTTCAATAATAGAGACAGAATTTTTTTAAGATTTTATTTATTTATTTATTTGACAGAGAGAGAGACACAGCGAGAGAGGGAACACAAACAGGGGGAGTGGGAGAGGGAGAAGCAGGCTTCCCGCGAAGCAGGGAGCCCGATGCGGGGCTCGATCCCAGGACCCTGGGATCATGACCTGAGCTGAAGGCAGACGCTTAACAACTGAGCCACCCAGGTGCCCCTAGAGACAGAATTTTCTTAGAAATCACTGCAGCTTAGTTAAGAAGTAAAGTGGGATGTACCATTAAGGCTGGTAGCTATATTTCCTCAGTTTTATGCAGGCAAGGATTTAAATGTTTCTCTTCCGAAAAGACTGAATTTGCTTAGCACTTTCTAAGTTAGAGCATTCTAGGACTCTAATATGACATCATTAGTGGGGATCAACACATTCCAAAGAACCTAAGAGAGAAAAGTTTCTGTCACTACTTAAAGTGAATAATCTTGAAAAATTAATACTAAAATCACCTACAGTTACTGATCTTCCAGATGAGCCATCACCACATTATCGCATGTGATGACTGATGCTGATGGTCTCCCAGAGGATGGAACAAAGACTAATGTTTTAGAAAAGGTACAAAAAGGCAAGAAGCATCACACTATCATCTTTATAAAATAAATCATTACACCTGGGAAATAAGAGCTCCTAACTACAATAAGTATTTTATTACCTTGTGTCAGTGAGACAAACCTTTCAGGCATTCATCAGGCAAATAAGAAAGACAAACATAACTATGATATCGTAGTAGGTACAAAGTCTAGATGATGTTGCATTTTGAAAATGCCAAAATGCCCAACTATTCTGCAAAAGCTCCTGGTCTGAATTATTAAGTAGCAACTTAGCTGTATAAACAATATCCTTTGACATCAATTCTGGACAGCTGCCAAAGGATAATGATTCCATACTCCCTTTATGACTGAAATTGCTAGGAGTGTTTGAGTTATTCTTTAGCAATATAGGTACCTGGTGATTCTTCTATGATGGGATGGCTAGGGTACTGTGAAAATATTGAGCTCCTGGACTAGGAAGTTGAATTCTTGCCTGTCTGCCACTCCCTCAAACTATGGACAATGATTTCTGATAATACAACTTCTACTGAAATACACATCAATTTAATAATGTTTTTTAAAACTAACGTTTTTCAAAACCTCAAACTGAAATCCTTTCAAAGACTTTGGATGTGAAAAAAATACATTTAGAAATTCAATAATATACTTTATAGGTTTTACTTCTCATTTTATGTATGCTGTTACACATTTTGGGAACAGAACTAAACAACCACTTGAATATGAGCCTTTCCCTAGGTTCAAAAAGATATACACATGCATATTACCCAAACACAAAAGAACAGCTTAGTCAAAGAAGATGAATGGAAAATTCTATTAAAGCAGAATTTACTTTCATTTCAGTATATACACTAGAAAAATGGTCAATTTTTAGAAAAATCTTACCTGCTACTGAATTTGGCCGTGGCATAAGATATAGAGGAATAGACTGTACTGATTGTGATAAAACTGTTTCCAAATTCCTTTCTGGGATCTTATTCAGACTATAGGTGGAAGCTGTCATGTTTTCATCTACTCGATACAAACAGGAATCCATGCTGGATTTTTGAGACTGCCAAGGTTTTAGGTTTCCTCCAGACCCTAATTCTTTACTGCTTTCCCCAACATATTTTGTGCGTTCTACATTTTCAGAATAGCTTGTCAACGTAGCTGAAAAAGAGAGTAAAACAAGTTAAAAATTAAAGAGGGCACGTATTGAATGGGGCACTGGGTGTTATACGCAAACAATGAATCATGCAACACTATCAAAAACTAATGATGTAATGTATGGTGATTAACATAATAAAATAAAATTTAAAAAAAACCACACACACACACACAAAACAAAACAAAACCCCACAAACCTAGAGATTAAGCTGTTTACTACTATCCAAATTCATGACTAGCTAATAAGAGTAGTAGCAATATTACTTTTAAAAAGTTACTGATCATTTCATCTCCACCATGAAGTTTAAATAATTGAAAGCACAATATATCTTACATATTTTCTCTCATTTCTCTTATATATTTAACAACTCTATTTAAGTGGAACTAAACACATTCATACATCAGTGCTAAAAGATCTACAACTAGAGCCTATCAATGCTAAAAATTTCAGAATTTCGTCACAAAGGGAATTCATATAATTTTCATGGATTGCTGAAGAGCTCCCAAAATCTCAAAAAGATCTTTACTCTCTTTTAATCCCCTATTTTCCCTCATTTAAATTTATTTCCTGACCCCTTATATGTAATTAAGAATTAGAAAAAACAAATGGTCCCTTAAGTAGATATATAGGATATATTGCAGAAATAATCTGTCCAAATAAGGAGACAGTACAGGGCCTCCTTGTACAGCTACCCTCTAGCTCTAACCCTAGATGGCCCTGAATGAAATCAAGCAAAACCTGAAAGGGCTTCTAGAATTTTTCTAGTCTTACCACTAATTATTAACAGGACTTAAAAACAAAAATTTTCATCAACCCTAGAAATGCAAGGAATAAAAACACTAAAATAAAGATTATAAAAATCTTAGCAATAATTATAAGAATAAAAGAGGTCATCCCAGGAGAGTTTTTAATAAGTTAGTTCATATTTTCTTCTTACATCTTCAACGTACCTGTTGTTAAAAGAAGAGACCTAAGTTTATTAGGTAATTTCCACAATCCCTTTTAGTGAGGTTTTCTCTTTGGAAATGTAATTGGAATTCTGGACTTTGTAGTAACAGGGAAAAATACGAGTTACAAAGGAAGACACCCTGGTTGCCTTCCAGCTTTGTTCCTCTTTACAATAATAAGTCGTCCTTGCATCTGAGAATTAAGTGTTGTCAACTGGTCTCTGTATCCTCACTAAGGGAGTCCAGTTCCAAGGCAACATCTCTCTGTCAGTTCCATCGGGGAAGGCAGTCACCATTAGGCTTCTCAAAGATGACAATGCTCCCTACCACTACCTACTCATGACACATCCCCCCCTTCTTTTTAAAAGATTTATTCATTTATTTGAGAGAGAGAGAGTGTGTGGTTACAGGGGGGAGGGGCAGAGGGAGAGGGAGAATCCTCAAGCAGAATCCCTGCTGAGCATGGAGCCCAACATGGGGCTTGATCCCAGGACGCTGAGATCATGACCTGGGTTGAAATCAAGAGTTGATGCTCAACTGACTGAGCCACCCAGGAGCCCTAACACATCCTTTTTATATATTGTCCTTGTTACCTTTTTTACGTACTGCTGGATTCAATGTAGAATTTTGTTAAGGACTTTTATGTCCATGTTCATGAGAGACATTGGTCTATTGTTTACTTTTTATATGATGCCTTTGTCAAGTTTGGTCTTAAAATAATGTTAGCCTCATAAAGTGTTCTTTTCACTTCAACTTCCTGGAGCAGTTTGTGTAGAAATGGTATTATGTCTTCCTTAAATGTTTGGTAGAATTTACCTGTCAAGGCATCTGGACTAAGAGTTTTCCTTGTGTAAAAGTTTTAAATGGCAAATTCAATTTATATTTAACAGCTATAAAATTATTCAGGTTATCTTTTTCTTCTCAAATGATCTTTGGTCATATATTATTTCCAGGAATTTGTCCATTTCACCTAAATTGTCAAATTTATTGGCATAAAGCTGTTCATGACATTCCCTTATCCTTTTAATGTTTGTGGGGTCTGTTGTGATGTGCCTCTTCGTTCCTGATATTGGTAATTTGTATCTTCTTTTTTTCCTGGTTAATATGACTAGAGGTTTATCAATATGATTTTCTCAAAGAACCAGCGTTCAGTTTCACTGATTTTCTCTATTCCTATTTCATTGATTTCTGCTCTTTACTATTTCCTACTTTGTTTACTTTGATTTGAATTTCTTCTTTTTCTTGTTTAAGTAGAAGTTTAGTTCACTAATTAAATAACTTTCTTTTCTAAAATAAGCATCTAATGCTATAAATTTTCTTCTAAGCACTTCTTTAGCTGCATTCTAAAAATTTTGATGCTTTGTTTTCATTACCATTCAATTAAAAATATTTTTAAATTTCCACTGTGATTTTTTTTGACCCATGTTATTTAGAAATATGTTTAATTTCTAAGCATTTGTGAAATTTCCTGATATTTTTCTATTATTGGTTTCTAGTTTAAACACAGTGTGGTCAGAGAACACAGTTTGTAATGGTTTAGTCCATTTAGCTTTATTGAGACTTGTTTTATGAACCAGAATATGGTCTCTTGGTGCATCTTCTATGTATACCTAAAAAGAATCTGAACTATGCTATTGATAGTGGACTGTTCTATAAAAAATAATTAGGTCAAGTTGATTAATGGAATTGTTTAGGTCTTTTACATGTTAATTGATTTCCTACTTGTTCTTTCAACCACTGAGAGATGAGAGTTAAAATCTCTGTGGATTTTTGCCATTTTGAAGCTTTGTTATTTGGTGTATAAACATTTAGGATTGTTATTTCCTCTTGATGAAATGACCCATTTATCATTATGAAATGACCTTCCTTGATAGGTCATCACTGTTTATTCTGAAATCTATTTTGATACTCTTTGCTCTGAAATGGGTGAAAGAGGGAGATGATGAGCATACAGTATGGACTCCAGGACCAGCAGGAGCAGCAGGGAACTTAATCTTCATTTACTAATCCTTTCCAAGTCTTTTTGGGAGACTGCAACTGGTCATCTCCTCGAAGAACTGGATTTGGATCTCCCCTCTCAGAAAAGAACTGAGTATCACAGTATCATGCTTCCAGGTGAGACTAAATGCCAAAAGAGAGTACTAATGATTGATCTATGTGGTACAAGAGTTGAACTGGGTTTGCCACTCTAAATGTACTCACCTGCCTGTTGTCTGGCTACACTGACTCTAGCAGTGGTGTGGACTATTCCCATGGGTTGGAGCTGGGTCCCTGTTATTAACATCCTGCTCCAGACTGAAGGGTTGGCTATAATGGCTATTCCTGGTCTTTTGTGATAATCATGGGCAGAAGTCAACCACTGTCTTATGTACTGCCATATAGCCTCTCTCATCCATCTCTAGACTTCCTGGCTGCCATGGAGACATGAGATGCAGTAGGGCTACTGGATTCATGCAACAGTAAGAGTCAGGGAAATAGTACCCTATTAGGGCTAACATACCAATGTGAGAAGGGAACTAGCAGTAATATCACCTTGTAATTCCCCCTTCCACAGTTCAGAAATGTATGGTGTCTCTGAAGACTTTCAGTAGAATTAAGCAATCACCTCTGCCAGCTCTGTAATTCCTTTCCTTATATTTGCTTCTACTCCTTTTCTGCCTTACTCCTCTTTCATTCACTCTAATTTCCTTGGTTTATACTCCCTTAATATAGTATATACTCCCTCAATATAACCTTTTTGTCTCAGGCTCTATTTTCTAAGGAACCTATGCTAAGGAAGTCTTGTTGATGAAAATGTTGGGAACTATGGGATATTCTTCTAGCTAATCCAGATGTTCAAGTCATGTTTCAGTATACAGTCAAAACTACTCACTTTAATTAAAAATTCATTTCATATATTCAGACCTTCAGTCATAAACAGCCCAATAGTTCCTAAGCTTTTTGCCACCAAACATAATGCTGTACCTTCCCCAATGAGATTATTATGGATTCCACAGCATTATTTTATAATTTCTAAATGTGTTCAGTGATAGCATATTTATATTATGTGTGTATGTACCTGTATGTGTTTTTTTAAAGCAGACGTATGCTCCTTATCCTAATTTCTGAAAATTCTCTAATTTAAAATATATTTAAACTTTTTTTCCAGTAAAATTTGGTAAATATTCAGTAAAAATTGGAAAATAATATTTCATTTGGTGTAAAGATGTGGTGATTCAGCTGGCTTTGTAATTCTTGGAAGAAGCTTAGAGTTCATACAGCTGCTAGGGTCAGTATGCTGAATCAAGCCAGAGAATGGAAACTCTTCTTTCCCAGAGGACTTGTCTACGTGTAAAATGTCTGCTATTTAACCCCTTACCTTTTATGTTTTTATGTGTTGTGTCCAACAGAAGTTTTTATTATTAAGTCCCTAATCAAATTTGGCTAAGATTTACCTGTATCTGCATGGTCTTTGCCTGGTATATATCCCAGAAACACAACCCTTTTCTCCTGATAAACCAGGAGCATATTCAGTATACTGGAATACTACACCTTTACAGGTCTGAGAAAGTAGCAATGGGGTTCACTATTTTCAGTATTTCAAGTAATTTATAAATAATATGTAGCTAGTTAAAACTGGTAGCTAGCTAAAACATCAAACTTCTGTAAACATAGCTAGAATTATATCAAGGGTGATAACAGTAGTTACCTCATTTAAACAGAAGCTTTGGCAGAGATGCATGTTTGATAAATTAAACATGAGAAACTGCTATAATCACAAATAGAGTGATGCTGAAAAATTTTTCAAAACTATGGGATCTATCAAGAAAAATTATGAAAGTCCTGATCAGTGGTGGAAAGATTAGAGAAATTGTGAGTTAATTTGTGGTACCCAAAGATGGAATTATTCAGTGGCCTACGGACCCTACTTTAGTTTTATATGATGCACAATGGTCTAGAATCTTAGGGGCACAGAAAGTAAAAATAGACAAATGACACAAAATACCAGAAGTAAAATTCTCTAGGTAACTATTCCCACTTAGGAATTTCGTGCATTTTTGCTTCATTGATGCTTTTCACTGAACCTGGTGACTTTTGGTTAATTCCATTCATCTACCTATCCAATAAATTTTTACTGAGCAACTAATATGTAATCAGGCTACAGGAACAAGATAGGTCCTAAATCCTTAATCCTAGAAGAAGGACAATTCTGTGACAAAAGAGATTATACACAGAAAAATGAATCACAAAATGAAATGCTATTTTTAATAACAACAGGCTAATGTCTGTATATTATTCAACTTTATGGATGCATCCTATTTTATTTTATTTTTTAATTTTTATTTTTTTTGGATGCATCCTATTTTATTCAACCATTCCTCTATGGTGAGACCGCATACAATTTAAGGTCATCAAGGTAACTGAAGCATCAGAGAATGCAGTAATATTTTCATGCATGGGGTTACTAAAAGTTTCAAAAGCCCAAAGCCCATACATGTAGTCTATGTGCCAAGTAAGCTGGCCTAGATTAAGCAAGCACTCATATGTGTGAAGTTTCTATGAATGGACCTGGAAAGGAAGACACGGTTCCTCATTGAAAAATACACATATTTGTTTCCCTAATTTATCATTATTTCTAATAATGACCAGGTGGAACAAAGGATAGGGAGAAAATATTGAGTCTCAAGTAACTGAAGAAATTTTTCTGAGACCTTCTCCATTTTCCTTCTTTGATACAGAAAAAAATTGTTACCTCAGTATAGAGTATAAAAAACTGTTTATGTGACATATCTGTTCGTCTTGCCATATAGGCCAGAAAAGAGACTGTGAGGAAGAAGGAATCACAGGTGTATAAACAGGCTTATTGTGAATAAAATTAACTCTCTATATTTTTAAACCAGTTTTATTGAGGTACAATTTACATACTATAAAATGTACCCACGGTAAATGTACAATTCAATGATTTTTAGCAAATTTATAGATCAGTGCAATCATCACTACGATTTAGTTTTAGAATGTTTCCATAACCCCTAGAAGTTCCTTTGTGCCTGTTTGCAGTTAATTTCTGTTCCCCTCCCAGTACCAGGCAACTACTGATTAGCTTTCTGTCTCTATAAATATGCCTTTTCTGGAATTTTATACAAACTGAATCATACAATATGTAGTCCTTATGTTTGAGGTCAATTCATTCTGTAGCATTTATTAATAACTTCGTTCTCTTTATTGCCGAAATAGTATTCCACTGTATGGATAGTCCACATTTTGTACATCCATTTACCAAGTGATGGATATTTGGATTCTTCCCAGTTTTTGGCTATTATGAATAATGCTTCTTTCTGAGACATGTTTTCATTTCTCTTGGATCTATTCCAAAGAGTGGAATTGCTAGACTGTATGGTAAGTTTATGCTTACTTCATAAAATAATACATGAAGGTTCTAGTTTTTCTGCATCTTTGCCAATACTTGGTACTTTTTTTGGTAACAGCCATTCTAGTAGGTGAGCAATAGTGCCCCATTGTGGTTTTAATTTTCACTTCTCTAATGACTGATTATAGTGAGCATTTTTTTCTGTGCTTATTATTCATGTATCCTGTTTGGTGAAATGTCTATCCAATGTCTTTTGTACATTTTAAAACTGGATTGTTTGCAAACAAAAAGCAGAATCAGACCTATAAATACAGAGAACAAATTGATGGTTGCCAGAGAGAAGGGGTGGGGGATGGGAAAAGTGGGAGAAGGGGAGCAGGAGATACAGGCTTCCAGTTACGGATTGAGTAAGTCACGGGGATGAAAGGCACAGCTTAGGAAATAATAGTCAATGATATTGTAATACCGTCGTGTGGTGGCAGATGGTTGCTGCACTTGCGGTGAGCACAGTATAAGGTATACAGGTGTGGGATCACTACACTGTTCACCTGAAACTAATGTGACACTGTGTGTCAGCTCTACTAAAAATTTTTAAAAAAATATATATATGAAAATGGGGCGTCTGGGTGGCTCAGTTGTTAAGCGTCTGCCTTCGGCTCAGGTCATGATCCTCAGGGTCCTGGGATCAAGCCCCGCATCAGGCTCCCTGCTCTGCGGGGAGCCTACTTCTCCCTCTCCCACTCCCCCTGTTTGTGTTCCCTCTCTTGCTGTCTCTCTCTGTCAAATAAATAAAATCTTTAAATATCTATCTATCTATAAAATAAAATTGGTTTGTCTGTCTTCTATAATATTTTAAAACTACTAGGACTAATTTTTTTTCTTGACCCATTACTCTACTTTTGTTGATAGAGACTAAATTTTTAATGCCATACAATAGTTCTAGGTCATCTATCCTGAGACAGAATTATTTTAGAACTATGCAGTCTTCTGTAATAATTAGGACCAGGAGTTTTGAAGTCATACAGACCTGAACTTGAATCTCAACTTTGCCTCTTACTGACTATATGACCTGAGACCAATTATTTTTGAATTTTGGTTTTCTAATTCTAAGAAAGATTATTACACTATTATATAAGTTATTTTACAAACACTGTATAGTGTATACACTATTATATAAGAGTTATTTTACAACCAGACTGGGCCATTCCCATGCTTATTTCTGGGGTTGCCTGGAAGTCTAGTACTGATTCTTAGCCAAGATAACTAATGATTTATAATTTGCTCTTTAAAGTTTTAAACTCCTCCTGCAGCACCCAAAACTAGTTGTTTATTGACACCTTACATCTGGAGGACTTAGTTAGACAAACCGACTTGGCTATGGGACCAGAGTGGCATAAAAATCTTCACTGTAAACTTTTGCGGAGCTCTCCTGAAATCAAGATTCCTCATACAAATCTTGGTCATTTATATTCTGGAGACAGAGCACATCCTATTAAAGAAAGAACTTGGAGAGCTGCACTTGAAGAGTCTAGGGTCCTCTGCTTGTTTGCATTCTCTTTTATCTGCTATGCTGTATCTTTATTAAAAGATTTTGTAAGCATTCTCTATCGAGTCTTATGCATCATTTCAATGACATGATCCTGTGAAATCTTTACAACTATTTTCTTATAAGATCATTATAAAGATTAAATAGTGGTACTTGGCTCAATGTTTGTACTCAATAAATGCTGGTTATTATTATTATATTAGTTAGATCAATATGCAAGAGAAATGCTTTGTTAGGTCTCCTCGAGCAGTGTCCAGACTTAACAAACATACCACATTATAGCTATTGAAATTTTACTTAGTGCTAAGTAATTAGAGAGGTGGGAAGGATGATGGAGTCACTAGAACAATAAATGGAAAAACTCAGTAATAAAAATAAACCTGCACTTTCCTGAAAACAGGTTGAGGAAAACATGAAAAAATAATTCAAATTATCTAATGTTCAGTTTATGACCCGGAGGGGTAGCTTTTTTATTTTAATTTTTTTAAGTATAATTGACATGCAATATTACGTTAGTTTCAGGGACACAACATAGTGACTCAACATCTCTATAGGTTATGCTATGCTCACTACAAGTGTAGCTACCGTCTGTTACCATATAATGCTATTATAATATCATTGACTATATTCCCTATGCTGTGCCTTTTATCCCCACAACTTATTCACTCCGTAACAGGAAGACTGTATCTCCCACTCCCCTTTACCGATATTGCTCATCCCCGTGACCCCTTCCTTCTGAGAGGTATGACTTTTAAAATGTGACAATTTGAATCAAAGAATATACAACATCCTACTGGACTATAGTCATACAGACCTGAACTTGAATCTCAGCTTTGCCTCTTACTGTCTTTGTGACCTGAGACTAATTATTTTTGAATCTCAGTTTTCTAATTCTAAGGAAGATTATTACACTATTATATAAGACAGAATTATTTTACAACTAGACTGGGCCAGCCCTATGCTTATTTCTGGGGTTGCCAGTCTAATACTGGTTCTTTTTACTTACTAATATGACACATTGGGAAAACATAATCACAAACAATGGGCACAGTCAGATACTCCATCTTTGTAGGTGCTAAGTGATATAAGGCTATAGGATAGAAGACCAAATTTGGCAATAAAACCAGGACTTAAAAACATTCTGATATTTGATTAAAAGAAATAATTCAAGAATTA
>NC_138383.1:13979015-14034630 GCF_054177405.1 Leptonychotes weddellii
AGATATAGATATAGCTGATAGGAGATTATATGTCATTAGTGGTATTATCTATTAGGCACATACATAAGACTGTTACACTACTAGAGTTATACCAATAAAATTTAAAAAGAGAGTCACAGATATAAAATTACCATACAAATACCTGACAACGGTGTTGGTGACATTTCACCACCTGTTTAAGAAGGGTTATGAATTTGGGGAGGGAAGCTATGACTGGAGCAGAGAATGCTTTCTGTGGTAGAAATTAACTCACATCAGGGGTGAACCCAGGCTACACAGAATCAAATAAGTCACAGTTATTTAAAATCTTTTAGAACCCTAGAGAGGAACTTTTTACATTCAGAATACTTAAAAATTTTTTCAGAAAGTCTGCATTTCTAGTATTTCGAATCTTATAACTAGGATTCTACACATTTTGGCAAACTATACAAGTGATACAGTCAGACACATGAATGACTAAAATTCTGATAGTTGTAAGTGGAAAATGCAGTGCATGACAAGGGATCACACTGAACTGACCTATAAAGGAATTTAAAATGCATAAATTAAAACATTTAATAACTTTTGTGCATTTTGCTAATAGGGCAGGATTTAAATACAGAGCACTAATAAACTAATAAACTGCTAATAAGAAATTAACAGTTGAAAGGTGGAAAGCAGGTTTAAAAAGTAATTATTACACCACACATTAAATGCCATGACTTCTATATGCTCAGGTGTTACTGGGAACATGGAGTAAGAATACATATTGGATAGGAGTGGGAGCGGAAAATTGAAGGGAGGTGGTGGTAGCAGCAGTGGCAGAATACTTAACAAAGTCTTAAAAGATCCATAGGAGTCATTCATATGTAAGAGAGAGATTACGGGCAGAATGCTCAATACGAGCAAAAGCACACAGAGGAAAAAACTGGAATGCATCAGGGTAACAGTAAAGTCTAATGCGGCTAGAACAATACATACAGGGCTAGAAATAGTGGGACAGAAGGCTGGAGAAATTGGCCATGGTCAGATCAGGAGGGCCTGGGCCTTATTTTACAGGTAAATGGGAGTCAAAGGAGTGATGTGATCAGATTCGATTTTCAGGTAGTTCACTATCTACCTTCTAGGTAACGGAATCCAAGGAGTAATTGGTTTTCAGTTAATTCATTTTGGTGGTTGTGTGAAAAACAGACCTGGAAAGGACAAGATGAAAAGCAGAAATAACAGTTACATTTGTATTAATCTAAGTCTAAGATAATGAGGACTGCCAAGGCAATACTAAGAAAGACGAAAATAAAACCCAGGGATGAGAAATTTGGGTAGGGGGAAGGAAGGACTCCTCTCAGCTCTCTAGCTCAGGTTCCTGTGTAGGTAGTGAATATTTTGGACAACTTTATACCAGTAAATTTGAAAAAGATAAAAACCATAATGAAGGAAAACAGATTCAAAAAGAAAGAGAAACACAGAAAGTCCTATAGTATTAAATACAATGAAGCAGTAGTTAGGGGCGCCTGGGTGGCTCAGTCAGTTGAGTGTCCAAGTCTTGGTTTCAACTCAGGTCATGATCTCAGGGTCGTGGGATCAAGCCCTGAGCCAGGCTCCGTGCTCAGTGGGGAGTCTGCCTGGGGTTCTCTCTCTCTCTCTCTCTCTCTCCTTCTGCCCCTTACACACTCATTCCTTCTCTCTCTCAAAAATAAAATAAATAAATCTTAAAAAAAAAAAAAAATAGTAGTTAAAAAAATCTTCATGACTATCAGGTCCAGATTATTTTAATCACAAGTCCTACTAAAGGAGAACTTTGTTCTCCTTTTTCAAGATTGTTTTAGCTACTCAGGGTCCTCTGAGATTCCACATGAATTTTAGGATGGGTTTTTCTATGTCTGCAAAGAACTTTGTTGGGATTATGATAGTAATTTCACTGAATCTGTAGACTGCTTTGAGAAATATTATCACTTTAACAATATTAAGTCTTCCAATCCATGAACACAGAATATATCTTCATTTATTTAAATCTTTTAAAATTTCTTAAGCAATATTTTGTGTCTAGTGTACTTGTCTTAGTGTACTGTTTAGTGTACAAGTTTCTTACCTTGGTTAAATTTATTCCTAAGTATTTTATTCTTTTTGATGTTATTATAATGGAATTATTTTCTTAATTTTCTTTTTGAATTGTTCATGGTTAGCACGCAGAAATGCAACTGGTTTTTGTGTGTTCATTTTGTATCCTGCAACTTTGCTGTAAAAATATTCTTTTCATCAGGGCACCTGGGTGGCTCAGTGGGTTGGGCATCTGCCTCTGGTTCAGGTCATGATCTCAGGGTCTTGGGATTAAGTCCCACAGCAGGCTCCCTGCTCAGCGGGGAGTCTGCTTACCCCTCTCCCCCCACCCCTCCTCCCCACTTGTGCTCACCTGTGCGTTCTTTCTCTCTCTCTCAGATAAATAAAATCTTTAAAAACTATTCTTTTCATTTATTTACTACTTATTTTAAATGAATACATTCACATGTTGATATATACGCACTTAAGTAGTAGAGATATATTTAGTTGCCATGGCATTAATCTCTGCTATACCATCTAAATAAATAAGTATTTTTATTTGATAACTTTTAGAAGGAAGCCAAACGAGGAAGAAATATTTTCTTTACGCCTGGCCTTTTCAGCTTTTGTCATTTGTTGACCAACCTCTCCTCATCCCTTTGCTGAACCTTTTATCTTCTTTGGCCTTGCTCCAATTCTTCTATTTGTCTGACTACTCCTGTCCACTGGCTCATTCTCCCACCTCTAATTTCCTGCTCAATTTGAACATGCCCTAAGATTCTGTGCTCATTCCTGTTTTCTTCTCTGTGCACTCCCTTTCTTCAGATTCCTCATTTCCCAAAACTTCACTCATTTCCATTTGACTGACTCCCCTTAATAAGTATACAAGAAGCAATACATATATGAAGAACTAAGAACCTCCATCAAACTCTACTAGTTCAGTGAGGAATGAACATTTTCTGAACCACTTCTGTTGGCAGATAGATGAATTTACAGGGAGAAGTAGACAAAACTTTTTCTATCCACCCCTTCTTTTGTCAGGTAATATCTTTAAAGGAGTGGTTAAGCAGGGAGGGATAGCTTTCATTTTGTTTACCTTTATTTCTCTCTCCAGCATCATTAAAAAGAAAAGGACACATTCTATACATATCTCTCTCAACAATTCAAACACAGAATTTTGGAAAATATGTAACTATTTTAAAAAGAAAAAAAACCCTGCAAAATGATTAATGTAAAAATCAACTCACCAATAATGCCGCTATCTCTGCTTTCAAGGGTAGAGGTTGGGCTAGTAACAGCCCCATAGCTGCAATCCTTGGCAGTTGCACTTGAACTGACTGGCGGGAGGGTGGAGCAGGGGCTGCTGGCTGGTGGGGAGGCGGTACTGCTAGTCAAGGTGGAACAGGGACTTATCCGCTGCGTGACTGCTGAGGTCTGAAAAATTGGAATGAAAAACAAGATAGACTGATTGCTGTTAAAGTAAAATGCATCTTATGGCAAAACATATGCTCTGATGAGAAAAAGGACAAAATCTACATACACAGCTTTTACATCGACTAGGTACTAGTTGTTTTTTGCCTTCTAGGATAAGAGATTCTGCATCATACAATTAAGGTGCAACCTGATAAGTTTAACATAAGCAGAGACTGTGGCCAGTTTTTCCACCTAAGAAATTTCTAGTGACAAATATTCTTTATCACTGCCATGAATTCATAGAAGGATTTTTAATTAACTACAAGTTGTCCTTGCTTTTTCCTATCAATAAAGCTATTCTGAAGGCTTAGAACTTAAGTCTTGTTAATACTTTTCTTCGGATTGGGGAAAAAAAAAAATCTGCAGCCAAGGAGAAATAAAAATAAGGCTCTTAATGCAAATCAGCATTTTTTTTGATACATAGGTGGCTGCCCTGAGACAGTAAATGAATGCAGAGAAAATGCCTTATCCTAAAAGTCTACCTAAAAAATAGATCAAAAACAATGTTCATTTAAAGCAAAACTTAATAATTTCTCTGTAGAAACTGATTATAGGCTGAGATTGCTTTGTATCTTGAATGATTCTTATATCTGAGGTCACCTCAGTTTAAAGTTTTTGACGGGAAGGAATGAATAATCACCAAAAAGATTGGTGGCAATATATCCTGGCTTACCTAGTTTAATGAAAATCCACTTTTCTTTAGCTCTTTCTACCCAAATAAATTGCGAAAATAATGAATAAAAGTATATATTTTTTCAAACACTAAAAAAAATTTATCCTTTTAAAAAAATAGTAAGTGATCAGTGACAAAATCACTTGAAGGAAACTAATGATATAATGGCTATTAAAGAGGGCACGTTCTGCATGGAGCACTGGGTGTTATGCACAAACAATGAATCATGGAACACTACATCAAAAACTAATGATGAATATTGTATGGTGATTAACATAGCGAATGAATGAATGAATGAAGAAAGAAAGAAAGAAAGAAAGAAAGAAAGAAAGAAAGAAAGAAAGAAAAAGAAAGAAAGAAAAACCTTTCAACTTCTTTACCTATAGATCACTATTCACATTCTCTCCACTAAAATTGAAGATTTACATTTAACAACTTGACTGGAAAATGTGTTAATCACTAAATATGAGAAAATTAAGGCTCTTTTACTCACCCTAAAATAAGTTTCAGATACACTCCCTTGTATTTAATCACATGTGTTGAATCCAGGTTTTGATTTTAATTTAAATGCTATAACTAGGTCATAAAGGCTATATTCAACTTAAAGCACAAGTGACACTCTCAGAACCTTGCAATGAAGCAAATCGTTTCAACTGTATTAATAATATTAGGAACTGATTTTTGTTAGTCATACCATAAGCCCTCTGATCTATGCCATTTCTCTTCTACCTATATTTTTTCTCCAGAGGAGGGGGGAGTTCCAATTTCTTTGTAATCTCCTCTATTTTTATAAAATGATGCTGGCCTACCAAAGCAATGAGTTTTAACTGGGCATGTAGTAGAATCACCTATGGAATGTAAAAAACCAAGCTCCCCAATGAAATTGACAGATACAGAGCCCCACACCCCAGACTTACTAAATCAGAATCCTCCCTAGTTAGACTCTAACATAGCAATTTTTAACCTCCTCACTCTCAGTTTAAAAAAATATGTGGGTAGATGAAATGAACTATACTAGGGTTTGTTTTTTTTTTTACATTAAATATATCTATAGTCATTCCATATTGAAAAAGTTCCATTTTAGTATGCATCTGAATCTATTACTTCCATAGCAACTCATTTCCATTTTTAGACAAGATTCTCAGTCTGTTCTTTGAGAAAGGAAACTGTATTATATACATAATACAGCCAATGTGGAGGTTAAGCCCAAAAGACACTATTCTTACTACAAGTTGTCTTCTACAAAATAAAGCTTATATCACAGAATGTATGCTTTAAAAGCTTTAACTGTAAAAGCAAAGCTTAAAGATCAAGCCGTTTAGAAAGTAGAAATTTGCTCATGGCTTATGAATTAAAAAGCAGGCCTCCTCTTTATTTAAGGAAGCTAGTTAATGAGATACAGAAATCTCTTCTAGGCACCAAAAGACAACATTAACCATTCTCCATGCTTTAAGCTAAAATGGACCTCTAATTAAACCACTCCGCTTATAAAATCTTTCGGTGGTTTTTCCATTGTGTTCTCTGGAAGGATCCCAAAGGATCCTTCTTAAAGGTCTCTTAAAGGTTCTACAATTATACAAGGTAAGAACCTGATGATGGAATTCCTAAAGTATATCCTACCACTCCAGAAATTACTGAGTGAAGAAAATATAGTGGTTGGTTGAATATCACTTTCAGTACTTCGTCTTTTGTAGAAAAAAGATACATGCTGACTTGCCTGTGCTGGATTCTGTCCTTTCTAGTATAATTCTGAGGATGCTATTACCCTCAGGCCTTCCTAAACAAAGCAATCTATCTTTGTTAGCATGCTGTTTAGCTCGGAAGAAAGTCACCAAATGAACATGACCTCCTAATTCTTAATAACCTTCCTAAGACTAGGAATTCCAATGATCAATTTAGTCACTTCCTTCTGTGGTTCCAAGATAGTTTCATGATATATTACATTCCCAGAAGGCAATCATTAATAATATTTTACATTTGTTCAATGCTTTACAGTTTAAAAAAATTTAATATTATTTCATTTACTCCTTTTCAACCAAGTATAAGGCAAAATGAATATTATTTCCCCCACAGAGATGTGAATAAGAAACTGCCCTAAAGAATGAAAGCTATCAAATAATTGCCCCAAATCATAGTTCTTGCAATATATTTATACACTAATTATACTGCATAGTATTTTACACCTTTTATTTATATGGCATTTTACAGCTTACAAAGTAATTTCGTATTCGTGATTTACCTTGATCCTCACAACAATCCTGTCAGGTGTTATTATTTCATATTACACTGAAACACTATGGTGCAGCTGTTAAGAACAGAGGTTGTAAAAGCAGACTGTCTGGATTTGAATACTATTCCATCACTTTGTGGCACTGTGTTTCCACTTTTTTATCTGAAATCTGAAGTATCAATGGGCCCTACCACACTGGGGTATAAGGAAGCTTAAGCAAAATAGTACAGATAAAACAATTAGTACAATGATTAGCATGTAGGAAGCATTTCATAAATGTCAGATGTTATTACCTATGAAAAACCTAAAGCTCAGAGAGGTTAAGTGAATGTCCGAATTTACAAAGTCATAGGTGGTAGAGTTGGAAGGAGGGCACAGATTTTCTACTTCCTGGTTCAGGGACTTTTCTTTTTTCTTTCTTTCTTTTTTTTAATTGAAGTAGTTTAAGTGATACTCTGCTCACCACAAATGTAAGTGACTTTTCTATTAATAGAAACAACAGGATCCTTGGCAAATACTCATTATGTTCCTTGGTCATCACTAGAATAGTCACATTTTAACTTTACATGAATATCAAGAAATAAAAAGTAAAAAATAAAAATGGATGTTTTACTTATACCAATATCAAAAAGGCCCTCAGCATATATCATTCCCATTTTTTATTCACAGGGCATAGCATACCAACACAGTTACTGATTAAAAAAAAAAAACCCATCAATCCCTGCCATCATGAAACTTACACTCTTGTATGAGATACAGACAAGAAAACAAAAACAAAAACCCACAACTAAATCTGGAGTGTAATAAATTAATGGTTAAGAGCTATAAAGGAAATAAAGCAGCAGGGTAAGGGGGTATAGAGGCGGGCAGGTGCTATTAGAAACAGCAGTTAAGGAAGGCTTCCCGGAAGAGGTAACATCTGAGCAGAGCACTGAATAAAGCGAGCAAGTGTTATGCGGGAAGCGCTTTCCAGTACTAAAGGAATGTTCTGTGTCAGAGGAATGTCAGGAAGGCCAGTGTCGCTGCAGAGCCGCAGGTGAAAGGGAGGGGGGTAGGCAGTGTAGGAGAGGTAGCAGCAAGGGGTCAGACCAGGCAATGCCTTTCTGACCATGCTGAAGATTTTAGATTTAATTCTAAATGTGATGGGAAAACAGTGGAAGATCGAGAGCACAGAAGCAAAAAGATCGGATCCCCATTTTACAAGGATCACTCTGGTTACTGTGTGAACAGACTACAGAGGAGCAAGAGTGGAAGGAGAGATCTATTAGGAGGCTATTTATTCATTCAGTAAATATCTACTGAGCACCTACCAATGCTAGATCCTATTCTAGATGCAGAGGATACAGCAGTAACGAGAACAGGCAAAAGTTCCAGGCCTTACAGTCCAGTAACCATTGCAGTAGCCCGGGCAAGAGAGGACAGTGACATGGACTCAGGTGTAGCAGTGGAAGTAAGGAGAAGGGAGCAGATTCAGAATATACTTTGCAGACAAAGCCTATACGATTTGCTGAAAGAGTGAATGTGTAATCTGACAGAGAAAACTCAAGAATGGCTCCAACGCTTTTGTCCGAAGCATGAAGGTGACACAAACTACTCTGAGAGAAAATACTGCAGAAGGAACAGGTTCTGGGAAAAAAATGTAAGGCTTCAGTTTTCGACATGTTAGGTTTGAGCTGCATCTTGGACACACAGGTAGAAAAGGGAGTAGCTGGAAATATACTGGAGAGTTCAGGGGAAAGTCAGGGCCAGAGGCAATTCAGGAGATAAGAGTATTAAAAAAAAAAAAAGAATGGAGGAGTTTCAATATGATTAGAATCTCCAGGCATCTGAATTTTATAAAAACTGCCCAAGTGATTATAATGTGCAGCCAGCAAAACCAATGACTGAGGGAATGAGGACGTAGAGAAGTCTCAGGAGAGAGCTCTAGAACACCTGAACATTATCCACATGATCTATAAATATATCCAAATAATCCTTGAAGACTCTATTATTTTATGACAAAACTAACATAGGATATAAAATCTTCACAAATATTTGTTAAGAATAGACAAGACGAATTCAAATTGTCATCTTCTAGAATAAAAGGATTCACTACAGGACATACATTTTAAAGATGAAGACCACACAAATGAATTTGAGTCTACTTCCTTTGCTACATTTAAACTAAAAAATAGCTAAAAGAAAAAAAAAATCTATGAAAGAAAATTTTTTCAAATTGCTGATTATTTTTAAGTTTCTGACATGAATATTTAGATAATTAATTTTTCAGATTTTCACTTTTCTAATATATATATTCAAAACTAAAAATTTTGGGGGTGCCTGGGTGGCTCAGTTGGTTTAGCGTCTGCCTTCGGCTCAGGTCATGATCCTGGGGTCCTGGGATCGAGCCCCGCATCGGGCTCCCTGCTCCGCAGGAAGCCTGCTTCCCATTCTCCCTGCTTGTGTTCCCTCTCCCACTGTGTCTCTGTCAAATAAATAAAATCTTTAAAAAAAAACCAAAAACTAAAAATTTTTGAGCACCTCTTTAAGTTTTATATACTACAAATACATACTATAAATTCTGTTATATTTCGTTCTTATTTCAGTTTAAAATATTATCTAATTTCTTGTGATTTCTTTTTTGACTGAAAGGCTATTTAGAAGTATATTAATAGCCAAACATTTGAGGGATTTTCTAAATTATCTTGTAGCTAACATTTTCAAGGTTCTCATTTTGTAACTGATTAATTCTACTACGATCACAGTAATTGTAATCCGAAATTTACTGAGACCTGGTCAGCATATTGTCAATTTGGTAAATAATCCACATGTACCTGAGAACGATGTATATTCTATAATTTCTGGGTGCAGTGCCCATAAAAATGTCAATTCTGTTTCTTGGCTTATGCACTTACTTACTGCCTCATTCATTCCGTAAATGAATCAAAACTTTAAACCTAAGAATGAAACTAAAAGGTGTTTCATAAACTAAAGAAATACAGTAATGATGGAAAATTAAGCTATATCTTCAGGCCTCAAAAGTTATTCAACAATTGGGATACGCACATACACACACCCTGCAACATTTTTCCTGGTATAATATAGGCTGATTTATTCCACGTTTCGCAGGTGACAGCAAGCAGTTTACCTGATTTTCATCCTGTACTTCCATGTTGTATTGGTCACCTGGCTGAACTTCCGTCACTTTCTCTCCAAGGAGGAAACCCAGACGAGTCATGAGTGTGTTTGCTGCTTCATCTACAGATGGAGGGGGACCAAGTTCCTGTTCAGCATCACCTGTAACAGGCAGACATTGAAACACATGAATCTTTCAAAATAAAATGGCCTTGTCCTGCAACTATTCTTACATTCCCTTCATTTTTGTTCTAAATCCAAAATTACCAGGTCCCTGCCTAGAAGCTGATTTTCCCACTTTTGCATATTATAATTGATATATCGTTTACTCGGATTATCCTCAACGTATCTACTTGAAACCTGGGTTTGAGAGAATGTAATTTACTGAATAGAAGATGTTTCCTATTTCTTTGGCAGTTAGGTTTCCAATTCAGTCCTAGTCTTGGGATGTGGCTCCTGCCACAATCCCTACCTTCATTCAGGTTCTTTTATCTTTTCTTTTCTCTTATAGTTTGTGTAAATATTCTTTTTTCAAAAGACTTTTTCAATTTTTTTTTTAAAGATTTTATTTATTTATTTGACAGAGAGACACACAGCAAGAGAAGGAACACAAGCAGGAGGAGTGGGAGAGGGAGAAGCAGGCTTCCCGCCAAGCAGGGAGCCCGATGCGGGGCTCGATCCCAGGACCCTGGGATCATGACCTGAGCCAAAGGTAGATGCTTAACGACTGAGCCACCCAGGCGCCCCTCTTTTTTTCAAAAGATTTTGAAATTAGTTCTTATAAAAAAGTTTCAAGAATAGTACAAAGAACATTTTTTTCCCTTAACCATTTGAAAGTATAAACATGATGTCCCATCATCCCCAGTTAGTATGAGTCCTATAAACAAGGACATTCTCATAATCACAGCAACAGCACAGACCTCAGGAAACTAACATTGGCATTATTATGATCGTACCCACAGATCCCATTTAAATTTTGTCCCAGTAATGTGCTTTCTAGCAAAAGGATCCATTTCAGGGTTAGGCAGTGCATTTCATTCTCAGTTCTCTCGTATCTCTTTTAATTTGGAACAGCTCATCAGTCTTTTCTTAACTTTCATGACCTTGACACTTCTGAAGATTATAGGCCAGTTGTTCTGCACAATGCCCCTCAATTCAAATTTATCTCCTGTTACCTTATGATTTGACTTAGGTTATGCATTTTTGGCAGAACTATCACAAAAGTGAGGCTGTGTTAACTTAGATCACTTTGTTATAGTAGTGTTTGCTAGATTTTGCGGCTCTAAAATTACACTTTTTCTCTTTGTAATTAATAAGTATGTTGTGGAGGGACACTTTGGGTCTACGTAAATACATCCTACTTCTCAAAAAATTTTTAAATTAAAAAAATGTGTGCAATAAAATATATATACCAAGATTTTCCATTTTAACCATTTTTACATGTATAATTCAGTGGCATTAAGTTCATTCACAGTGTTGTATGGCCACTGCCACTGTCCATTTCCAGAAATTTTTCATCTTCCCCCAAAGAAACTCTGTACCCATTAAATAAAAACTTCCCATTCCCCCCTCTTACTAGCCCCAGCTAATCTCTATCCTATTTTCTATCTCTATGAATTTGCCTATGCTCGGTACCATATAAGCGGAACCACACAATATTTGTCTTTTTATGTCTTGCCTATCTGACTTTGCATGTTTTCAAGGGTCATCCATGTTGTAGCATGTATCAGAATTTCATTCCTTTTTATGAATAAATAATATTCCATTGTATGTATATTGCCATAGTTTATTCAACTGATGCTGCAGACTTGGGGGTTGTTTCCATCTGTTGGATATTATGAATAATGATAGTATGGACACTGGTGTAAAAGTATCAGTCTGACTCCTCAATGAAATTTTGCCCACTGTCTTTTAGCATTCACTAATGTTTCTTGGTTGAACTAATTACTATCATGCCAAATAGTGATTTTTCTAAACACATCATTCTTTCTACAGCTTAGTTTCTTTTCCTTACCTATTTATCTGAACTCAGTGATTCCTGTATATTCAGTGAGTTGTAATCTGTTACTATCATTATTTATGTTGTTGTTTCAACTGTCCCAGATTTGGCCAGGTTAAGCCCTTTCAGTTTGGCTCTTGTAACCTTTTGACACACCTGTGTCATCTTCTGAGCACTTCTTTTCTTTGGGAAAGTAAGAGCTGTTCCAGGCTCATCTTTTACATCCCCTGCCCTACTTGTAGAATCAGATGCTTTTCCAAGAAGCCCTGGTTCTTTTTAGTGGAGAAAGGCATTTAGAATATCAGGTATGCTCACTGCTTTTAGGATGCCACTGTCCTCCAGGTCCACTGGGACCGAGGTAGGCAGTATAATCATGCACATACATACATGTATATATACACACAACATTCACATATCCTTATATTCATTTTCATTTGTAAATCTGTACACAAACACACACCCAAAAGTTCCTGGTGATGCTCTAATTCCAATTTAGTACCTAAGGTTAATTCTAGGTTTTATTTTTCCTCAACCTTTTTTTTCCCAAAGTTGTAAACTTGTTCTCCAACAGTGAGAAATCTCTCACTATCCTTACTTAATCTGTTCCACCTTCAAATACAAATGTCTGCTGCTCACTGCCACCCTGCACACAAACACTCTACTCCCCCTGCTTGGGGTCCTACACCATGCCACATGGGCCCAACTAGCACTTCCCCCACAGTCAGGGTCATTTTTTATTTTTTATTTTTTTAAAGAGAGAGAGCGTGCGCATACGAGAGTGGGGGATAGGGACAGAGGGAGAGAGAATCTCAAGCAGACTCCCCATTGAGCACAGAGACTGATGCAGGGCTCAATCCCATGACCTGAGCTGAAATCAGAGTCAGATGCTTAACCAATTGAGCCACCTAGGTGCCCCCAGGGTCATTTTTAAAAAACTGATATATAATTCACATACCATAAACTCTATCCTCTTAAAGTGTATAATTCAGTGGCTTTTAGTCTGTTCATAAGGTTATGCAACACCCTCACTTTCTAATACCAGAATATTTTAATCACTCCAAAAAGAAACCCCATTAAAGTTCATTTTTGCGCTGAAATATGGGCCCCCCCCAATTTCTGATTGTTGGTATTCATTTTAATCCTCTGTCTCCAGACTGCTACATTCTTTTCATACAATTTGCTTTTTAGGTTCTTTTTCTATTTAGGCTATTTTTCAGTGGTCACCAACTTTAGGAATTATTCTTTTTCAAATTCACTAAGGGATGCTAAACAAAGTCAGTATTAGGTTTTTCCTTGGACTCACCATCAAGATAAATTTCTTTCCAAATAGAGAATTTATAATTGCTTCTTAGCCTTTGGCTAAGATCAAGTGCAAATAGAGAACAAAAAGGAGTCAGGGAACGTAGTATGATCTACTCTAAATGTAATGTAGAAATAATTTATTTAAATTGCCTATTTATAGTAACTTGATTCATGGTCAACATTTTTTCAGATTTTGTTTTCATTCAGATACATTTAGTCTAACTTTATAAAAATCCACAGTGGCACAGATCCTACAGGACATTACAAAAATCTTTTTTTTGGAGAGAGACATGTCCTGTCAATGCAGTAAGCATTAGCTATAATATCATATGTTGTTATAAAGACTAAGTAAGTTAATTTTTGATGTCAAAATATAATACCTTCTTAATTTTTTAGGATATTCAGTCTTAAACATTAAACCACTCCATGATGGCAAGAAAGTGTGATTTACATTGTTATTATTCAGTTTACATTTACATTTATATTATCTACTAAAGCTATAACCTAGGGGTCAGAGGAAGGGACTATATGTGTATTTTTGTATACTATTATTAAACTCAAGTGTCCCATCTGTGGAAAATCTATATAGAACTTTCATTGAATTTATGTCAGAGTAGAAAAACAGGCTCTATTTTCTCTTCCCTATGTCCTCTCCGAGGGTCAACAAAAATAGATTTCTCTGCCACAGAACAGATATAATAGAATCAATAGGGTTATTTTTTTTTAAGATTTTATTTTATTTGACAGAGAGAGAGAGACAGCGAGAGAGGGAACACAAGCAGGGGGAGTGGGAGAGGGAGAAGCAGACTTCCTGCCGAGCAGAGAGCCCGATGTGGGGCTCGATCCCAGGACCCTGGGATCATGACCGAAGGCAGACGCTTAACGACTGAGCCACTCAGGCGCCCCAGTAGGGTTATTTTTATTCACAAATATTTTTTAAGTTTACATGGTCCTTGCTGCCCCCCACCCCAAGAATGAAAGCTTCTTATTCCTTAATAAAAAGGTAACTGCTATATTCAAATTGATGAATTATCCTTTTCCCCTTCTATAGATTAAACTAGCTAAGGTTTCCAAATTCTTCTTAGCATAGATTCCTGACCTCTAGATATTCTGGGGCTCCATCTCATTTTCTTCTAGGAGGCTATTCTGATAATTATCAAGTATTTTCTATGTACTAGGTACTATGAGGATTTATATAACGTGGAGGAGGTACAGTCATTGACTTTAAAAAGTTTATAATCTGTGGAAAATAAGACATTAGATTATACGATTCATTTATTTAACATATGGTGCTTACTATGTACAAGTCATTGAACACTTTACAAAAATTAACTTACTTAGTCTTTATAACAACTTTATGAAATAGGTATCATTACACTCATTTTACAGATGAGAAAACTTAGGCACAAGCAATAAATGGTAGAGCCAGGTTTAGAACCCAGGCTCCCTGCCTCCAGAATCAATGCTCCCAACTAGTATGTTACACGGCTCCCTCACTGGAAAGTAATGTTATAAATAGTGAGAATGTCTAAATAAGAGACAACTTATTAACAGGCATATTGCTTATATGCAATATTGTGATATAATGAGAAATACATATCTGGTCCTTGTTCCCAGTTGTTGGAACAGGGTTCCTAAACTCTTAGAATTTCCTGAGTGACTGGTGAGAGAAGCATCTTTTGTTTTTCATAAGCCCTTTTGAAGTGGCTCTTAGTGGGCCACTAAACAACTGTGGGATGAAGGCTAGTTACCAGAGAACCAACCATGTTATTAGAAGGTTGGAACTTTCACGCCCACTCCCCAACCTACAGGGAGGGGAAAAGGGGCTGAAGTTGAGTTAATCAGCCATGGTCAGTGATTAACCAATCATGCCTACATAGTGGAACTTCCATGAAAATACTTAACAATAAGGTTTGGAGAGTTTCTAGGTTGATGAACACATCCACATACTGGGAGGATGGTGTACCTAAACACAAGGACCGAAGCTCCTGTGCTCAGGACTTTTGTGGACCACCCCTCATGTACCTCTTCATCTGACTGTTCATTTGTATCATTAAAGATATCCCTTATGAGGGGTGCCTGGGTGGCTCAGTTGGTAAAGCGTCTGACTATTGATCTCAGCTCAGGTCTTGATCTCAGGGTCATGAGTTCAAGCCCTGTGTTGGGCATGGAGCTTACTTAAAAAAAAAAAAAGATATCCCATATGAAAAACTGGTAATACTCAAGTGTTTTCCTGGGTTCTGTGAGCCATTTTGTGATTTTGAGACTACCATACAGAAGGAATTATACTTGAGATTGGCTTTTAAAAAATTCAGCATAATGCTTTTAAGATCCATTCAAATTGTTGCCTGTTTCAATAGTTTGTTCCTTTTTCTTTTTTTTCTGAGTAGTAGTAATACATTGCACTGATGTACCACATTTTGTTTAACCATTCACCCACTGAAGGACATTTGGGTTGTTTTCAGTTTCTGGATATTCTGAATAAAGCTACTACAAACATTCATGTATAAGGTTTTGAGTGAACATAAGCTCTAGTAGATAGAGACCAGGAATTCTGCTAAACATACTACATTGTACAAGAGTGCTCCCCATAACGAAGATTCTCTAGCCTCAATAGTCAACAGTACTGAGGCTGAGAAACCCTGAAACACCTTACCCTTTAAAATTTGTCAAACTGGAACACTACATCAAGAACTAATGATGTAATGTATGGTGATTAACATAATAAAATAAAAAACAAATTTGTCAAACTGGATGTACTCTCAACACAGAGTGTCCAATCTGTTACTTCTTTTTCTTTTTCTTTTTCTTTTTTTGAGAGAGAGAGCACGTAAGAGTTGAGGGGGGAGGGAGGGAGAGAGAGAGAGAGAGAAAAAGAGAGAGAGAGAGGGAGAGAGCATGAGCAGGGGGAGAGGCAGAAGGAGAAGCAGACTCCCTGCTGAGCAGGGAGCCCTACAGACGGAGGGCTGGATCCCAGGACCCTGGGATCATGACCCGAGCCGAAGGCAGACACTCAACTGACTGAGCCACCCAGGTGCTCCCAATCTGTTACTTCTGAGGATTCCTAGAATTACATCAGTTTCTGGCTTACAATGAAGTTTTAGTTTGTTTCCTTCCTGAGTGTGGGATTTGTTTTCTGCACTACTAGATTCTAATCTTTTCAGTCTTCAACACATCTTGTTCTTACACAGGACTTACTGGGGATGCATTGTGTATGTGAAGGGTAGGGAAATATATCAAGAACAGAACAACTTAAATAAAAATATATCTCAGATGATAACACAGATGATCTTTTATTAATTATAACAACAGCTAGCACATATGAAGATTAACTAGATGCCAGGTACTGTTTCTAAGTATTGTATAATACATACTAACTCATTTAATTATCATATCTGCCTTACGAGGGTAGGTACTCTTATCCCTGTTTTACAAATAGGAAGGGGAAGCATAGAAAGAATAAGTAACTTACTCAAATTCATATGGCTAGCGAGTGGCTGTCCAGGCAATCTGGATCTAGAACTCAAGCTCTTAACCCCAGGTTATACTGTCATCCTTGATTCCAGTCTCTTACCATGTTGCTGGCATCACTTCCTACCACCCCTCTACCCAGGGTACCTGCTCTCATAACTCTCAAAATTCCTCTTAAATCCTCATACCAAATATTTGCGGTTAAAATTCCTCTTGGGGCGCCTGGGTGGCTCCGTTGGGTAAGTGTCTGACTTCAGCTCAGGTCGTGATCTTGGGGTCCTGGGATCAAGCCATGTGGTGGGCTCCGTGCTCAGTGGGGAGTTATCTACTTCTCCCTCTCCCTTTTTCTCTGCCCCCCTCCACCCCCGCTTGTGCTCTCTCTCTCAAATAGATAAATAAAATCTTAAAAAAAAAGTTCCTCTTCGGAATTCTTAATCGCAAGAAACAAACTGAGGGTTGCTGGAGTGGGGGGTGGGGTGGGAGGGATGGGGTGACTGGGTGATAGACACTGGGGAGGGTAGGTGCTCTGGTAAGCGCTGTGAATTGTGCAAGACTGTTGAATCTCAGATCTGTACCTCTGAAACAAATAATGCAATATATGTTAAGAAAAAAAAAAGAAGAAGAAGAAGAAGAAGAAGGTAGCAGGAGGGGAAGAATGAAGCGGGGGAAATCGGAGGGGTAGACGAACCATGAGAGACGATGGATTCTGAAAAACAAACTGAGGGTTCTAGAGGGGAGGGGGGTGAGAGGATGGGTTAGCCTGGTGGTGGGTATTGAGGAGGGCACATTCTGCATGGAGCACTGGGTGTTATGCACAAACAATGAATCATGGAACACTACATCTAAAACTAATGATGTAATGTAGGGGATTAACATAAGAATAAAAAAAAAAAGAAAAAAAAAAGTTCCTCTTCTTCATACCAAATGTTTTACCCATCTTTTTGTCTCATCCATGACCACCCAGGCATTTTTATAACCAAACACACCAAATTAAGGTATGTCTGTAAACAAAGATAGTACTTTCCTTGAGTGGAATTCTACTGCGACTTCTTTAATAGTGATGAATTTGGAATATGATAAACAAAATTAGATGATCACTGTAAGACTATTTTACACAAAATAAATCATATAAATTTCATACATTTTTCTGCTTATTAAAGCTATTTAAATTTTAAGCTCTTATTTTATTTGGCTATTTGGGGGGGACGTATTTATGCGTTAGGCTTTGCTCCCAGAACACTGAATAAAGAATACGGCACCATAAGAAATAAAAGATTATAAAATTTACACAGAAATGGAAAGGTTCAGGAATAGTAAAGAAACTTTGAAGAAGAATGACTTCTATTACTTAATATCAAGATTTAATATAATGCTAAAGCACTTAAGACAGAGTATGACTGACACAAAGCATAGATAAAAAGACCAATGGAACAGAATAAAGAATTGAGAAGCATATCTGTACATACATAATTCACCTTATTTAGGACAACGGTGAGCCACCGCCATGTTTTAGTAACAGGATGGTATTGTCAATAACTGATGATGGATCAATATGATATGAATTAAAATAAAACCTGTCCCCTACATCATACTATATACAAAACTCAATTCCACATAGATTATAGACCCAAATATGAAAGGTGTTAAAACAATAAATTTTCTGAAAGATAAACTAATAGAATATCTGCATGACCTAGGACTAGGCAAAGACTTCTTAAACAGGACACAAAAGAAGACTTGTTTTTAGTGAAATTTATTAATAAGAAAAACTTCTGTTCACCAAGGATACCACTAAGATGGCAAAAAGGCAAGCCATATGGTAGGAAAAGATATCTCCAATTCATATATCCAACAAAGGGCTTCTTTCTAGAATATATAGAGAATCCATACAAATCAATAAGAAAAATAAAGACAATCCTATCAAAAGATAAACAAAAAAATCTGTACAAGAATTTACAAGAGTATGTCCAAATGACCAATAAGCATACGAAAAGCTGTTCAACATTATTGGGCAATGGAGATGAAAATCAAAATCACAGTGAGATACCACTGCATATGTACAGTGCAGAATAGCACACAAACAAACAAACAAACAAACAACCCTGACAATACAGGGTAAAAAAATACTTAAATACTGCTGTGTTGGTAGGAATGCAAATTGGTATCATTAAATTTGGGAAAAATTTTAAGCTGAACATACTGAAACTCTAGTATGTCCACTGCTAGGTATATACCAAAAGGAAAAGTATACACAGGTGCATCAAAATATATGTAACAAATATTCATATAAGAATTGTTCATAACAGCCAAAATAAAAAATGTCCATCAATAGTAAATACACAATGAAATACGACAGCAATAAAAGATAATCTCACAAATATACTATTGAACAAAAGAAGAGAGATTCAAAAGAATACATACTAAGTGATTTCATTTGTACAAAGTGTGAAAATGGGGAAAGGAAATAACAGAATGGCAGTCATAATAGTGGTTATAAGGTGGATAATGATGCGGGGGGAAGCATGAGGAAAATTTCCAAAGTGCTGGTAATGTTCTATATCTTGATTTAGGTAGTGGTTAGATGGATGTGTTTGCTTCAGAGAATTTCATCAAGACTACATAATTATGATTTGTGTGCCTTTCTGTATTTATAGTTTAATTTTTAAAAATTATAGAAAATGTATTAAGGACACACTGGGCTTGAGAATGAAACAATATTCACCGTATCTGTTTCTTCCTCCAAGAAAGAAGTCTAGAATTATGAAAAAAGAAACAATGCTACATGTAATTCAAAATTTAGTACAAAATTAAAAATTATTTGGCCACTCCTCTTGTACCAGTTAACAAATTAAAGCAGAGCAATGACATACAGATAGAGAGAAGCCAATGAATACAAAAAATATTTTATAAATAAAGGAAGTACTGGAGACCACAGAGAAAGAAAACAAACTTGTCTTGGAAGGGTGGTGGCAGGAAAAGGAGGGAAGAGGGCTCTTGGAGGAGGTTATACTCAAAATTCTTATAATGGATGAGGTTGGTTTTGTAACAGTAGAGGTAGGGAAAAAGAGCTGAGGGAATGATTTTCAGATTCAAATTCCATATGATTTACCAGTTCAACACAAACATAAAGCTCTAAGTTCAAGACGGATTAAATGCAGCATAATTTAATGTTGTTCTAAAAGAGTCTTTTAAATTTATTTCTAGAATATTGATATTGATAGTAGTACTAGTAGTAATAACAACAATAACTAATACTTATTGGGCTATTAGTGCCTCATACTTTTCTAAGTGCTTTACATGTATTAAATCACTTAATCTTCACAATGTTCCCTACCCTACAGATAGTAAATGGGAGGCACATGGAGATTAAGTTCTTGCTTGCCCATGGCTACAGAGTTAGGTCAGTGACAGAGCTAATACTGAAGTCCAGGCTGTCTGGCTCCTGAGCCTATGTTCTCAACCACCTCATTTTTTGCCAGGAAATATGTGATTGCTGAATACGAATTGTTTATATGGTTATTTTATTTACTTTTATCTTTTTTTGAAGAGATTTTATTTATTTATTTGACAGAGAGAGACACAGTGAGAGAGGGAACACAAGCAGGGGGAGTGGGAGAGGGAGAAGCAGACTCCCCACTGAGCAGAGAGTCCAATGCGGGACTCGATCCCAGGACCCTGGGATCATCACCTGAGCCAAAGGCAGACGCTTAACTGACTGAGCCATTCAGGAGCCCCTACTTTTATTTTTAACAGTATCCTGATGATAGACAATATAGGAAAGCATTCATTAACTCAATAAATATTTACTGAGTACTTTCTGTGTGTCCAATATTGTGTCAAGTGTTACATACACATTTATGAAAAAGGGGCATAGCCCCTATTCTTAAGGAGGTTTATAGTCTTATAGGGGGGAAACAGAAAATCAATCAATTAAGTCATAGTAAAGTAAACTATGTGAGAAATACAATGCTGGCAAGAAATAGGATGCTGTAAAAAAGCAAGTGCTGAACATTTTGGTACTTATTTTCCTTGATGACACCAATTCTCCTTTCAGAGATGGTTTATACTTCATATTTGGAAAAAAAAAAAAAAAGTGTCCTCTATTTAAAAGTAGCCAAACCACAGAGGGATTAGACAATGACTAAAACTGTGTCAAGAAATGAATGTCTATGGGGTGACCGGGTGATGGGTATTAAGGAGGGCATCTGTTGGGATGAACACTGGGTGTTGTATATACGCAACTAATGAATCATTGAACACTACAACAAAAACTAATGATGTACTATATGTTGGCTAACTGAACATAAAAAAAAAAGAAAGAAATGAATGTCTAATAGTTAATGCATCCAAACCCCTAATCTACATCCCGAACATGGCAGGCTACACAGAGTCTCAGTGTATAGACTCTCTTAATTCTCTGCATTCTCTTAGCATTTTCACATCGAGTTGTTTACATTTTCCTTTATGATCTGCTAATTATAAACCACTTGTTCTCATCTATTTCAAAACTCAGAAATTTGTACCACATTTAATCAAATAAAGAAACCCATTCTTTCTCTCTCACAGAGTTATAAAGCCTATGATTAGCTTGGCCCAAAGCAAACCTGGTTATATCTTCATTTCTTAGTTCTTAAATGATTACCTAAACTTTTTCCCTTTCTAATGAATATTGGAAAATGCGTGGCTGTTAAAATCAGGGCTGTTATTTGCCATAGTAAGCGCTGAAGCCGGCACAGGGGCTCTGAGGCATCCCCCCCAAAACTGAGCTCCAGTATTATATAGCTCCAGTTCCTCAAGCTTACGAACCCTTTGTAGTAAATTAGTGAAAAGATATATTCTTTGTAGAGAGAAATCTATGTCATTTACATATATTTATAACATAGTTTCATTTTGCCTTCCCCTGACTTTTTGGGTTCATTTCATTCATTCAACACACACTGAATGAACATCTACTATGTACTAGTCACTACATGAAGCACTGTGGATACAACTGTAAGCATAAGGGAGAAAATGTATTAAATTGTCCAGATGGGTGTTTTTGATAATTTTAGTGTTTATTTTTTCTTGATTGGATACTTGAGAAGAAATGATTGAGGAATAATTATTTAAAAGCTTTCATTGGAAAAATGCCATGATGATTCACCTACAATTTAAATCTTTGTTTTCTCTAGGACAAACAGCGTATCTTCTCTGTCATTATAAAAAATGTTACTTGGTTAGGGACCAGATAAGGCATTTGTTGTATTAGAGAACTCATTGTATAGAATTTTAACTAAGAAAAACAGCATCATTGTTCTGTTAAGATACGAGAAAACAGCATCCATATTTTATGCCCTTGACTGAAATGGAAGTTTTACTTGGACATATATGAATTCTAACCAAAGTTCTTTAAGACTTATAAATAGAAAAGTTACTTATATAAAACAAATAATACCTTTAGATTTTAAGGGTAGCCTTCTATTCTAGAGTAGCCAAAGATGATTTACATGGATTAATATAAGGGTAAGTCTTCAATATATACACTAGTCATTTTGTGGTAAATACAAAAATGTATTGTGTGGCTTTTGAAATTTGATGTTTTAATAAAACATTAACCAGCAGATAAGAACATTTCTTTTAAACTGGTTTGCAACAGAGCCAAGCAATAGGAAGCCAGACTGTAGGAAGCTTATGTCTCATGATCCTCTTCAAACATGAAAAGAAATTCTCTAATCATTTTGCATGATGACTCCTATTCCCTATTTAATTTTTTTTCCTGGCAACAACAGAAACATCAGTTTCATCTACTCACATTTATAACTGAACTTTCATGGCTACTGTAGAAGTTAAGATAAAAGCAGAAAACATCATAATGCTGAACTTACCTCAATGATCTATGAAATACATTTGAGATCTGTGACTGGATAAAGTAGACATTTTCCTCTCCAAGCTAATGGTAACAGGTCAAATGAGGCCAGATGGAGCTCAGGAGCAGAAAGGCAAGTTTTTCCAACAATTCAGTATCAAGGGTCATATAACCACAACAGGCAAAACTTGCAAAATTTTGATGCAAAATACAAATCTGAGATTTAGTTTCCAAGTCCAAATAAGAGACAACTTGCTCAAAGAGATAGGCCATGAATCAACTCTAAAAGCCTGTTTGAAAAGGGAACTTCTTTATATTTCAAGTAATCACCTGGCTAATAATACCATTTCAACTTCTTATTATATAGCTCCTAGAACTTTAAGGAGACTGGTTTATTCAAAGAGGTAGTGTTCTAAGACTGTTTTAGTGTACAGTCTGTTCCCATTTAGCTTCATGGAGAGCACAGAATGAAAAATTAAGATGGTCTTTTTATACACTTTAGAATGTGTATGCAATCTCAAAATATAAATGCTAGAATTTCCCCCGCTGCCCCCAAAGGAAATGGTGGTGGCAGGGACCTTTCAGTAACTGGAGACCTTCTAGCTGATGACAACTAAAACAAACTGGACAAAATATACCTTAAAAATCTTTTTTAAAGCATTAAAAACCTAACAAGATGATGATAAGTCAAAAGAACAGGAAGAAGATTAAAATCCAGAATGGAGATCTCGCCCAGCACCGATGGCCACTTTAACGAGGGGCATTTGTTAACAGGGAAGAAATGACTGCACAGCTGAACTGTGCTTCTGTCTATCTCATAAGGTCAGGGGAACAAAACTGGAGCCTAGGATCTGCCAAGAGTGGGAATTCTAGTAAAGTAACCTACACTTTGGGCTGAAACCCTTAACTGTACCCTGGGGGTAAAGATAAACCAGAAGTAAACCATGCCTTGCAATTCTGACTTATGTCATCTGATTAGCCTGGGAAACCACAAACTCTGAACTTGGATCAAACTGGTCCCAGGTGGCAGAAGCAAATATAAATCTTCTCTGGAGGAAAAAAAAAAAAAATCATCATCCTATCTTCAGGTTATTTCTTTCTTTCTTTTTTTTTTTTTAAGATTTTATTTATTTATTCATGAGAGACAGAGAGAGAGAGAAGCAGAGGGAGAAGCAGGCTCCCAAGGAGTAGGGAGCCTGATGCGGGACTCGATCCCAGGACTCTGGGACCATGACCTGAGCCGAAGGCAGACGCTTAACCGTCTGAGCCACCCAGGCGCCCTCTTCAGGTTATTTCTACAAATATTTTCAAATATTAAATCCAGCACACAAAAATAATTAGGGGTATGAAAAGACAAAAGAAATAGAAGAAATAATAAGCAAAAATAATAGTGGTAAAGGTGATGGGGTTACAGTACTATAGTTGATCTCTTAAGATAATTCTTAATATAATCCTGTAAAACTGTGGTAGAAAAGAGCTAGTGTTTATGGGATGATGATTGGTGGAGATGCAGGAAGGAGAGAGCGGTGGAAGAGCTACAAGAATGAGTCATCTGATGATCACAGCCCTGGAGATGGCAAATATTTCCCTAACACCACTAGAAGTTATTGATTGAGGAAAGTTTCCTTAGTTCTTTTCTTTTCAAAGTAACTTCACATTTCAACTGTTCAATCATGAATATTTTCTCCTGGTACAGCTAACCACAGTAGCTAATAAAGGATCTAAATCAGGAATTCTTGATCTGAGGTCCTCTGCTACCTCCTCTTTTGGAAGTCTGTGAATCCCCTGAAATCTTATGTTTTAATAGGGAGAGAATAAAGGAAATTTTCATTCTTCTATCCTCCAGTGCTTCTTTGCACCTCCTAAAAAAAATAACAACTCCCAGTAACCCAGAGCAGAGATTGCAAGCTCAAATACCTTCAGGATACAAGCAGTTTTAATATGCCTGTCATGGCTGGGTTAATGGTAGTAGGAAATGATAAAAATGTATATTGAACTGCAAAGTGTACAGACAGCAAGAGGGCATTCTAATCCTAATTTTTAAAAATGTGCTTACCAAACAGGTTTTTTATTAACCATCTAGAAAAATCTGTCTACCATTTTAAAGTTAAATGTAAGTTTGGAGGTTAAGATGGTAGTCTAAGATGTTTTCCATAGTTCTGAGAACTATCTCTCAATATGGTCCAGAGGACAGAAACGTAGGGAAGAATGGTCCCTCGAGATAGACGAGAAACCTAGATCCATATTAGGCTATCAATGACACAGGTCACTGTCAATTCTCAACTGAGGAAAAAATTGCCTAGTTGGGCAGGTACATAAAAAAATCTAAGAAATCTTTAATTATAGGACCCTATCTCTTGAAAATGGAAGTGTCTGAATCTCTCCTACTTACCCTTCCTTCTCTTCCAAATTACTTTCTTCTTTAAATGAACTCACCTAGGGCCCAAGTTAAAGGATCAACTTTTAGGGAATCTCTCCAGTTACAGAGGTGTATTTAAGACACCTTGTTTGGGGTATGGAATGGAAGTTAGAAATAATGCAAATTCGTCAGACTACTCTAGTCTTTCTTATTAACTTTGGTTCGTTCAGACTAGCTTTCAGATAAAACTATTTACATAAGGCAACAAACCTAAATGTTTCATTAATTTTTTTTTGAAACACCAGACAATATGCAAAATTTGTATGTAGGCGCAATTTTCTGGAGAGATTGTCCATAAATTTTATCAGCAATCATTTTGCAATATATACATATATGAAATCATACATATTGCAGACCTTAAGCTTACACAATGTTGTACATCAATTATATCTCATAAATGGCCGAAGATTTTTTTTACAAATATGCTCCCTAAAAAACAGTAAGTAAATTTATCTAATCTTTAATAATCTTGTAGTCTTTTTACTAATAACTTAGACATAAATAAGTGGGCAAATAAGTCACCCACACATACAAACACATAGTTGTTCTCCCTTTTGCTATTTAGAAATTAAATTTTTAAAAGATTAGGGACTCTGCATTTTTTTTTTTTAAGTGGGGCCGACACAGGGCCCGAACTCAACACCTGAAGATCAAGACCTGAGCTAAGATCAAGAGTCAGACACCCAACTGACTGAGCCACCCAGGTGTCCTGGGACTCTGCATATTTTTTAACTCATTAGTTTGGCACTTAGCTAAGAAAACAGGCTTTTAAAATTCTGATAATCTTCTATCACAATGCCCTACTTCTGATTCTCTCCCATTGAAGTAGGAATCACTGCAGAGACAGGATATATAGAAAGTACTCACTGCTGGCAACACTTAGAGTAGTGTTTCCTTGCCTATGTAATTGCCCCCAGTGTACAAGAAGTAGTATGTGCACAATGATGCATGGTGATGACTATTTGGCTGGGATAAAAAGCAGTATTTGACAAGCTCAAGAACCTTAAACGCTTCACTGAAATCTCTAAGACTGATGTTTCTCACTGAGTATTCCTTTGGGCTTTAAACTGAAGTTTCTAACGTCTGCTTTGAATAGACATATGTTTGAGATACAAATTATGGTAAAGAAGTGTTACTTCTGTAATGCAGTGTTCTCCATATTATTCCCCTATTGGCCTGGATTTCCTCATCCATAGCACAATTTATTCTAATGTGGAAAGCTAGGTAGGTATATACTGGTCACAGTAAGGAAAGTATTATCCTCAAAACTCACGTTTGTCTAAGTAACAAATTTACTCTCTGTTGACTTCCAAATCTGGGATTTATTCTAGAAACTGCCCACTAAAATAACATGATGAAATCACTCAGGCTTAAAGACAAAAGCACCATTCTATAAAGAATTATTTCACTGTACTGGACTGGGAAATACCTCCAGATAGTTATAGGAAAAATAGAAGGGGAGGGGCGCCTGGCTGGTTCAGTCGGTGGAGCATGTGACTCTTGATCTCTGGGTTTTGAGTTCGAGCTCCACAGTGGGGGTAGAGATTACTTAAATAAATATATCTTTTAAAAGTGGCAGGGAATTTTGAAAATAAGATGGGTAGGACAGCAGGAATTCTGGTGAACCAGTAGTTAAAACCTTTAAAGAACAAGTGGTATGACCTCAGAGTCTAGAGAAGCTTCAACAAGGAAGGGTAGTGGTTGGTACATTTTTCTATTGGAATGCAAGGATGAGAAAGATATATGCTTCCAGACCAGGGGATGGCACATATCAAATATGTAGAAAAAACAAGAAAAATTCGGTGCTTCATTTAAACAACTTTCCTCAAAATTCCAATTTACTCCCTTGAGTGTGGATTGGATGTAGTGACTTGCTTCTAACAAACAGAATATGGCAAAAACTGGTTATTTATTTAAGTAATCTCTACACCCCACGTGGGGCTCAAATTCACAACCCCAAGATCAAGAGTCGCATGCTCTTCCAACTGAACTAGCCAGGCGCCCCGTTACTTTTGAGATTATACTATAAAAGACCGTCACACTTTCATTTTGCTCGCACTCACTTTGCCTGCACTCACTTTGCCTCTTGCTTGCTTTCATGAAGCAAGCTGCCATGTTGTAAGGTGCCCTATGGAGAAATCCACATGGAAAGGAACTGAAGGTGTGGCCTCTGGCTAAAAAGCTAGTGAGGAACTAAAACCCTCAGTTTGACAACCCACAGGGAACCAAATCCTTCCAACAACTGTATACATAAACTTGAAAGAGGATCCCTCCGCAGTTGAGCCTTGAGATGATTATAGCCCAGGCTGTCAACTTGACTGCAGCTTATGCGCAACCCTGAGCCACAGAAAGAAGCTATAAGCTGCATCAAAATTCCTTACCCACAGAAACTGTGAGATAATAAGTGCTGTTGTTTTAAGCTACTAAGTTTTATGGTACGTTTTAAGCAATAAATCACTAATACAGGATCTATTTTCAAGGGTACTCAGTGAAAATAAATAGAATTTAACCAACACTTCCCACAAGTCCTATAAGCGTAAATGTTATAATGCATAACTTCTAGATAAGGAAAAACACAAACAAAAAGACAAGGAAGATTTTAAGTGACTTAGAAATAAAGGATGGCACTGGCGACATCATACAGAATTCATAAATCTCGGGTTTGCTGGGTGTCAAAATAGAAGTCAAGAATACCTTTCTGTCACTTCCTTCCTCCCACAGAATTTTTCACGGACATTGGGCTGCAGGAACTTATATACAGTTTAGGAAAAGAAAAATATAAAACTACATTTATTTTCAGAAATAAATTTATAATAATATATACATGTGAGACACAAGTTATTAGTCATAACAACTGATGTTCCAGATGCTGAGCTAAGTAAATTATGTATATTATCTTATTTAATCATCACAAACACCCTATGGAGTAGGCAATATTACTATCTTCATTTTACAAATGAGGAACAAGAGAATTAGAAAGATAAAGTAATAAAAGTTACACAGCTAATATGTGGCACAGCTAGAGTTGAATCCAAGCTTGTCTGATCCCTCAGCCTGAGTTATTTACCACTGTGAAAAACTGCCTCCATTAAAAAAATCAAAACCCAAAACCCACACAACTTAGCATCTATACATATACATAGATTGCTTATAAAAACAACCAATGACTACAGGTTACAGGTGTAATTTTATCCTCTGCAAAGCACTCTAAAAAGGATGACAGCCTTACCCACAGCATTCTTAAATAAAAGAGCTTAAAGGTTCTAAAACATTATAATAATTGTAGCTATGATTTATATAGCACTCTCGACTACATACCTAATTGTTTTGATCATTTTACATATTTTAATACATCTTTGCAGTGTTCCTATGGTGTAGGTAATATTATAATCTCCGTTTTACAGATAAGGAAATTAATTTCTTATGGTTGTTATTTGCTCAAGGTCACACAAGTAGTGACAGAACTAATATTTGAACACAGGCACTCTGGCTCCAAGGTCTGTAGTCTACACTAGTGCATTTTACTCTAAATCAGTGCATTTTACTGCCTCAAAAACCATAAGTTAAAATGCTTTTCAGTTAATGGAAAAACTGTTCTTTTTGATATCTAATTTATGGATCTAGGCACCACATTCATAGGTCAAGTCTTTAGAATTTGTGATGCAAAACATCTTGAGAAAAGTTAATCCAAAAGTTTGTGGGATGAGACTATCTTTTAAATAATGATAAGATGTAAATCAGGAAAACAACTAAAAATGATCAAAATGAAACATTTTATTCAACAAAGCATCTGTGCACTGAAATAACTTTCTAACATGTTAAGAACTTACTAGTGGATAAGGAAGTGTGGGCAAGAAAAGCTATTCATATTCATATTCTAGTTCTTTGGCATGCTTATTTTCATAACCAGTAACCAGGCACACAGGCAGTGTCTCTCATACTTAAAATACACCGAAATATGTTCAGTTTATCTCTCTGCTTCTGAGCTCTCCTTTCTTTGCTGACTTTCACACTGTGATTACAGCAGCACTGTCTTTCAGGTATTCCCTTCATTCCATTTAGAAGTCTGTCCACTATCCACATATATATAAAACATACATTTATATATATATATTTGTTCTAATAGCTATACCATTAACAGCTTCTGTTTCATTTCAATCTTTACAACAGTATTTCTTTTCTCCTTTATTGGAGGTGGGTAAAGTATGTGTCACAGACTGCTTTGGAAGCCTGTTACAGAAAGCAGCACATATGCATGTGGGCACCTGGGTGGCTCAGGTGGTGAAGCGTCTGCCTTCAGCTCAGGTTATGATCCCAAGGTCCTGGGATCAAGTCCTGCACTGGGCTCCCGGCTCAGCAGGAAGCCTGATTCTCCCTCTGCCCCTCCCCACCTTGTGCTCACTCTCTCTTGGAAAAATAAATAAATAAAATCTAAAAAAAGAAAGAAGCATACATGTACATTACAGAATCATGTTTGTATATAATAAGGAGTTTAGAGCACCCCTAAAGCTCAGCAATTTAAGTCAGGTTAAAAACCCTGCTTTACACTTACTGTGTTTACAACATAGTAGACATAGGGAATACAAACACAACATAGCAGAAGATGTGAATTACAAGAAAAGGCTCCTGGTATTTACATGCCAAATCAAAAAATCATACAGAGGGTTTTAAAATATAATCTTAAGTATAAAATTCATTGCAAAACAAATGAAGCATACCTAACTAACAAAGATAACATTTGATAATGTTTTCAGAAAGAAAAATGGAAAGAAAAAGATGAGAAAACAAATCATCCTTTTCTTTTAAATAGAATGACCACAACTATATAGGAGTTGGGAAAAGAGGTTCAAGGAATTACTCACTTTTTATAAAACACTGATCTATAGTAGCTTGTACTTGTCCAACGGAATGTACAATGCTGATAAGAAATCCAGAGGAAAAATCTTTTATGAATTTAAAATATATATAAATATGAGTATGTACCAAATAACTATCATAAAACTCTCCCATTCTTGAGTTTCAAATACATTCTAATCTTGTCACCTTAAATAACACTGTCCTTTGAAGGACAGTGCCATTTTTAAAGAGATTTAAAAGATCTATTATAAAAAGATTAATCTCAAATTTCTCTGAAAATATTCAGTGTGGATAAAAGCCTGTCTATTTTTAAAACACCAGTCTGGACTTTGGCCCTTAACCTTGCACATGTAGTCAAAAGTCCTATAAAACTGCTGAGTTGGCCTGCCATTTGTGTCAAGATTCATTTCTTGACGAAGTTGAAATGATGTGTTATTGTGTTATTACAATATCCAATAAAAAAACCCCTAAGAAACAAAAGTATAAATAAAGAGTATCACCATCCTTTAGTGGCATCTGATTAAAAATTTAAAAATTTCAGTACAAGGTCATTGTAGAAATTTTAGAAAATGAACAAAGTGTAATGATGATGATGAACAACAACAGGAAAGGTGTTCTTATGTTTATTTTCCCGAAGTAAGCATTTGGCATATATGTTATTTTACTTAACAACCCTATGAGATAAACCTATCATAAAAGACCTATTTTTATCAAAGGTTACAAAGAATTCAAGGTTATGAAAGTTAACACACAGTTACAACTAGTAGGTGACAGTCAGAAATTAAACCCAGATCTAACTCTAGAACTTGAGCTCTCCTTCACTAATGTATGCTGCCCAAGAAAGAAAATTAAAACCACCTGTAATCCTACCAACCAGCTACAACCACTGCTAACATGAGCATTATCTCACCAATCCCACTCTCTCCTGACTTCCCAACCAATCCCAATTCTCTCTCTCATTAGGCAACCAATGTTTTCCCTATGAATATATATATTTATATACCTATACAAATACTTATTTAATATGTTAAATTACAGAAATAACATCATGGTATATACCATGTTGCTGTGACAGGAAACAGGCGAAGAGACATTAAATCACATGTTTAGGATCACATGACTAGTAGTGGGGAAATCAGAACTGAAACACAAGATACATTTAACTAAAAATTGCCCTAAGGGAACCTGGGTGGCTCAGTCAGTTAAGCATCCCACTCTTGATTTTGCCTGCCTCAGGTCATGATCTCAGGGTTGTGAGACTGAGCCTCGAGTTGGGCTCAACGCTAGGTGTGGAACCTGCTTAAGATTCTCCCTCTCCATCTGCCCCTCCCCTCCCCGCTCCATCTCTAAAATAAATAAATAATAAAAAAATAAAATAAAATAAAAATGACCCTAAACCTTTACATCTTCCCCCATCCCTGATTATTTAGAAAACACTTTAACACCCTGCAACATACTTTGGGATTATCACAAGAATAACAAAATTAGCTAACATTTATAAGCATTTACGATGAATCAAGCTTTCTGCTAAGTGCTTTATATTTATTAATCTGATTTAAGATTACTGTTCCTATTTTTACAGATGAGGAAACTGAAACTCAGAAAGGTTAATTGACTTGCCTAAAACCACACAGCTAATAAATAATGCCATAAGCAGGAAAGTTAGAGTGTAGGATGAATCAATCAGTTTCTCTTACCTTGGGAATTGCTTTTATTGAAATCACTGATATCAGTTGGGTATCCTAAAAATAGATTACAGCCCAGTCTCATACATAAAAACTGAATTTTCTGCTTTTTAATTTAAGGGTAGATAAGGGGTGTTTATGGAATTTAAACAGTACCAGAATTATGGGCAATCTATTCCTGGATTACATAATGCCCACTTCAAGAGTTCAACAATAAATTCTGCTTGTGACCCATCCAAATCACTTAAATTCTCTAGGTCTTAATTTCCCTACTGTAAGACAATTATCAAACACAATTCACATAACATCCCCTACGCTCTGGTAGGTCAGTTATGTAAAATCATCAATCATGTCCCATGGTTTTAAGTACAGAACCAAACCATACTGTTCACTTGTGTTTTTCTCATATTTTCCGCATACAACAAGTCTGATTTGAGGAATGATAAAATGTAAGTTAGGTATTTTAGAATCTAATGCTATGTAGACTGAATCCCTTAATTTATTAGACAAATATTCTGGATCAACAGCTATATCTCAGCATAGCTTTCCCTAGACTTTGCAGACCAAGTATCAATGACTTGCTCTGGTTTGATCCACAATTTCCTTTTATATGTAGGACAATATTGAAAACTAGACACAGGTACACAGATACCAGGAACAAAAGGACCAACCAAAAAAAGACATGTCCATTTCTTAGACACAAAAGCTTTATTCTTCCAACCTAAAGTACAGGCATCAAAAGGTTTAAGTTTAGATAATACAGAAACAACATCCTCAGAAGTCAAGAGCAGAATGACTTTCCAGAATTGTTCATTGGACCGCTTGTAAGCAGCCTGGAGCAGTCCTGTAACCCAGCTGTTCCTCAAAGTGTAGAACCTCAACCAGCAGCTTCAGCGCCACCTGGGAATTCGTCAGAAAAGCAAATTCTCAACCTAACCCAGGTTTACAGAATCAGAAATTCTGAGGTGGGCCCAGCAATCTGCATTTAAACAAGTCTTCCTGGTAATTCTGAAGCATGCCAAAATCTGAAAGCCACTGCTCCAGCCTTTGATTTATGACTGTTGTCTCTGTGAGATATATATACTATTTTCCTAAATTTGCATGTGATAATGAATAAAGCAGGTGGACAAGAAGAGAAACAGCTTTAACTGAGTTACTATATAAGTATACAATAAAACACGATCACTGTTCTGTTAGTGTATCCTATGTAAGAGACATTCAAAAGGAACGGATTATTTGTTCGCTTTGTGAGTACACTGAATTCATCTGTTCATTGTTAAGTTTTGGTACTATGTAGAAGATAACAGCTTCAACCTTCAGGTCACTAATCTTATCTCAGTAGAAACCTATTTTCGGAGAGTTTAATAACTTCATTATAAAAGAGTATAAAACACTAAGAAGTTTCTGTGCATTAAATCTGTTCAGATAAGAAAAGGAAAGACTGAGGAGCGTGGCAATTAACATTCTGGCAACATGTTTTAGTTTTTTCCTGGCTTTCTGAAAGTTTCAACTGAGGTTTAGTTTGGTTCAATTCCAATTCAGCAAAGATTCATATTTGTGGGAAATATACATAAAAAATAACATGGATAAGATTTTTCATAGGGATTCAGCACTGGCATTCCAACAAAAAGCAGCTACCTTGCTTCTTGACAATAACAATGGCTAGATTAGATTAAAGATGTCAGATGGACAATCAGGAAGTGAAAGATTAGTCTCCCTGACAGTCATTCTGACTTGCAAATCTGGAAAAGAAAAGGCCTCCAACAGAGTTTCTTTCCCAAAACTCAATGCAGGAATAGGGAATTAGTGCATTTATTTGTTTTACTTTATTATACTAAAATTCCCATGAAGAAATGCAAAGCACCCTATTCCATTGCCCAAGAAGTGTGACAGTACCTCAAAACATGAAAAAGATTCTTCTAACCATGTGCTATGGTACCATTTAAAGAGCTATTTTGTTCCTCTCAGACACAGAAAAGTTGGTTCCTAATACATAACTGTGATTGATTTAAAAATAGTCATCTCCTAATGATGTAATGTATGGTGATTAACATAACATAATAAAATAAAAAATAAATAAAAATAGTCATCTCCGACAGTGGGTGAAACCTGGGATTCTGCATCCTGAAAGTAAAATCCCCAAGGTCTTTCAATATTTAAAACTGACCCATACAATCAATGTCTCTGATTAGGTTTGGTCCAGGTTTTCGCCTATTATCTTTTTTTCCCCCTTAAACATGTCTTATTTGGCTTCAGAGCTACATTATCCTGACATTTCAGATTAGAGTTATTGATACCTTCCCTAGAACTAAAAATCATTTTATTCTGCTGACAGAATGCTATAAATTTGTAAAGTGGTTTCATTCTGTGGTTTAACATCAATTTTAATGAGCAGGAATAAACAAAAGGTCTAAAACCCAAGTCTTCTAAGGCCTTCTACGAAAGCTCTGATCTGTATACTCAACTAGATCTTTGAACATTTCTGACACAGCTCTATAGGACTCACTGTAGAGTGAGTGTAAAGGATGTTGCCAGGCAACTCATCTCAGTTTGCAAGAATCTAAGCACTGATAATGACTCTGTCTCAGCTTGGCTTCCACAAGAGAAGGGTTTTAGTGAACTCCCACATGTGCTCATAGGCCATTCATGAGAAGAGGTATTTCTAAAAGTGAATGTCCAGGAGCCCAAATTGGGAACCTATAAGGTTTCTTTTCTAATTTAAGTTTAATGTTTCCAACATCACAACTATTTTCTGAATAGAACTCCAATGGGAATCAGAAAAAGTAGGTCATACGTAAAGGGCTAGTGTTGAATGAACATTTTTATTCGTATCTTTAATATTCTTGTTTGCACGTGACCAAAGCCATATTTCTTCAAGTATCTCAAATCACAAAAATCACCCTAAAAACTATTTATGTACCAAAATTATTTCAATTCTTTTGAAAATTATCCTTGAAATGGTTTTCAATACTTACTCATTATTACATCAATAGTCAAAAAAGGATATTCAGTAAAAACTATGTTCTAATAAGGAAATTACGCAATCCGTTGCAAAAGGGGTTACAGATATGTTTTTATGAAAAGTATACATGCAAAACACTGCTCTGCTGGATGGGCCAGATCCAAACCTCCCTCTGTCAAAGCAGACACTTTGCATGCATGCTTACCAGGGCAGTACGCATCCACGTCCAGTTTCTGAGCTGAAGCGAGGGTTGGTGAGCCAAGCTCGGATTCTGGAATTCGTGGGCTCTCAACAAACTTTGCCTTCCTCAGAGGGGCTAAGGACAAAAAAAGAGACAGAGAGAGAGGGAGAGGGAAAAAGGTGAGAGAGAAAGACAGGGAGAGAGAGAGAGAAGAAAACAGAAAGGAAAGAAGAAAGAAAAAGGAAAGAGAAACAGGGAAGGAGAAGGGAAAGAGAGAAACATAGAGGGGTCATGAGTAAGGGGAACAGCAGGCAACAGATGGAAGCACTTAAATGAACGACACACTCTGTCAGACTCAGATCAGGTTACCCTATTTTTTTGTGCCAGAAAAAAAAATGAACTACATTCTTCATAGAGGAGATGGGTCTTGTTAAAAAGTCACTGCAAACTGGAAAAGCTAAAATCTAATATTCAAAACTATGAGCCTAAGTTGCAATTGTCTATCACCTTTAGCTACTTTCTTTCTTTAGAAAGCAAAGAGCTATTTTGTCTTCCTTTGCCATTAAATAAAGGTATGAACTGAGGAAAGTACAGGGCTGAGTTTTAAAATTCTGTTTATAACAACTGTAACCAAAGGTTTTCTTTATCCAGAAATAACTGCTATGACACTCGGTTGTGATAAATACCATAACTAGGATTAATCTACCTAGCTTAAAAGGAAATCAATCACCTGACGGCTCAGTTTATTAAGGTAAGAAGTCAAAACTGCTAGTGGTCTAAGATGTTAGCTAGACCATGCCAGTCTAACATTGGACACTAAAGGTAAAGAGAGGTGATTTAGTTGCACATGTACTCAGGAGTTCTACGGATTAGTAATATTCCATGACATGGAATCCATTCATTCTTATAAGGAATGAAATAAAAAGTATAATTCACGAATTTAAAGTTCTATTTATCAAAGGCTTGTATAAATTCTATTTGTTGATTTTTAGGGGGAAGAATTAAAGAACACTACTAATATACATTTAAGTAATCAGTTTAATACATTAAAAATTAAGATTATGAAGATTACTTTGGCACTCTCAAATTGAGTTTCATAAAATAAATTACAACAGGGTGAAAGTGCTTAGCATAACACTGTTTCAAAAGTATCATTTGAATCTGAAATTGAGTTGTATGCATTATATATTTGTGTCATAACTATAGGTGTCCAAGACATGGGAGTGCTTAAGATCACATTACTTTTTTCAAAAGTTTCTGCATGTTCTTCAAAATCCTCATCCATTACTGATCCACAGGGGATTCTAAGTTATTCCTAAAAGACCCTGTAAAAAGTAATATAAAACTTTGTCATTATAATGGCCAGAATTCTCTATTTTCTCTGGAGGATAAAAATAATAAAGTATTAAAAAAGAAAAGAAGTACTTTTGAAATGTGCCAATACTCAAAGCCTACAGGCAACTAAATCACATTTTAAATCTTAAAATATGTATGTATATTTTAAGTGTATGTTAAAAAACAAAATAAATCCTGTTACTGTCTCCATAGCAACAAGAGTTAAGGGTGCTAACGGTATGTTTCTCCGCCAAAAGTAAGCTTTGAAATAGCAGAACTCTCACCTCTGCTAAAACTGTAATAACTGAGACTATTTTTAAAAGTCACTATCACAAAGATCTCAAGTGATTTATATGCAGATCTGCAGGCTACTAATAGCCAATATTAGAGGCTCTTTCATTATAATCTCACCAACCAATTAAAAAATAATGAAATATTTTATTTATCCAGTATTGCTCTGTATAGAAGAAATGTTTATAATTTAATTCTTAAAGCTATTAAGTCCTTAACTAGAATTTTATTATTTTTTTTTATCATGGCAGCAGAATAACTATTTTACCTGCTGAGCTCTGACAAAGACAGCACTGGTCCCTGGTCAAGGGATTCCATATATCTAAAAATCTTAATAACAATTTTTATAGTGAAAATAGTAGGCTAGTAGTCAGACAGAAATCAGCAACTTAGGGTAGATATGTAAGGAAGAAACTGAAGGATGGCAGGAGAAACTGAGGGGGGGGATATGAGGAATATATAAGGATTATGAGATGGAGTCAAGGGCATAAATCAGGATCCCAGAGATTTGTAAATTCGATGCCATGCAGACTTCTTGATTTTCCCTTCTCAGGAATTCCAACTGCGGTTATCTTTACAGCTCATGGTGGACATTTGATTTTTTTTTTCTACCTTCATCTCTACCTTCATTCATGGGATACTGTACATGTCTAATAATGACTTTATCTTTTAAGGTAGATTATAATGTTGCTCTCACACAAATTACAGAAAACCAGTGCTGCCTGTAAGTCCAAACACAGGGGGTACAATCACAGCTATGACAGGTTGTCCAATAGTCTTAATACCGTTCGGTGGAGAACACAAAAGGTCAGTTTGAAAGATAGGACATGATATTTTGCTTGGAAACCTAGAATTTTAATAGACTTCATAGTAAAAAATGGTAAAGATGATTCAGCTGGGTACAAGAATTCTGTGTCAAAAGGGTTTACCAGACCATCTTTTAGAAAGTGGTTGAAATGAGATGGGTAGGAGGATTCTAACACCAAGCCAGATTATTTTACTGTGACATAACATGGTAGTATAGTAGTAAGGGGTTGGACAGCAGAGGAATTAAAGTCTGGGCTCTGAAACCAGAAAGCTTAAGTTAGATTCCATCTCTTCCACTTTTTCCTAGCTGAGAACGTTTCTCTAAGTTTCCGATCAGTTATTTGTACTTAATAACTTAAGTACCCATACCATGGGGGGATTGCAAGGTTACACTAATTCAAATAAAATGCTCAGAACAGTACCTAGCACATAATAATAAGTCCTCCATAAATGCTAGCTGTTTTTTATTACTGTTTTTTGGTGTTGTCCTCATCACTACCATCACAGATGCAGCATGATTTGTAAAGTCTGAATTGTGTATGTTGGAAGGAAGAAAACAAAGACATCGAAGATGTCATGGGAGAATGACAAGAAAGGAGATATCACCGATTATTTTTCTTTTAATTGAGAAGGAAATAATGTTGAAGAAAACATGTTGTAACTTAGAATGTGTTAGATTACCCAAATCAAAATGGTCTAGGTTAGACAATGAGAAATATGTGGGTCAAGAAAGAAAATTAAATAGCGTGATTTAGACCACTGGTTCTCAAAATGTGGTCCTGGACCAGCAGCACAGCACTATCCGGGAATTTGTTAAAAATTGAAATGATCGGACTCCACCTCAGATCAGCTGAATCATAAACTGTGGAGCCTAGCAATCTTTGTGATTCTATGCATGCTAAAGTTTGTGAATATTGGGTTAGAGAAAGGTATCTATAAATACCTCATCATAGCAGATAAGGAAGGGGACTTTCCTAAGAAAAAAGTTGTTATAAAATATAAATCAAGGCCTCATCTCTAGCAGTTTTAATGTATATGGTCAAAGTTAAGATATTTTTTCCAGTCACTCTTTTAGCAATATAACTGTTGCATTTCTTTCTTTCTTTTTTTTTTTTTTAAAGAGTCCTAATTATAAGTATCCATCATTTGGGGCCTATTTTGAAGAAAGATCAATATTTTCTGTACTCACGAATTCTTCCAAGATCACTTGGAGAGGAGACAGAGGGGTGGGAAATAAGAGCAGTCAGATATATCACACAGCAATGTGAATGGTGAATGAGAAAATCTGCCTGTGTTGGTGACTCTGTAAACTGGAATGTTGTAGATAATGTTGAAGCACACCTAATCCAAGCAAGTATCAAGGGCGCTAAAATAAGGATTTTAAATAACTACTAAGGTATCTGTCTTTGATAAAGGTTTCAGAGCAGATGGGAATTTTTAGGAGGGAACTGGCATGGGACTCAAGATAATTATTGGAGACAGGTATGAGGGCAGGTCAAACCAAAGCAAGGATCAGAAAATGAGAACTGAAGGATTCATTTAAGATGAGAACAACATAAAGTACCAAGAAACTCTTCACAAAGTTGGCTTTATGATAAAGAGCATATTCAGTAAGATTAACCTAAGACAAGTTAATTGTCAAACGTGAAAGGAGGACAAAATGATTTTAGCTATAGGTGAGAATAAGAAATATAAGGCATCCAAGTCAGAGTGGATTAAGTATGATTATCTCTGTTCGCAGACAACATTCCGTAAATATAGAAAACCTTAAATAAAAGTGAAGATTCTACAATAAAACAGTTAAACAAACCGAGCAAAGTTGCAAGATATAAAATCAATACACAAAAGGATACTAACGATGAGCTATCCCAGAATGAAATTAAGAAAACAATCCAATTTAAAATAGCAATAAAAAGGATACTTAGGAATAAACTTAATCAAGGAGGCTAAAGACTTGTCACTGAAAAACTACAAACTGTTGCTGAAATTAAAGACACAAATAAATGGAAAGACATCCCTTGTTCACCGATTCAAAGACTTAATATTGTCAAAATGGCAATACTTCCCGAAGTGATCTATAGATTAAATGCAATCCTAATAAAAATCCCGATGACATTTTTTGCAGAAATAGAAAAATCCATCCTAAAATTCATACAGAATCTCAAGGAACCCTGAATAGCCAAGCCAATCATAAAAAGAACAAGGTAGGAAGTCTTACACTTCATGATTTCAAAACTTACCATAAAGCTTCCTATAAAGTAATCAAAACAGTGTGGGATGTGTCATAAAGACAGACATATAGACCAACTGAACAGAGATTCCAGAAATAAACCTCATGGTTGAATGATTTTACAAAGGTACCGAGACCATTTTATGGGGAAAGAACAATCTTTTCAATAAATGGTGTTGGAGAAACTGGATAACTACATGCAAAAGGATGAAGTTGGATCCATATTTTACACCATATACAAAAATTAACTCAAAATGGATCAAAGACCTAAATGTAAGAATTAAAATTCTAAAACTCTTAGAGGAAAACACAGTAGAAAAACATATGAACTGGAGAACTATTAAAGAAGTTGGAGAAAAACAGTGGAAATTTTATCTGGAAAGAGAAAACTATATTTTAAAAAGTTTTTAACAGAGCTTTCATAGGCAGAATCTTTTTTTTTTTTTTTTAAGATTTTATTTATTTATTTGACAGAGAGAGACAATGAGAGCGGGAACACAAGCAGGAGGAGTGGGAAAGGGAGAAGCAGGCTTCCCGCTGAGCAGGGAGCCTGATGTGGGGGCTCAATCCAGGACCCTGGGATCATGACCTGAGCGGAAGGCAGACGTTTAACAACTGAGCCACCCAGGCACCCCTCATAGGCAGAAACTTATATGAATATTCATAACATTTTAGCTCCAAACACTTATTAGAAAATAAACCTTTGGGTACCATGAATTTCCTGGAGTGGGAGAGTAGGGGAGAAGGGTAGGAGAGATATTTGTGACATTCTTTATTTCCTCCTTCTTAACCCCCAGTCTATGGTGGTTAAAATCTGGAAATAGGAGGGAATACCATCCTTCTAACCGATCCAAACTCCTAATTAATTACTGCTCGTGATCGTGCTTAAATGACGTAAGCAACACCTTGAAAGAAGGGGAATGCCAAGGAGCTTTTACTGTTTGGTTATGCACTTCCCCCAAAACAGAGGAATCAAAAACAACAAAGTAAAAAAAAAAAAAAAAAAGGGAGAGAGAAAGAAAAACCAATTGAATTTGACAACTTGGCATAGATTAGATGTAAGTGAAAAGCAGATGAAGAAAAAGAACTATAATTCACACAGTTCCTTGTTTTTGTTTTTGTTTTTTTTTGCAAGGAGAAAGTATCTATCTAAAGAAAAGAAAAAACAAACAAAACCCTCCAGATACAATGTAGAAAGAGGAAATCAGAACTTGACAGGACAATCTATCAAATAAAGGCTGATCTACTGTAGAAACAGTTTGACTCTTTATAATGAAAAATAAAACCTCATTGATCTAAAACGAACTACAAAATTAATACATAGCTGCAGAGTATTTTCCAGTTCTCTTTTCTTCTGATTACCTATGAAAGTATAATAAATGAAATATATGTTTTATACACTTTTCTTTTTCCTGCAACTTCCTCAATTATCATGCACTATCCTTCCCACTACCCTTTAGTCTCCCCACTCTCTGACTCTACTTTGCAAATAAAAATTGTTCCATGTTGTTTTACATCCATATTATGCCGTGCAGTATCAAATAATTGGAACACATTTATTTTAAATCTGAATAAAGATATATTATGTAGTTAGAGATACAATGCACATATTCTTGACAACAAACATAACAGACATCTGATTTCTCTGAAAGCTGTGCAAATATAAGTGAAATACAAAACGTGTGCAGTGTGGCAAAGTATACTTTGTTTACCAATTCAAATATTGGTTAGTGTTTGGCCTCTAGTTATCCATGACAGGCTCATATATGAACCTTCTTTATCTCCACTGATTATAGTGAACAGCCTTAGAAGGAGGAAAAAGGAATTCATTTTATTTGAATAAAAAAACCACCTTACATAGTTTTACCATTTCTAAGAATAACAGCAACTATATCCATTAAAAAAAGAAAGAAAGAAAGCTAGTTAATCATCATCAACTTATGGCATTATGGTCCCAGTAAAAGGAAGGGGTTCCATGGAGCATCACGCAAAGACTACAGAAGCTATCCAAATGTGGGGAAAATATTCTGACTGTTAAAACTTTAGTAATTTCGAAGTCAAATTAAGTTTTTTTTAAAGAAACTACTACATAAAGACTTTAACACTAACTTCCTAATGATGAAAACAAAACAAAAAACTCTGAAGTAACAACATCCAAATAACTGAAATGCCATTAAAAATTTTAAATTTGTACATAATCCAATAAAGGATAGAACTACTCAGTTTCAGTGACGCAGCAAACTGCTACCCAGAAATAACAAAAAGAAATGGAATTTGAGAAGGTACATTAGTGTATTTACTTATTCACAACTAACAACTTCAAGAATAATGGGTTATCACAAATATATTCATAAAGTTGTCTACTGACTACAGAGGTTGCGATATTGGGGCTAAATGGTTTACTTGCACTTTCTTACTCAGAAGTTCTGGTTGTGAGGTGAAAGTTTATATATAGACAACATATTACTAAAAACTCTATATAGAGAGTTTTATATAATTATGAATCTACTTTCTATGTAAACAAAAACAGAGCCATCAGGATACATATTAGGGATTCTCATAATCATTTGGCAGTATTAAGATACATCATTTACACAAAATGTAAATTTAATGCTAAATGAAATTTTCACATATAAAGAGTGATACTTTTAAAATGAGAACTGTTTTGTTAGAAAACTGAATACAACTATTTGTAAACCAACCATAAAATGTATGAGAGAGCTCTTCCATTCAATTCAGTAAAACGTTACTGTGTTCTACCATGTGCAGAGCTCAGTATTAGATGCTCCATGGGATTCAAACATGATTAAAACAGTTTCTGGCCTGAAAGAACTCAATGATGGAGATAAGACAGAGTAATAACAGTCATGATATAAAGCAGAGAAAGCTAAGTGCCACAAAAAGGTATGAAACAGGGGCCACAGGGCTTAAAGAAGAGAAAAAATGTACTTCAGAATGCCTCCCAACTCAGTACAAAGTTTAATAAATGTTCATTAATTTTCTATTTAAAATCAAAAGTACAAGGTTATTTCTAAAAGCTAATTTGGAGAGAATTACTAAGTCTTTCTAATTTACCTTTTTAAAAATTTTCAAAGAAGAGTTTTATGGATATAACAGTTAAAAAGCTACTAGGGAAATAGCTCATGCTTCTAAAAAGTTGAAAAAGAGCAAACTAAAATTAAAATCAAGCAGACAAAGGAAAGAAGGATTACAGCAGAAAGCAATAAAATAGTAAATAAAAACAGAATTGTATTGAAATCAGAATTCTTTGAAAAGATGAACAAAATTGAAAACACCTTGAACTACATTGATCAAGAAAAACAGCAAAGACACAAATTATCAAAATTAGGAATGAAAGAGGGGACATCACTATCAACTCTACAGAAATGAAAAGGATTATAAGGGAAGGTTATGAACAACTTTATGCCAACAAATTAGACAGCTTAGATGAAATACATTCCTGGAAAGCCACAAATGATTAAAACTGACTCATTAAGAAATAGAAAATCTGAATAGATAAATAAAACGTAAGGAAACTGAATTAACATCTTCTATAAAGAAAAGCCATGTCCCAGGTGGGATCACTAGTGAATTACACCAACTATTTAAAGAAGAAATAGAACTCCTTTATAAACTCTATCAGGAAATTAGGGAAGAAGGTGGGACAGGAGCAAGTGACCTAGAAAAACAGATTACTTTGGGTACATGTGACTACAGATTTTGTATCAATGGTCTATATAATAAATAGATAATATTTATTTGATTTATGAATTTATTCTTAGTTTTATTAAGTATCACTCTGCTTTGTTTTAAAAATTACTAAACACACCACTGTAAATTTTATCAAATAAAAAAACATTACATTTATTGATGACAGTTTTCTTAAAGAGCAAAAAATGATAAATTTGTCCTGATCTTATTTGGTAACTCAAAGCAAAATGAAGTATAAGAAAATTTTTATGAAAGAGCATTTCGACTGCAGAGAAATATGCTTAAACTTTGTTTTAGAAAATCAGTGGGAATAGGTAATTCTGTTTGGGACTTGCATAGTCTTTTTTGTTAGTGAAACTAACTTCTTGCTAGAGCCAGATTCTAATGCTAGGTACATAGCTCTAAAAACAAATACCTTACTCTCAAAAAAGCTATGCTACAACCAATAAAATAATAGCTAACTTTTTTTTTTTGAGAGAGAGAGAGAGAGAGCATGCACACAAGTGGGGGTAGGGGCAGAAGGAGAGGGAGAAAGAATCTCAAGCCAACTGAGTACAGAGCCAACCTGGGGCTTAATCTCACCACCTGGGCCAAAATCAAGAGTCAGACGCTTAACCGACTGAGCCACCCAGGTGCCCTGTTTACATGTGTATAACAGTTTATTTTACACTTTTATTTACATTTCATAATTTTTCTTTGAGGAACACATTAACCTTGTTGCAGATGGGAAAACAGAATCACAAGATCTCTTACCCAAGATCACAGTATATAAAACCATATCCAGGTCTTTTGATTTAGAATATTATATTATTTCATCAACAATATTGTTCTTCAAGGTATGGAACTCATTTTAGCAAGAGATGGTTTTAAATGATCTATAAAACTGGCAGTAAATAGCGCTGAATTACATAGTATGGTGGGCTGTACTAATGCCTACCAACATCCTAGTCTCTGTTCCTTTCTAGACATAAGGGTGACCACAGCTGCCAGCTCCCATGAAGTTTAGGAAGGACTATGTGACTGGTTCTGGCTTATGAAATGAGAACACAGGTGTCATAGGCTCTGCATGATTTTATAGTCTGTCTCCTCCTCTGACAGGAAAATCAAAGAAGTCTCATGTTGAGATGGTACAGATACAAGATTGAAACAGCCTGAATTGCTGTGCGACTGTATAAAGAACAGCTGTCCTGGACAGTTGCCCGGGGTTGCTGGGTAAACTGGAAATAGACCTTCATTGTGTTAAACCACTGCGATTTGTAAGGTTGTTGTTATGTTATGACGCATTGTCTAGCTTATTCTGACTAATGAAATGGCTACAATGTTATTCCTTTTTCAATTATGTTTCCATCTTTCAGAACAGGTCCAGAAGAAAATTTTAATGTGCTAATACTAGCTAATCCACCTTTTTAAAAAGAGGGAAAAGATTTTAATGTCAGTGCCATTTGAAGGTAAAGTATTTAGCTAGAATTAACATTCTGGATAATTGTACAGTTACAGTGTGTGGTACTGACTTCACAGTTTGACTAGTAATATATAATTTCTTTTAAAGTAAATTTATTTAAATAAAAGCATGAAATTCAAAGAAAATATTAGGTTAAAAAAGTACGGTTAGAAGCAGGAATGGCAAAAATCATGAAGGAACTATGCCAATGAAGGAAATTTGAGAAACGTGCACTGTAGTAAACTATATCTCAATTGGGTAACTTAATTTGATTTTCTATTTTCTGTCCGTTCCACGTTGAGATGGGAGCAAAGTATTTAGGCAACTGCATGAGGAGGAGAAAGTATTTGATTTCAGGGAAGTGGAAGAACGGATACAGATTGACAGGGAGATGGAGACATGGGTATGGGAGTAGAGAGATTAAAGCAGTTCTCCCAGTGGTTCAAGCAGAATCAGAGCTAGCACCCGAGCCCAAAGGAAGAGAGCAGTGTTTTCACCTGAACGAACTGGTGTACACAACAGACTGGCAAGAAAGGCTGAAGTCTCAACTCACTGAGGTATTTGTAAAAATCACTGTCTTCTCCCATAGAAACATCACCGCAGTTACAGTACAATCATGTTTCCTCCTTGTACTAGGGTAGCCCAAGAAATAAAACCACGCTAAAATCTCAGTGGCTTAACACAACAGAAGAGGGGTGCCTGGGTGGCTTAGTCGTTAAGCGTCTGCCTTCGGCTCAGGTCGTGATCCCAGGGTCCTGGGATCGAGCCCCACATTGGGCTCCCTGCTCGGCAGGTAGCCTGCTTCTCTCTCTCTCCCACTCTCCCTGCTTGTGTTCCTGCTCTCACTATCTCTCTCTCTGTCAAATAAATAAATAAAATCTTTAAAAAAAAAACAAAAAAAAAAAACAGAAGAGAGTTCTCACTCAATATGGCTGTTCAGTAGGTAGCTTCTCATCCTAAGATAAGCCTTAGAGTTGTTCTCTTGTGGGTTCTCCACATCAAGCTAAAAAGACGGGGCGGGGTGGGGGGGAGAGGGAGATGCATATGTGACGTTTTTATAGCCTAGCTGGAATCTGTATACATTATTTCTATTCCTATTGTTCAAAATTCAGTCACACAACATACTTCTCTACGTGAAAGGCTGGGATATATAGTTTACCTAAGTCCCAAGGAGGAAAGGGAATAAATTTTGATGAACACATAGTATTCTTTGCTATATCTTACATAATAGCTTGACAATTTATAAAAGATGCAGAACTAATGAACAAAGCAGCAAATTCTGTATAAATTTAGCCCTCTCTCTTTTAAATCGGCTGAACATATATCGTCAAATATTAGCCTAATCTATACATCTTTTTTCATTCAAATATAATGCTTTAGATTATAGTGCCTAGAATACTGTCTGGCATATGATAGCTGGGTAATAATTATTTGCTAAACGAATAGTATGCAGTAGAAAACCAAAGCAAAGACAAGCATTACAAATAAGAGTTCCAATAAAACAAATTATTTGTCAATCACAGTATAAATCACCTGAGAGACTCAGACTTTCATAAAACAAACATTGTATAAATCATCATCATTATAATCAGACTATAATCATTTAATTTCTAGCTTTAATGACTGGATTATTTTCCATAAAAAATATCCAACAAAATATGCTGACAATATAGTTGAGTTAGAAGGGAAAGACTAAAAGACTTTGGCTGTAAAGTCTTTGCGCCCAAACTCTTCCACAATCAGGGATATTTGAAGGATGTATTAACAAAGGAAGTCAATATCCTTTTATTCTTAACTTTCAACAGGAAGGCTAAGCAGCTGCTTTCTGACCCAAGGCATATAAGTCACTGGTGGATCAGTGTGATCCTTTTGAGCCTTAAAAGCTTTGTTTAGGCAGGTCTGGAGTAACTTTTTACTCTAAGGCTAGTTTAGCCTTATTACCAAAGTGTGTCCATTCTTGGATCTCTACTGAATGCTCCAGGTTTTTAACGAGATTTCTCTACATTCTGGCTGCTCAGAATGAACAAAAAATCTCCCATTCCTATGGGAACTCTAGGAATTGTTCCATTTATGGCTCCCTGGTATTCTTTCTCCAGCTTCATGGGGTCTCATCTCATCTATATGCAACTTAGTATTAAATTAAAGATTCAAAAGGACCCTTCTGCAGAATTCTGTAGTTGTTTCTGCTAGCTTCCTATTTTTCAGTACTCTAAATTTCAGTTACCTTGACTTCCCCAATTTCTGATCTGTTTCCTCAGTTCAGTAAGACTATCTTTCTTTGAGTTCTCCACCATCAAGAGAATACCTTTAGGCAAAAAGCCAGGGTTCACCTAGTTTCCTCCCCCATCCTCTCTCTCAGGGATCATATTACCATGCTGTGAACTGTCCAATGTCTGAAAACAATTGTCTCTAGTGGGAGGGCAAGTCCACTACTGGTTACTCCATCATAGTGGGAAGAAGTATCTCATCCTGTTTTAATTTGCATTTTCCAGATGTTTACCATTCACAATGTGGCGAACAAAAGGCAGAACCTTTGTCTGTCTTACATATTGGTGTAGCCTTAGCAATACTTATAATAGTGCAGGGTACAGAGCAAATACTATTATTTGTTAAATGAACTATTTCTGTTTATCCGTATATTTTTGGAGGTACAAGTGATCTATTTGTCCTTATCCATTTAGTGCTTAAGGCCTAAGAAAATAGGTGATTCTAAACTGGACCCAAGGTAATTCAAGAGTAAGTCTGATCCTACCTAATTTCTATTTTCATGCAATTACGTTGTGCTATAAAAAAGGGTATACTAGACAAACTGAAATACAGACAGACCATACAAGCAACAAATACAGAGACAACATGGTGCTCCAAAGAAACAGTTACTCCAAAAATTATTGCAACAACTTTTAGGACATTCCTACAAGACATTACTTCAATACAATTTTGAGTAAATAGACATTCTCAATTCAAGAAGAAACTGGGATTTAAATTATTGTCTACCCATACAGGTTATTACAAAGAAAAAGGCAAATTATTATAGCTTACAACTCATTGTCAAAAATGTTCTCTCTTTATTTCAGTGTCTGGCATAAGACAGGGTATAGGAGATAAAATAAGGCAGTATAGATTTCAATTACCTATTTTAGTATCTTTGCATATACAAAAGCCTTTTAAATAAGCCAACACAGTACTCAAAAGTCAATGATATTAGATTTCATTTCCATACATCTGAAGAAGCACTAGGTTTTTGATAATATAAAAAGGAGTTCCGGGGCGCCTGGGTGGCTCAGTCAGTAAAGCATCTGCCTTTAGCTCAGGTCGTGATCCCAGGGTCCTGGGATTGAGCCCCATGTCTGGCCCCTGCTCAGCGGGGAGCCTGCTTCTCTCTCTCCCTCTGTCCCTCCCCCCTCCCCTCTGCTCATTCTCTCTCTCAAATAAATAAATAAAATCTTAAAAAAAAAAAAAAGGAGTTCCAAATTTCAAAATTTTGGATATGCTGGCTTATGTGTGATTATTGGTGTACTGATATAAGCAATTCTATATATTTGTCAGGTCAACTTCTGAATTTTAAAGTAGTTATGAAATATAACTATATTTAAAATATTACAGAAACATGTTTCATCGTAGGAAGATTGGAAAATACAAGAAGCAAAAATAATGGAACTAAAAATGATCAGAGTCCTACCTTTGTTAAAGTTTCAAAGCATTATGGCCCTTCCTATTATTTTATTTTTTATATAAAATATTAATGCCAACAAAGCAGCTAAAAATGACTAATGACTTCTCCTTTTGCTTTTTTTTTTTTTTTTAAGATTTATTTATTTGAGAGGGAGAGGAAGAAAGAGAGAGAGAGAATGCAAGCAGGGGGAGGGGCACTGGGAGAGTGAAAGAGAGAATCTCAAGCAGACTCCCCACTGAGCAGGGAGCCTGACACGGAGCTCCATCTTGGGACCCTGGGATCATGACCTGAGCCGAAATCAAGAGTTGGATGCTCAATTGACTGAGCCACCCCGGCGCCCTGACTTCTCTTTTAAATACTTAGACCCTAAAAGTGGCAAGTGAACTCACTGAGCAACATTTTACATGAAAGGAGATCGTGTGATGCTTGAGAACAGTTGCACCACTAATATGAACTTGAATATTAGTCATAGGTTTTTCCTTGTTAAATGACTCTCACCTCCTCAAAATGTAAAATGTCTCAAAATGTAAAATGTAACTAAAAATATAACATATTTATACATACAATTTATGCCATAACACAGAGCAGACATGTGGTATGGCTGTAAGGCATGAGGTTAGATGTACTTGTAAATGTTCCAAAAATTCATGAATATGCTATACCATTTCTCCTAAATTAGAGGGAAAAAATATATCTTCTTTAGCACCTTTAAGCCAGAAGTATTACATCTATAATTCATACCTTCTCATCTACATTTATGAGAAAATAGGGGGAAAGAAACAATAGGATAAAGAATACAGTGATTAAAAGAAAGGGCTTTCAAGTGAGACTTGCATCACACTGCCTGTTTTATGTGGTCTTGAACAAATTATCCAACTTTTCCAAGCCTGGATTCGGCATCTTTAAAATGTGGGCCACAATCTCTCTCTCAGAATTGTTATGATTACATTTAAAGAGTAATGTAGACAAGGCTAAAAAAAGAAGGTATTAAAATTTATTATCCTTTGGAAATAGTAAGCTGAAGCATAATGTGGTACTCAAGGCCACAGACTGAGCTATCCCTGGAACAGGAACTAAAATATGGCTCTTAGATTCATGGATCAACCACAGTGCACACAATAGATGCTTTGTACATCTCTAAACTAAGTGGCCTATGTAATCATAATAATATGCTACTTAGCCTCTCAAGGATATTATAAAAATTTAAATGAACTCATCTTTGTAAAGCAATTAGCATAGCGCTTTGCACACAGAATGTGCTCACTACTAGATGTTGTTGTGGTTATTAGTATATGATGATGATGGTGATGATGTGATAGGTAATGGAGGGACATGGAGATGTACAAAGTAAATTTCAAGATGCTGATCAGAATGTTTGGCATAGAGGGAATGATTTATGATGTTAGATTGCAAGAAGCAATCTACTCACACTTCTTGCCTCAGTTCTGTCTCCCTATCTCCCTGCACCGAAAAGGATAGCTGCTATTTAATGAAGTTACTCTCTTTAGTGGAATATGTATTATACCAAGAGTACTAATACAGTTCCTCTTGTATGTATGATGGGGAAAGGTACTGTAAGTTGGAGAAGAGGTGTTTATAAGATGAGAAAACTAGTGATTAGTTTCTTTCTGAATGTTTTACAAACTATTATTTAAAAGTATGTTATATAGAGGGGCACCTGGGTGGCTCAGTCCAATAAGCATCTGATTCTTGATTTCAGCTCAGATCTTAATCTTAAGGTCATGAATTTAAGCCCTGCACTGAGTTCCACACTGGGTGTGGAGCTTACATTAAATCAATCAATCAATCAATGTATGTATGTATGTATGTTATAGGACATTGGATGCAGGATTCTGACATTATAAATTTTAAGTATAAATTCCATTATGCCCTATTATTTTTGTCTGAATCATCAAAGCCTACCAGATTATATAAACTTTTTGAGGGCAAGGACTGTAGAATAATCATCTCAGAACAGTGTTTTGAGAATGATAAATAATGCTGTTTTCCATTTTGCACCAGCTCTCAATAATGGCTGAAAACATGCTGACTACGTACAATAACATAAAATTCCTTGGCAAAAAAACAGTTTTACATACACTTAAGAATTGAGAGGAAAAAGAAACTTGGATAGTAAGCATGTAAATAATGGTTAGCTGCCATTTACTGACAACTCCAAATGGATTTCTCCAAGACAGACCCAAAAGGTCTACGGCTAACAAAGAAAGAGAAAAGTTAACAATTAGGGAAGGAAATCAAACCCTTTTTTTTCTTTTTCAAAACTTCAGGAAAGTATACCGAAAAAGATCCTAGGCAGTCAATGTGTGAGGCAGAAAACTGCTAAGATCTGCATAAACATAAACATTGTGCCAGACTGTAATGAAATTCTATAAGGGTAGATTAAAAACAAATTAAGTCTTTGTCCCATGAACAAAAATGACTACTGAGACATTTTCAGAGATTGAGTGTGAAGGACCAGTAACTTTTTGGCTTGTTTTTGGAATGTGCAGTTGCTACTCATCTTATAATGAGTAGCAACAGAGAATACTTCACGACCCACTAACCATGGGTAAAGAATCAGCATTCCTCTAACCTTAGAATATCTCTTAACAATTCCCAGTCTTTATCACAGGATAAGTTGCTTTTCTTCTCTCAGAAACCTTGGGATCATCTGACTGAGAAGAAATAGGGAAGAATTTAAGATGATTAACTCCTGACAAGGACATATTATGGAAAGAGGAGTTGCCTACTCACGTAGAAAGTAAATCATGAAGAGAGGGTTAATGGGAGGAACAGAACTACTGTTCTACCAGGCAAGTCTTTGAGTTAGAGATAAAAGCAGAAATTTTTATTCTGACTTTCCTTAAGTACACAAAAAAAGTTTGCTTTACTCTTCTGGGTTGTATGTTAATAAAAGGGTGGTCTATAAATATGCAAAAGTAGACACTGACTTAAGCTTAGAAGTCTTTTTTTTCTTAGGGTTTTTATAAGTCTCTTCCCACTCCTGGTTCTTAAACTAATAAATCATATTATTCTATTCACCACATTACTTCTTTAAGATTTGGAAAAAAAAAAAAAAATTCTGTCAGCTGGATGGAGGCAGAAGCAGTGTTGCTTGTAAAGAGGAATAGAAGCCAAAAAGTAAATCTCAAATTTAAGAGTTTATAAATTTTCCATATGATTTCTGTCATTTTAATAATGTACATCAGTGGAGGTTTGGAAAAGAGAAAACAGAATTACATTTAAGTATGGAACAATAAGTGGTAAGGAAAAGAACACCAAGTCATTTTTTTATAAAATTGGGTCCTAAAGCTACATGTCAGCTCCCCAATGCATAAATAGTTCTATAATTAGAAACAACTTGAGAAACTTTCAATATTATGAAAGATGAAAATCTCAACAACCAAGTAAGCTTCTACTAAATGGACCCTCTCACAGATTAACTTTAAACTCTGGACAAAATACAAAAAGCAACTACCTCAAGGCCCTGGAGATTAAACATAATAGATTCTGAAAGGAGCTAACAACTGCAAAAAAAAAAAAAAAAAGATTAATAGGAGTTTCTCTTTTTGTTATTTGTTATTTTTTGGCTTCTAGACTAAAAACAAACCACAGCACTGCATGGGGTCATTAAAACTCCAAGAGAAAACCTATAGTTCTTCCACTCTGAAGTATCAAAAGATACAGCTTGCAGCAATAAGTCACTAAAAAGTTACAGGGAAGAGGATTTCCAGAAAAGAGAGAGAGAGCTATAGGAGGTAGCCCAAATTCTGTGTATAAACTCTGCTCAAACCTCTGGCAGATTGCTGAACCATGCATTGCATGGGGCAGACTGGCAAAGTCTAATACAACTGAACTGAACTCAGTTGATGCCCAAAAGACAGACTTTTCCATTAAATCAAACCAAATTAATTGCTTGCTAAAAGAAAAACTGGTAATGCTCTTTGAAGGAATATGACAAAATCCAGAGTGTCTACAAAATGAAATGTTTAGGATACAAAATTACTCATCACATGAAGAACCAGGAAAATATGACTCACCATCAAGAAAAAAAATGGAGACCAACACTAACACTCTAGATATTGTAATCAGCAGGTAAGAAATTTAAAGCAGCTATTATAACTGTTTTCAGAGAGGTAAAGGAATATATTTTCTTAATAAAAAAAAGGCAAGGAAATCTCAGCAGAGAAACAGAAACTGTAAAAAAAGAAGCAAACGCAAATTCTAGAACTGAAAAACATAATAGCTAAGATAAAAAGTCACTGGATGGGTTTAACAGCATATTTAAATGTTTAAATATGACAATTTAAATGCTAGTATACACACACACACATGCACACACACATAAATAGTATACAGTAAATTGAAAAGTTTAAAATGACAGAGGAGTCAGTGAATTTGAAGACAAAAGAATGAAAATTACCCAATCTGAAGACCACAGAGAACAAGGATTAAATACAAAACAAAACAAAACAAAACAAACAAAAAAATACCTCAGGATCTGTGAGATGATATCCAAAGGTCTAACATATATGTAATTAAAGTCTCAGAAGAAGAGAAAATGAGGCAGATAAAATGCTTCAAGAAATATTGGCTAAATATCTCAAATCTGTAAAAGACATAAATTTTCATAATCAAGGAGTCCAGAATATTTATGAACAGAAATACACTAGGCTCATCATAGTCAAACTGCTTAAAAAAAAAAAAAAAAGAGAAAATTTTGAAAGCAGCCAGAGAAAAACAAGATATTACATACAAAGGCCAACAATTTGAATGATGTCTAACTTCTCATCAGAAACTATGGAGGCCAAAAGACAATAAAGTAACATCCCTAAAGAGCTGAGAGAGAGGGGGTTTGGAAAAAATCAACAGAGAAGTTTATATCCAGTGAAAATATACATCAAGAACAGAGGCAAAACAAGACATTTTATTTATTTATTTATTTATTTATTTATTTATTTCTTTAAGAGAGAGAGAGCATGCATGGGTGGGGGGAGGGGCAAAGGGAGAGGGAGAAGCAGGCTCCCCACTGAGCAGGGAGCCCGATACGGGGCTCGATCCCAAGATCAAGACCCTCGGATCATGACCTGAGCTGAAGGCAGACATTCAACCAACTGAGCCACACAGGCATCCCAAAATAAGACATTTTTAGATAAAAAGCTTAGAGAATGTGTCGTGAGCAGATGCATACTATGAAATGTTAAAGGTTATTGAGTGAAGAAAAATGATACCACATGGAAACATAAGTGTTCAGAAAATAATGAAGAGCATTAGAAATGGTAAAAATCTGAGTAAATGCAAAAGACTGTTCTTTTAACCTTAATTTCTTTCCACTACATGTGACTGTTTTACACACCCTCGTGGGATTTAAAATGTACGCAGATGTGAGACATATGACAGCGATAGCATGAAGGGTGACAGAAGGTGCAAACAGATCTACACAGTTCCAAAGGTTCTACAGTTTACATCAAGTGTGGTAGGAAAATAAAAACATTTTCAGATGTCTAAGAACTTATAAATTGAATTCCTACACATCACTTCTTGAGAAGTTGCTTGAAGGAATGGTACAGCAAAAGAGTGAATAAACCAAGAAAGAGAAATATTTGGGATCCATAAAATGGGATAATCAACCAAGAAAGCAAAACAGCTAAGATACAGGAGCATAGCAGAACTTTAAGTCTAGACAGTAAACAGTCCAGTTGGGTAGAGGAGTTTGGAAGACACTCGGAAGGTTACTGGTGAAAAGAAAAAACGAGGGGCACCTGGATAGCTCAGATGGTTAAGCGTCTGCCTTCAGCTCAGGTCCTGATCCCAGGATCCTGGGATCGGACCCCACGTCGGGCTCCCAGCTCAGCAGGGAGTCTGCTTCTCCCTCTGCTTCTGCCTCTCTCCCCTGCTCATACTCTCTCTGCCTCTCTCTCTCAAATGAATAAATAAAATCTTAAAAAAAAAAAAAAGAAAAAAGGATCTTATCTTATATGGTGAAGAGTTTGAAAAATATTGGCAGTACAATAAACATAATTAGAAACTACAGGAAAAACAAATAATGATATAGGAAAGATATAGTCATAGTACATGACCTGTCCCTGCAGGTAACAATATTTACATAATCAGAAAAACATTTATACTGATTTTCTTTTTTTTTTTTTTTAAAGATTTTATTCATTTATTTGAGACAGAGAGCACATGAGAGGGGGGGAGGGTCAGAGGGAGAAGCAGACTCCCCGCCGAGCAGGGAGCCTGATGCGGGACTCGATCCCGGGACTCCAGGACCACGACCTGAGCCGAAGGCAGTCGCCAAACCAACTGAGCCACCCAGGCGCCCTATACTGATTTTCAAGTTCTAAAATTAATCTAGAGATAAAGCACAAATGACTTAATTATGATTACAGAGCAGAATGTAAACACAATCAAGCCTTTGAACCATAAATTACAGATGACAGAATTTAGGAATTGGGAAGAGGGATGGGTAGGGCAGGGGTGCTAACATCTTCTTACAAATTGGAAATCAAGAAATAGTGTCTTATACCTAATGGGACAAGAAATATGGAAATAAAAAATAAATCATTTACTGCTATAACCAATAAAACAAAAAAACAGTGACATAATTATGTTGGGAGGAAAGGTGGGAGCACTGCAAATAAGCTTACTGTTTCATTAGATGTTCTAAAACTGATCAATCAAGAAATGTCAGCAGAAGCATGTTAACTAAAGATGTGGACACAACTACCAAAAGAAATAGCCAAAAGCCTTTAAGTGATTGTCCCCTAGGGGAGTAGAATTAGGAGTGAGAGAAGGTGAGGCTAGGGATGGTAGCTTCTCATTTCAAGCCTTTCTGTACACTTTGATTTTTTACTTTTTTAGTTTTTTTTTAAGATTCATTTATTTGAGAGAGAGAGAGAGTGCTCACAGGGAGGTGGGGGAGAGGGAGAGAAAACCTTAAGCAGACTTCACGCTGAGCACAGAACCTGACATAGGGCTGATCTCAGGACCCTGAAATCACGACCTGAGCTGAAACCAAGTTGGACGCTTAACTGACTGTGCCACCCAGGCACTCCCACTTTGATTAAAAAAAAAAAAGAAGAAGATCATGTGTATTATACTTTCATTAAAACAAACACACATAGGGGCGCCTGGGTGGCTCAGTCATTAAGCGTCTGCGTTCAGCTCAGGTCATGATCCCAGGGTCCTGGGATCGAGCCCCGCATCGGGCTCCCTGCTCAGTGGAGAGCCTGCTTCTCCCTCTCCCACTCCCCTGCTTGTGTTCCCTCTCTCGCTGTGTCTCTCTCTGTCAAATAAATAAATAAAATCCTTAAAAAAAAAAAAAACACACATAAAACTATTAGGAAACAACAGTTTCTCCCTTTAAAAAAAATTTAAAACATTAAGTTTTTATTGGGTAACTTTAACAGGCAAGACATTATAATAGGCATCAAAATTTGCTTTTTCTCTTCCTCAATACCTGGTCCTCTACAAGATCTGTACAGAGCTGTCAACAAGACAGCTGGATTTACTGGTTAATAATTGGGAGCTCATACCATATGATCCAGCAATTGCACTACTGGGTATTTACCCCAAAGATACAAAAGTAGGGATCCGAAGGGGTACGTGCACCCCGATGTTTATAGCAGCAATGTCCACAATAGCCAAACTGTGGAAAGAGCCAAGATGTCCATCGACAGATGACTGGATAAAGAGATGTGGTATATATATACAATGTAATATTATGCAGCCATCAAAAGGAATGAGATCTTGCCATTTGCAACGACGTGGATGGAACTGGAGGGTATTATGTTGAGTGAAATAAGTCAAACAGAGAAAGACATGTATCATATGATCTCACTGATATGAGGAATTCTTAATCGCAGGAAACAAACTGAGTGTTGTTGGAGTGGGGGGT
>NC_138383.1:14035130-14053180 GCF_054177405.1 Leptonychotes weddellii
GTTAGCCTGGTGGTGGGTATTGAGGAGGGCACGTTCTGCATGGAGCACTGGGTGTTATGCACAAACAATGAATCATGGAACACTTCATCTAAAACTAATGATGTAATATATGGGGATTAACATAAGAATAAAAAAAAAATTGGGAGCTCATAAGAGAGTTCTGAGTTCCTGACATCAGCACAGAGATATTTTCAAGACACAGGAATGTATTAGATCACCTAGAAGAAGGAATCTTCTAATAGCACATTCTTCTCAAGTAACTAGACTTCTTTTCGTGACTTACGGTTAGGTCTAGCCCCAGCATCCTATTCATGCGTATTTTGTCCCTATCCTGTTTGCATGAAGAAAATGGTTCATGATGGGTTATTTTTCCAAAATACTACAAAGAATAGTCTCCCAAATCTTTCTCCTATGCAACGAGATACTGTAACTTAGGTTCTGAAATTCTGAATACTCCATGATTCCAAACAGCTGAATTTTATACATATTCATTAAAACACAACTAGTTTCTCTTCAAATTATCATGTATTTTCTTTTTTTCCTCTTCTCTCACCAGCAAATTTCTGAAGTTTCTTATTTATGAATTGATGTAAACTTACATATATTTCTATAATACTTTCACAGTTTCCAAAGTTATCTTGAAGGGACTCCAAGAACCCATTTCCCTTATTTCCCATTAATGTAAAATATCATGAAATTAAATCTATAATTTAGAATGCTTGGTAATTTATTTGAAGAAGGATTAATGTTTATATTTTTAAAATACTCTGGTGAAAAAGAATTTATTGATCAAATTTATTATGTAACCATATTATGTGGAATCACATAATTAATACATAACATAATCATTGACATATACCACTTCAAAATTTGAAGGGTAAATGTCTAAGCATCCTTTCTAAATCATAAGTCATGTGGCTTGTGGGCCAAATCTGGCCATCCACCTTTTTATGACCTGTGAGCTAAGAATGGCTTTTAAACTTTTAAATAGTTACATTTTAAGTGGTTATATAAATACCTACATAATATTCTTGATTCTACCTGTTAGCCGACAAAGCCTAAATTATCTGTTTAAGAAAAAGTGTGCTGATCTCTGTCATAAATAGTCAGTGTAGTTTGAGTGTAACTGTTAACAATAAACATTACCAGAAAGATACTTTTATCTTATTCTCAAATAAGTAAGAGAACTTTTAATCTTTTTTTTATTTTTTAGATTTTATTTATTTGCGAGAGAGAGAATGAGAGACAGAGAGCATGAGAGGGAGGAGGGTCAGAGGGAGAAGCAGACTCCCCGCTGAGCAGGGAGCCTGATGCAGGACTCGATCCCGGGACTCCAGGATCATGACCTGAGCCGAAGGCAGTCGCTTAACCAACTGAGCCACCCAGGTGCCCGAAATATAGAACATTTTAAAACTTATTTTGGGAATAGGCACAAATTTGTCATTTACAGTTGAGAAACGTCAGGACAGAGAGGTCAAATGACTGTGCTAAAAATTATTAGGTTAAGAGTCAAGGTTGTACTAGAGTTCTTGACTCCAAATCTAACGTATTTCATTGATTACACACTTTTTTTTTTAAGATTTTATATATTTATTTGAGAGAGAGAGAATGAGAGACAGAGAGCAGGAGAGGGAGGAGGGTCAGAGGGAGAAGCAGACCCCCCGCTGAGCAGGGAGCCTGACGCGGGACTCGATCCCGGGACTCCAGGATCACGACCTGAGCCGAAGGCAGTCACTTAACCAACTGAGCCACCCAGGTGCCCAAGTAACAGAACTTTTAAAGAGCAAGTTATAGTACCATTTTCATAGCACAATCTGTATTACTAGGTGTACTAAAATAGAATAAGTACCCACTTAAAAATTATATTAATCTCTGGATAACTCTGAAAAAAATCTGTGGAGTACAGAGAGAATGAAAAAAGATAGAAAAATAAACGTGACACTTTTCCCAACAGCCTTGCCTTTTTAAAGCTTCTAATACTTGGTTCTCTTCCTTTCTTTGATACAAGAAAGAATACAATCAGCTACAGGGATAATAGGCCATCCTGAGGCATTCACCAAGAAAGAACTGCCAAACCTTCTGCTTTAAGAGGCTTACTGGAGTCTAATAAATGGCAGTGGTAATCACCTAAGTCTCTACTACTCCTACGGAAATACTGGTATGTCTCTGTTTCTTTTCTATGGGAAATCTGGCCAATCCACTTATTCTTTACCAATCCTAAAGTAAAGCTGGCTCAAGTAATTAAGAGTTTTGCAGTTCTGGGTGCCTGGGTGGCTCAGTGGGCGCCTGGGTGGCTCAGTTGGTTAAGCGACTGCCTTCGGCTCAGGTCATGATCCTGGAGTCCCTGGATCGAGTCCCGCATCGGGCTCCCTGCTCGGCAGGGAGTCTGCTTCTCCCTCTGACCCTCCCCCCTCTCATGTGCTCTCTCTCATTCTCTCTCTCTCAAATAAATAAATAAATAAAATCTTTAAAAAAAAAAAAAAAAAAGAGTTTTGCAGTTCTTCCTTACAAGGCAAGTCCATCTTATAGCCAACTTGATGTGCAACCCTGGCCCCAAAGAGTACTTTCTTGTCCCCAAAACTTTATATCCAGGCTGTTCAACTACAAAGAGAATAGCCAGGCAGCCTAACACACGTAGAATAGCCATTTTGTTCTAGATATAATACAAAGGCACCTACTGCCTGCAAAGAAGAGTTCCCTTTCCAACTGATCTCAAAAGCAAGTAGTGTGTAATTCTATTTGAAACAGTCTGGTGAAAAATACCTTCCTAAGAAGCTGGGTTGTCTAGATAAGTAAATGTCAAACTTCAGCATGCATCAGAATCACTTAGAGGGCTTGTTAAAACACGGATTGGTGGATTCCATCCTCAGAGTTTCTGATACAGTAGTTTGGTGTGGGGCCCGAGAATCTGTGCTTCCAAAAAGTTTCCAGGTGATGCTGGTGGTGCCAGTCCACAGACCATACTCTAAACTCACCAGTCCAGATGATCTCCAAAGTTCCTTCAGAATTTAAAAGCTATGAAATAATATCATAGAAAAAGTCTTGAAAGTGGTTTACACTTGCTTTGAACATCCATTAATACTATATATTTGTATCAGTCCTGTGATGAAAACCAATTCATACAAATCTACACAACTGATGCAAACAGAAAAAAAGCAAAACAAAGAAATTTTCTTGACAAAGTAATGATGATGTAATATTTGGCAAGAGATATGAATTTAATCCCCCTTCCCCTTTTTTCATGGGGTGGAGAAGGAGTGTTCAGCAAGAAAAACCAAAACATATAACCACTCAACAAATGATTCTGGTATTTTCCTCTTCCCCAACAGCTTTTATGTTATGTATCCTCAGCCATTATAGCCATAGGCCTTCTACATGGCAATCTTTTTAGTCTAGATCTCTATTATGACCAATTTTAATCTGCACATTACATAGCAGTAATTACATTCTTCTTGCTTTTAAACATTTTATCAAACTGTGCTATGAGCTAAAAAAGCATGGTGGAGAATCAGTCTTCTAGCCCTACTGCTATAACATAACATATTCCAGCGCAGTTTGGTTAGAGCTATTTTCTGTTAAATAAACTCTATTTAGTCACAATTCTTGAAAAACCTTTCCTGGGTTTTTAAATTCTAGTCAGTATTTTGTGTCTTCTGATCTACCCCATGTTTCTCAGTTTAAACCTCCTGAAGCTTATTCTTTTTTTTTTTTTTTAAAGATTTTATTTATTTGACAGAGAGAGACACAGCGAAAGAGGGAACATAAGCAGAGGGAGTGGGAGAGAGAGAAGCAGGCTTCCCACCGAGCAGGGAGCCCGATGCGGGGCTCGATCCCAGGACCCCGGGATCATGACCTGAGCAGAAGGCAGATGTTTAATGACTGAGCCACCCAGGCGCCCCTGAAGCTTATTCTTCACTGATGTTGTCTGAATCTTATAAACTTTGCTACATGCATTTTCCCACTACTTTGAAGGAATAAAAAGTTAGTGTTTTGTTTTTAGATTCCTGAAAAATAAACTGATTTATTAATTATTTATAGATTTTAGTGGTGTTTGTGCATATCAATGTAAGTGGCAGTGAAGTATGTTACAACAAGTAGTTTTAAATTTAGTGCTTTAATATAATTTCAACTGTACTAAATCAGAGCTCAAATTCTCAGGGAAGCCTCATGGCAGAAAAAACTATTTTTCTCTTAATAAAGATATGTAGAATTGTTTGGTAATAATACCCATAATAAAACATTTTATTATTGTACAGATTCAATTGTAAGTTAGGTTAGACCATGTCCCCTGAAATGTAAACAGTAAATTAACAGATTTATAAAGTATTTGTCAGTACTGACTCCTTTTAAGAAAGGAATTAACAAACAGCTAACAAAAGATAATAAATCTTTTATGGTGCTACCTAATGAGAAAAACATTTGGCTAAGAGGAAAGAAATAATTAAATCCTGAAAGAGAACTATAAATAGCTTTCCAGATTTTATTTCCTGTTTCGTAATTATGTAGACATATAACAGGATTACCATAAGGGAAATAGAAGGTGGTGGCTATAATTTATTTTTTCAATTTAATTGGACTTATAACAACAGGTAGACAGAACGCTAACTCTCCTGTCTTAGTTGTTATGTGTTTCTGTGCATAGGTCTACTTCAAAAGGTTTTTTTTTTTTTTTAAGATTTTATTTATTTATTTGAGAGAGAGAATGAGAGAGAGAGAGAGAGAGAGAGAGAGCACATGAGAGGGGGGAGGGTCAGAGGGAGAAGCAGACTCCCTGCTGAGAAGGGAGCCCAATGTGGGACTCAATCCCGGGACTCCAGGATCATGACCTGAGCTGAAGGCAGTCGCTCAACCAACTGAGCCACCCAGGCGCCCGCATAGGTCTACTTCAGATTTAGTAGCTCTAGCACATATTTTTATATGAGCTTTAAACATTATTTATACTATTAATAATAAAGATCATCTAAAAGTGTGAATGTCTAACTGTGAGCATATTCCAATGCTATAAGCGTAGGTAATATATGATGCTTTTGCCATATACAATACTAGGCACTTGACATAGTTTGTTTATCCTATTAGCGTTTTTTTTTTTTTTAAAGATTTTTATTTATTTGTTTGTTTAACACAGAGAGAGAGCACAAGTAGGCAGAGCAGCAGAGAGAGGGAGAGGGAGAAGCAGGCTCTCCGCCGAGCAGGGAGACTGGAGCCTGATGCCGGGGCTCGATCCCAGGACCCTGGGACCACGACCTGAGCCGAAGGCAGCCGCTTAACGACTGAGCCACCCGGGCACCCCTCCTATTAGCGTTTTTATGAGGCAGTTACTCTTATTATGCACATTTTATAAACAATGAAATTGAAACTGGAAGAGTATGAATAACTTATAAAAAGTCCCATAGCTGATGAGTGGTAATGCTGGAAACTGAACTTTGTATGTCTGACAACAAAGCCCAGGAACTTAACTACTTCTGTAAACTACCTTGAAGTATGCACTTCTACCCAAAGGAAGAGAATACTCTTTTTACATGGCTCTCTAGTTTGACAGATGGCATTTAAGCTCAATGATAGGAGTGACATGTTACTAAACACAAATCCCCACTTAAAATTAAACCTGGACCTTAGTCCTATACAGATAAGACCGGAATTCACAGATCTATTCCACACTAATCTATGGCTCTTCTCATGATTCTCCCAAACGTGGTCAGGGCTATCGAAAAATATGATGGTAATATATACTGGAAGGCCTCACATCCTACATTAATAGGAACTAATAGTTGATCGGTTTTTAAAAATTTGATAGAAGTGGGGAAAGACAAAAATGATACATGTATGAAACTCTTTAACTTAAAATATAAATGTACATTTTTATTCACCAAACTTCTGATGTGAAGCCAAGGCCTTTCTGTTTGAACACGAATTCCAGTTTTTATTTCTGACATAAACTATGCTAAAATGTATAGTGTATTCATTTTTCTTTAAAATAAAACAAATTTAGACACCCTAAGTACAGATGGATTTTTAAGTGTTTTTTATTATTTTTAAAATTTTTTTATTTTTTTATTTTTAAAGATTTTATTTATTTATTTGACAGAGAGAGACACAGCAAGAGAGGGAACACAAGCAGGGGGAGTGGGAGAGGGAGAAGCAGGCTTCCCGCCGAGCAGGGAGCCCGATGCGGGGCTCAATCCCAGGACCCTGAGATCATGACCTGAGCCGAAGGCAGTCGCCCAACGACTGAGCCACCCAGGCGCCCCTTTAAGTGTTTTTTAATTGAATAAATCTGACATGTAACATTGTATAAAGTGTATAGCATGTTATTGATACATTTAGATATTGTAATATGATTGCTGATGTAGCAATATTTGTCACATACATAATTATGTATTATTGTTGATATTCATGTTGATAAATATTATTGTTGATATTCATTCAACAATATTGTTGATATTCGATATTGTACATTAAATCTCTATGGCTTATTTATTACTCGTTACAAGTTTGTACCCTTAAACACCATCAATCTTATCCCCCTCAGTGTTCACCCTAATTCATTACAGCATTTTTTTTAGCAAATTACCTTTGCTGACATTTTGATTTTTTTCCAAGACTTTTAAGAGTTTTCCTAGAAACAGTACCTTTATAAATGCCCTCCTTGTTGCATTTATATTTCATTAGTTAATTAATATAAATTTTAGTTATATGATCATAATAAGAAGTACAATGGGCAGTAATTTAACTGTCTCTCAGTAAGCACATGCCACCATGGATAACAGAAGTACCTGGGTAAATCAGAAGGTGGCCAACTGGCCTGTAATAACCATCTTATCCTAACAACAGTCAGGGAATGTCAAAAAGGGAACGGAGAACATTAATTAATCGTGCAAGTAGTTAAGTGAAGGTCAGTTAAGAAAGCTTCTATTGGAGCGCCTGGGTGGCTCAGTTGGTTGGGCGACTGCCTTCGGCTCAAGTCATGATCCTGGAGTCCCTGGATCGAGTCCCGCATCGGGCTCCCTGCTTGGCAGGGAGTCTGCTTTGCCCTCTGACCCTATCCCCTCTCATGTGTTCTCTCTCATTCTCTCTCTCTCAAATAAATAAATAAAATCTTTAAAAAAAAAAAAAAAAAGAAAGCTTCTATTACTAGCAGAGCTAACACATCCTGCCTAGGGCATAGTTACATGCAGAATGCAGATGAGAATGTGGGATTGGACTCAGAAGCCTAACTGAACATCTTCAGATAACAAGACGCCTGCAAGGCACCAATTACCAAGATTTAGATTTGGAAATAAAACACAGGGTATAAAATCCTGCCAATCCATTATGGTGACTAATGAGAGCCAGTGTCCATAATTAAAAGGACAGAGATGACCTAAACAGTGATGGGCATTAAAAGCATGAATAGATTTCCATAAAAGGGAGTTATCTGACGTTCTACTGACTACATTCTTTTTTTTTAAGTTTTTACTTAAATTCCAGTTAGTTAACATACAGTACAATATTAGTTTCACATATACAACTTAGCGATTCAACACTTCCAAAGAATACCTGGTGCTCTAATAACCATATTCTTAACAATAAACTATTTGAGAAGTAAAGTGTCAAAAGCAATACTAGAAATATAAAACAAAACTACCTCAGACAGATTAACATTGACCAAAAAAAAAAAAAAATCTTTTCAAAATCCAAGGCATAATCTAGGAAAAATTATATAATTAAAATCAAAATAAAATTAAGTTAGAAGTAGAAGAGGTAGCTCATCGTTTAAAATAATCTAAGCTAAACAGACTAGATACTAACATAGCTGCAAAGACTGTTCGTTAAAGCATTGATTTATCCCCAGAAAGAGGAAGAGCAGAAAATACTAGTACAATAAAGAAAATTAACAACATAATAGAGAAGACCTAGTGGTGAGAAAAAGGAAAAAATAGCAATTCTTAATCTCAGTTTTGCCAAACCAACCTGACCTTTTCTGGTACTTAAAAATGAGAGACTTAGAACTGTAGTATGCCCCCAGCCTTGAACTTATTAGGTAAGTTGACCTCATACATCAGCAACTTTTCCGTAGGAAGTTCTTAAACCGGGTTAGAATTGGCATGAAGAAAGCTATTTCTTCCTTTTCTAGGCACTATAATAATCTTCAGAGAATCCTGAGACTCAGGGAGGGGAGGAAGAGCCTGACTAATTTGTCATACTGACTTCTAACCTCAGTTTAAAAGTGTTTACCATCACAAATCTGATCAATAAACAAAATGGTGAGTCAGGCACCTTCAAGACTTCACCTAAATAAAATTTTAGTGAGCAAAAGCACTTCACATTATACAAGGGTCATCTGCTTTGGCCTTTTGCTGAAGGTATTCAAGCAAGAATATTATTGAAGCCCTAGGTAAGCTCAGAATGTCTCATCTACTATGACTATCTACTGTATTCCAGGCATTGTGCTAAAGACTGGGAATATAGTTAATAAAGAGGATAAATACCATTTCTGCCTTGTAAAGAGACAAGACCTAAATTACATACTAAATCACAAAAGAAGTTAACAACGATTGGGCAATTTTGATCTGAAACTGTTCAAAGTATTTTACTCATTTAATCCTCACAACAACTATATGAAGTAGATACTATTATGACCTGTTTTTTTATAGATGAGGAAACTGAGGCACAGAGAGGTTCAATTACTTGCCCAAGGACACAGAACTAGTGAGTGTCAGTCAGGATTCAAATGTAGGCAGTCTGGTTCCAGAGTCCACAAACTATGTTATATAGCCTTTTACTCTAAACTATACTGCTAAATATTTAAAACTTGTATTTCTCATAAATGCTAACATAAAAAGCCCACTCTGTACTGAATGTACAATTTTATCACAGTTCTAAGCTTCTCATTATATCATATTATATAATTGTTTGTTCATACTTCCAGGGAAGGAGGTTCTTTCAAACAAGGAAGAGGAAATTGTACACTTACCAATTGTTTTAGTTTGAATATGAAACCAATTTCTACTGGAAGCAACATAAATTCACACTGAAATACTCTGAACATTAATGATCTGTAACAGTTCCAGGAAAAGTCCACACTAGTACCCACCACTAGGGACAGCAAGATATTTTCTAAATCCAAGCATGCTTTAAATCTGATCAAAGCTTTACTCTCTGCTCACTTTAACAACTAAAAAGGTAGAGTAAAAACAGTTCCCCTTATCACCAAAGGAAAAACTGGAAAAGTAAAGGAAGGTGCAGGAAGAGATAAATGAAGTGTTGGAATTGCCAATAAGTAATATCGTCATCAATTATTATTACTGAGTAACTTAGTATGTATTAAAGGCTGTTTAAAGCATTTTGCCTGTAAAAACACATCTAATCCTTACAAACCCTATGGGAACTGTTGTACTTATTTCACAGATGACGGAAATGAAATAGAGAGGTTACAGAACATATCCAATATCACAAAGCTAGTGAGTGGCAGAATGTGAACATCATATCGCAGGATTTAATGTAAAATAGTCATCTTGCTTTAGGGATAACTTCAACTATGTTAAAATAAAAAATGGGAAATTTACTGGGGTGATGTTAAATGAAGAGAAACTTACTTTATCTTCAAAAGTCTTAAGGGGTCCTATTTGTGACCATATATTATAGACCCCAAAAAACAACTAGAACTCCAAGAAGTGTATTTGGCTGTGGATTTCTCTCTAGATTCTTCCTTCTCCCATTTCCACTCCCACCTGTTTTAGGTAGCCTCTCTCCCTTTCTCCTCTTCAAAGAAACAGAATACAATTATTTGTCTAATGCAGATGACTGTAGCTAAGAGTTTGATCTCTACAGTTCCAGAAAACAAAAAGGGGAATCACTTAACAACAGACTCATGTTCCCATATGAATTTGTATTCTTGACCCCTAAGTGAATTTGAAAATGGTGATTAAATATACTTTAAAACCCCCTCAAACTTCAGCTTCCATAATAGTTTTACCACCTTGGTTCTCCCAGGATCTTTCAGACTGCTCCTTATTCATCTCATCTGTCTGTTTAACGTGGGTTTTCCCCTTTTGGTCTAGTAAGTGGATATTCCTTAAGATTTACTTCTTGACCCCTGAGAGTAGGTACTGAAGTTAGAAAAAGAGCTAAGTTGGAATCCTGATCTCTTATGCTTAAATTGCTTAATGGTTAACCTGCTTAGGTCTTATTTTCTTAATCTGTAAGATCAGGGCCATAATAATTCAAACTGCTATTGAAAAAAATCAAATGAATTAAAGTGAAAATGCCTGACACATGCTCATGAAATACTCATTTCTCACCTTTTCTGTTTATGTGTTCTACTCTCATTTTCTTTTTTTTTTTAAAGATTTTATTTATTTATTTGAGACAGAGAGAATGAGAGACAGAGAGCATGAGAGGGAGGAGGGTCAGAGGGAGAAGGAGACTCCCTGCCGAGCAGGGAGCCCCATGCGGGACTCGATCCTGGGACTCCAGGATCATGACCTGAGCCGAAGGCAGTCGCTTAACCAACTGAGCCACCCAGGCGCCCGGCATTTTCTTTTTTTTTTAATTTAAAGATTTTATTTATTTATTTGAGATAAAGAAAAGGAGTGAGAGAGCATGAACAGGGGGCAGAGGGAGAGGGGGAAGCAGTCTCCCCACTGAGCAGGGATCCCAATGCGGGGCTTGATCCCAGGACCCCAGGATCATGACCTGAGCCAAGCGAAGGCAGATGCTTAACCGGATGAACCACCCAGGCGCCCCTCTACTCTCATTTTCAAGAGATTTTTTTTTCCCCCCTACTTTTCAAGTTTTAACTACTCTCTATGGGTATAACTTACACATTTATATCTTAAAATCTTACTTCTTTTTAAAGTGTTGCAACCACAATTTCTACTCTGGTATCCTGCAGTCACCTTGAACTCACTCAATGTCCTTGATTCTTCCAAAATCAGTTGTCTTAGTCCCTCTATTCCTATTGGTGAGGCCATCAAGTCCCATTCTTCAAGTCTTGGCATCATCTTTGACAGATATTCCACATCCCTGTATCTTAGAACTAGTCAATCACCAATTTTCTTATTTCTTAAAACCTTTCTCTCCTTCAAACTTTTCCGCTGCTACCATCTTAGTTTACCATCATCCCAAAGACCTCCTCAATCCAGTCCTGGTATCTTCTTCCAGCGCATCCTTCATAATACCCCCATTCCAGACAAACTGACGTGTCTACCACTTGAATGTCTCCTGTACACTCTTGTTTCAAGTATTTACTCAAGTCACTTTCTCATTTCACTTTCTAATCTACATGATCATCTTTCCTCCCACTAAAAATAAATAAATAAATAAATAATACTATTCTTTAAAATGTTAAAGCACAATTTTGGGGAGGAATTTGAGTAAAATGTAACTTTTCCATAATCACCTGCAGTACCAAAATGATTGCTGCCAAACTTTGTTCTGTACAGTTACCCATTCTTCTTTCCTTCTAAATGACATAACTTCCTTCAGTCATTTATTTCACTAAGTATGCTCCTTGGAATGCTTACCTGTCATGATTTTGCTGGAGATGTGTAAAGAAAAAGGGGGTCTGTTGTCAAATTAAGTTTTAGAGGTGCGAGATTAAACAGGCAAATAGGTTCCTTTATTGAAGGACTTCTCACAGCTTTAAAAATGCTAAACTATTAGTTTCTCCATTATCATTTCTCTTTATTTCTGACTTGGTATTCCTTTCTCATCTCACTACAGCTTGACCCAGCTCCATACCACAACTCACTCTTTTGAACTGAGTACGTTTTCAGCTTTAACCAGATTCATTTTTCATCCCAGCCTGTTGATTCTCAATCTATTTCTTCAGAGAAATACATGCTTCTTTTATTTCACAATCTTTATTTCCTAAAAATGATACCCAGGCCAAGAGATCTAAGTAGTATGTCTTACATTTAGAAATTAATAGACGGGCGCCTGGGTGGCTCAGTTGGTTAAGCGACTGCCTTCGGCTCAGGTCATGGTCCCGGAGTCCTGGGATCGAGTCCCACATCGGGCTCCCGGCTCGGTGGGGAGCCTGCTTCTCCCTCTGACCCTCTCCCCTCTCATGCTGTTTCTCTCTCTCTCAAATAATTAAATAAATAAAATCTTTAAAAAAAAAAAAAGAAATTAATAGACATAGGTAGTAATGTGTTGGGGGCATGCATGTTAATAGGAAGAAATGTGGCATGTTTTCCTGAAGAGTGAGTTTTTTGGAAAACATTTTCTATGATAAAAAATGTAGAATGCAGACTATTTTAAAAGAAAAAAACCATGAGTTTCAGGAAATTTCCACATTTGCTTTTTGTTTGTTTTTAAAGATTTATCCATTTATTTTTAGAGAGAGAGACATAGAGAAAGAGAACAAGTGGGAGGGGCGGAGGGAGAGGGAGAGAGAATCCCAAATGGACTCTACCCTGAGCGCGGGGCTGATGTGGGCGGATCTTGCAACGGGATCTCATGACCTGAGACCACAACCTGAGTGAAACCAAGAGTCAGACATTCAAAGGACTGCGCCACCCAGGTGCCCTCCACATTTGCTTTTGTAAGCCCTTTAGGCTACATCCCACACCCCTCTGGTATGCATTCAAATTCCTCTGTTCTAAAGGTACTCCCAAGGAAAAGCCCAAGAACCACTTAAGGAAGTCAGTGAAGAGGAAGGGTAGGGAAGAGAATTACTTAGAAAATGTTTCCTTTGTGCTAAGTCCTGTACTAAATCCTTTACATATAGTATCTTTCTCAGTGTCTGCAATGACACTGCAAAAAGGCATTATTTCATTAATTGTATAAAAGGGAGACTTCAGAGAGGTTAACATGTCCTAAGCTGCAACACTGACAAGTGGTTAAAAGGTTTTATTACATAATGTTGGAGTGGTAAAGAAGATACCTTTATCACAGAAATATTATGACTGCTGATTTCCATGAGAAAAGAAATAACTAGGAATCATTCTTTCAAAATAATTTATCACTAATGTGAGATTTTAAATTTTAATGTAGTTCTTAACATAAAAGAAGCATCTATTTCCTCGTAAAACCATTTTAGTGGTACTAATGAATTTCTAGATATCCAGAAGTATTATTAGACTATTTAAGTTTTAGTTAATGGAAACCAGGGAAGAAACTTAAGCCTTTTATATTTATAACTTTTATATATTATTTAATTACTAGCACATTTCCTCCCAAATAAAAGCAATGCCTACTATCAATTTAAGGTTTTAGGCAGTTATCTGTTATAGAATAATACTGAAAAGACTTCAAAGGATTTCAGAAAGTAAACCTGAAGATTTTGAAACTGAGGGGTTAAACTATAAATCCAAAGCATAAGGCTTAATTTTTTTCACAGCGTGCTGCCAGTTAAATCTGTAATTTGAATCTTTATATACTGAAAAAAACCAGATGGCTCTTAAAGAAAACCTAGTACATGATATATAGATTCACCAAATTAACTTACTGCAGAATCTCTCAAAATAGGCAGCTTCATGGGTAGATTTTAATTTAGACACTTTACAAACAAACAAACAAATATGCTTATATACAACCTTTCTGGAATATATCCATTGGGCAAGGCCCCAAACAGAAAAAAATACCACAGGATATACCAAGAAAGATTACTTTAAAATAAATAAATATGTTATTAAAAATACTACCCTTGTTAAAAAGTGCCCAAATTAGTCTTTGTTATAATTAATAAGAATTATGGCTTCAGAGATAATGGAATACAAAGTCCTTTGTATATATACATTTGTGAGGAGTCATAAAAGAGTGTCAACTTACAATGTACACCGTTACTAAACATACATACAATTCAAAATTCCTATTTTCTTACACGGCAATGGTTAAAGTGTGAATATTCAATTTACTTAATCTCTTAATTATAGGCTTTCAAATAAAAGTAAAATCCTTTTGTTAAAGACAGATATGAAAGTAAGTGTGATCAGTACTTTCATTATTCTTTAATATATTAATTCTCCCTATTTAAAGGTTTCTTAAACATTGTACAAAATCATATGTATAGACCCATAGGCAAAAATCTCAAAAATGGAAGAAGGAATATAAATCAAAATGAAGTAACAACAAAGAACGAAAATCTTTTTCCCCCCAATTGTGCAAATTAAAGGAACAGTTATTTCTCTATAGGGTATCTTCTCTGAACAACATGCACTTAAGATGGGTAATTCAGGAAGATAACTAACTGAAAGTATAAACCCAGATGAAATGCCTTTTTCTTTTGTGAGGTAGGTGAACATCAGTCTAAATATTCTAATTTTGAAAGCCAAAGTTCCTACTTTTAGCACACTTCTAAGTTACCACGGTTAGCTGAAGAACTAAAAGTGGAAAAGAATTAAGAGCCAGAAGACCGAGTCTTGTGAGAAGAATCAACCTATAAATTCAATTTGCCTTAAATTGATAATTACTAAATGGCCAAAAAATACAAGAATGGTAAATAATTTACCTTTCTCAATTGGGAAAATAGACAATACAAATCAACATAACTAGCAAGTAATGTCAACTTTGCAAAAAAAAAAAATCCTTAAACTGTGCAAGAATATCCATTTGTAAGTATCGTTAATGAAATAAGAAAGATTTGATGTATTAAGGAAGCAGGCTTAAACAATTCTAGGTTCCCAAACCGTTACTTTTTTTAAAAATGTATTTTACTTATACGGAAGTAGAAATCTATTCTGGATTCACAATCTAACAAAGAAAGCAACCTAATCATCACATTTACATTAAAAAATTAGTATCTTTCTTCCCAGTGAAATATTTTTTAAAATATGAAACTATTTTAAAAGATCCATATATACACAGAGTAAAAGAACACACAATTAAAAATTAAATAAATGTGCCTAATGACATTTCTTAATGGATTCCCTAAAAAACAGTGTCAACTTCTCTTAGGTTGCATTTCGTTTTTTACAAAGCTCAAAGTAGACCTTAGATCTCAGAAATCCATGTAACACTCAAACACTCTACTCATCATACTCACAGGCTTTAGTTTTTCTTCCTCATTAGTCAATACTATATAGTCTTTTCTCCTGAAAACCTGAAAGGCTTCTTCTTACTCACTGGTCATGTTGTTATCAGATCTGACACGTCAGTAATGATCCACACTTTAATCTTCTCCAGCCAGCTCTTCACACTGCCCAGAACTTACTGTGCATCACAGGTGATACGTCTTACAGCAGATGTTGATTATGGTCCCAAAGCACAAGTGATGTTCCCAAAGGAGCTTAGAACCCCTAACAACATCACCTGCTTCTTTTTATATCCAGAAAAGCAATGTGATATTTGTTTTGAACAACTAATGATTTCAAGAAAGATTACACAGGCGAGCTCTTTTCATGAGATTGCCTGACAGAAGCTTATCCTTTCAGAATACTGCAGCAAATAGATTGTATGATTCCCTCAGGAAAAAAAAGAAATGCTTTTATATAATTTTTCTCTGTGGCGCAGTTTAGTTTACCCCTCTGTTAGAGCAAACTGCTGCAAAAACTGGTTCTTAGGTTTCTAATGGCGCAGCATTAACATAGTGAATGATTCACTGATGTTCTTAACATTCAGGAGTAACACGGAAGGCTAGCAATGCAGCCCAGGTCCAGAGCTGATGGATGGTGCAGCGCTGCTGTTGTCATAGCAACCGAGGAGGGGGTGAAGCAGCACCATACAAGGAGCTGTGACATGGATTCTGGGAATAATTTATATTAAAAAGCTGTAAGCTCCTCATGTCTTAAAGCTAACCCCTCTCTTACTAATTCCTCCTCATATTTTTCTGTTCTGAATTCCTAAGTCAGAAGTGTGTGAATAAATTTTGCAAAATACAGTAACTAAGTAGACACTAATAAAAAAACGCCCACATACCGAGGTAACTAAAAAGATTAATAACACTTTATTAAGCTAACATGTGCCTGTGGTATCTTCATAATTTATTGGGTTAAATGGTAAAATCAGACAGTGATAAGTAAAGAACTGTCTAGAATGTGATAGCAGAAAATTTATTTTTAAACAGTTAGAGATACTAAAAACTTGACTAAATGTCTTTCATTCAGATGGTAGCTTCAAAGACACCAAAACTAGAGAACCATCAACTGACTGATATAGTAGCAATGATATTAATTTCAAAGATGGGCAGACTACCTCCTATATTCCTTCTAGAAGCAGAAAGATTCAAAAGACACTACTCCCTGAAAATGCCCATAGCCTTTACTTATGATCAAGGAAATCCCTTGTGTCAATCACTGGTGAGACAGGGTTACTGTTCTACCCCATGCTTCTGAAGACCTTTCCCTACTGGCCCTGGAGAACCTTCCTCGTGACAGATTCTCCTGTGAGAATCTAGGAATCCAGAAGAGTCCCTTCCCTTCCAGTGGACAGAAGGAGTGTCAAAAAAGAATCATGGGAGGAGAAAACTAGGGAAAGTGTCAATGCATGAATTGAGCAGTGGTTATGTTACTTTCCCTGCAGTACTTTAGACGTAGCTCTGAGCCAAGCTTCATTAGGCTTCTGGAGCATGATCCACTGGTGTTATCCATCTACTTAGGGCAATTCTACATGAAATTGTTCTGTATCATATGGATGCATGCTTCCTTCCCAGCACAGTGTATTTAATGAAATGTTAAGATGTAAAATAAAGCAAAACAATTAGGTAAAATGTTTATTACAATGTTCTTATGTGGGCAGCATTGCCAGTATAATAATTCTGGTATAATTATATATTTGTTAGTTACAGATTTATGATATTTTAATCTTCATAAATGATAATAACCTCAGTACAATGTGAATGAAAAGGACTGCAATTTAATAGAAAGGACACACCCGGGACACCTGGGTGGCTCAGGCGGTTAAGCGTCTGCCTTCAGCTCAGGTCATGATCCCAGGGTCCTGGGATTGAGTCCTCCATCAGGCTCCTTGCTCAGCAGGGAGCCGCTTCTCCCTTTGCTTGCCACTCCCCCTGCTTGTGCTTGTGCTCTTTCTCTGGCAAATAAATAAATAAAATCTTTGAAAAAAAAAAGAAAAGAAAAAGAAAGGACACACTCTTGTCTTCTGACTGTAGTTGTAATAATGGCTTAGTTGCTTACAAGACATAACCCTGGTAAGTCACTTAATTCCAATACTCAAACTCAGCAGTAAAGTCTGAATAATAACATATTTTCTACTTCTTCCTAAAGCAACTATAGAAATAAAACAAAATGTAATGTAAAGCCTTGAAATTCTAAAAAATCTATGTTATCTTATTTAAAAATACCTAATTAAGCAAAAACAGTGAAGATAAAAAGGGAAAATAGATTTCAATAGAACTCAACAGACAAAAAATGGCCCATAAGAGAAAATATATTTCAGGCTAGTTTTTATGTTTGATTGAATGTATGGTCTCATCACACTGCACATATTTGTTGCAAGGAGCCATTTCATTTTAAAATTACAGTCAACAAAGATGCTCTGGACTAATGTTAAAGGATTATTTAAGATAATCATGCGAAAGTAATTCCACTACCCCAATATGACTTATTCATGTCTTTAGAAAATTATAACTTGGAGATAAAGAATAAGCAATTTTGATATAATGATAATACTAAACAACGTGCAAAGTGAGAAACTTGTTTCAAATTAGTTTCAATTACTTCTTATCTCACCTAACTAGAAAATAGTAGGGCAAGCCTAAAAATAAGCATTTATGTTAGATTTAAAAATTCCACAGACAGCATACCTCAAATTTTGTTTCCTTGATAATCTAAACTCTTCTCTCTAGTAAAGTTTTAAAATCAAATATTGTCTTGCCACAATAGTTATTTTTGTGGGAAATTCGTTTTAGTTGTTACGTTTAGAATACAAAGAACTCAATACCTTTAGGAAAAAGAGGGCAAGTCCACGTCTGTCCCAAATCAAGTTGAGCTGAACCATGCATTAGAAGGATTCTAGAATAATTTTGTAAAAAAAATGCAAACTTTGACAAATAATCACTTTCCACTGACATTCATTTTAATGTTGTTTATGCTCTATAGGAGCATAAAAACAAAATACATAGGTTTTATTTTTGTTTTTGTAAAAATGGGCTTAATTTAAGGTAAGAG
>NC_138383.1:14053280-14068162 GCF_054177405.1 Leptonychotes weddellii
GAGAGATAGCGAGAGCAGGAACACAAGCAGGGGGAGTGGGAGAGCGAGAAGCAGGTTTCCTGCAGAGCAGGGAGCCCAATGTGGGACTCGATCCCAGGACCCTGGGATCATGACCTGAGCCAAAGGCAGACGCTTAACGACTGAGCCACCCAGGCGCCCTCTCTCTCTCTTTTTTTTTTAACTTATTTATTTGAGACAGAGAGAATGAGAGAGAGAGAGCACATGAGAGGGGGAAGGGTCAGAGGCAGAAGCAGGCTCCCTGCCGAGCAGGGAGCCTGATGCGGGACTCGATCCAGGGACTCCAGGATCATGACCTGAGCCGAAGGCAGTCGCTTAACCAACTGAGCCACCCAGGCGCCCTCTCTTTTTCTTTAAAGTAGATTCCACGCCCAGCATGAAGCCCAACACAGGGCTTGAACTCATGACCCTGAAATGAGATCAAGAGTTGGATGCTTAACCAACTGAGCCCCCAAGGCACCCCTTCCAGCTTTGGCCAGATTTCTAATGTTGGGTTTTTCCTTTCTTAGGAATGGCTACTGCTCCAGATTTAATTTGCAACAGTTCGATGGTGACTAAGAGAAGAGAAAGAAATATATTCCTAAACACCACATAATGTGGCCTCTACACATAAGACAACTATTTATCTGGTGGTCAATAAAAGAGTAAGATAAACTGGCAGGTTGGACATACTGAAAAGCAGTGTTTAATGAATGCCATGAATGATATTTCAAGAACCTCTGAGGATAATTTTCATTATATACTGTTTTTACTTGATATATTGACTCTGTTACTTAAATCCCTGAATAAAATTTCCCAAATGTGTGATGCTATTTCTAAATTATAATCTCAACATCTAAAAAAGATCATTTGATGGCAGGTGGCTCTTTCAAAATTTTTTTATTGATTAGTAGAACGTAAAAGAGCATATTGAGCTACAAGATATTCATATCAAATCTCCTTCCTCTCAATTCATTAAGTGAATCTGAATTTATGAAATTCACTAAATGATATAGATGTATATATAATTTTTAAAATTTAATCACTTGAGAAGCCAGAAATATTGATTTAACCAGAAAGAGAGAGAGGGAAAACATAGATATTGAATCAACTCTGCTATATATCAGGATACTGTTCATTATGTTGTCTAAACAAAACAGACCATTCATATACATAGACAATTCCAAAATGGCCATATCTCTTATTTTTAATGCAGCCAGTGACATGAAAGAATAAATGACAATAAGATGATGTATTTATAATAAAGAAAATGTCCTTTGGAACATTCTGCCCTCTGGTGTTTAAAATGTTCATCAGAGAGGGAGTATTCTGTCATGCCACATGTTTATTACTTTTGTGGGCTGATAAATCAATTTGGGCACATAATTTTCTACAATGAGAAAAAAACATTGTTATTATAATGGCAATATATATTCTGTGCTAAGCTTTCTATTATCCCATACTATAATTTATTTCTTGTTTGGAGAGTCACTAAGAGCATTTCTTTTGAATCGTGGATATTTACTTATTTGCCTTTCACAATCCTTTGTGACTGAGAAGTATTCCTGATGACCAATACTATTTAGTCTTTACTTTCAACATTTGATACTTTTTGAACCACTTACATTCCACAGTAGGTAGAGAGATAAGCAAGAAAGGAGATAGGGTCTATTAAGCATAAACACAGACTTTCTAGGAACTGTGCATAAAATTGTGGTGCTTTTTCTGGGGAAGATCACAGAAGGCACGGACAATGAAGTTTTTTTTTCTTATAACCTCCACGGTATTTGCCACATTTAAAAATGATATCTGGGGTACCTGGCTCAGTTGGTAGAGTGTGCAACTCTTGATCTCGGGGTTTTGAGTTTGAGCCCCACGTTGGGTGTAGAGATTATTTAAAAATAAAATCTTAAAAAAAAATGAAAGTGATATCCAACTCTTAGAACCACCATACACGGGCGCCTGGATGGCTCAGTTGGTTGAGCGACTGCCTTCGGCTCAGGTCATGATCCTGGAGTCCCTGGATCGAGTCCCGCATCGGGCTCCCTGCTCGGCAGGGAGTCTGCTTCTCCCTCTCCCACTCCCCGTTTGTGTTCCCTCTCTCGCTGTGTCTTTCTCTGTCAAATAAATAAATAAAATCTTAAAAAAAAAAAAAAGAACCACCATACAGCTGCTAAAAAGGATATCAGAGATTATTAACCAAGTGATTGCCAACTTTTCCACCTGTTAGGATTCCTTTTATTATTTTCTCCATTTATACAGACTTAACATTTGGAAGATTTTATGTATCAAAAATTTTATTAATTTAAACAAAGATATAATAACTATTTACTGAAGTTTCAAATAAATGTGTATTGATCACAGTAAGGTGATATAACTTCATCCAAAGCAAAGTAAGCTAGCCCATATAATTTTATGACCAGTAAACGTGTATTTTCCTTGAGGCTTTTTAAAATACTGATGATTATATCCAGGATATGATACCGAACATTACAGAGCTTAATGGTGGTAAGGATAATGATATTTAAAAGTACGTAACTGGGGCACCTGGGTGGTTCAGTCAGTTAAGCGTCCAACTCTTGATTTCAGCTCAGGTCATGATCTCAGGGTCCTGGGACCAAGCAACTCCTCGAGCTCCACACTGAGTGGGGAGTCTGCTTAGGATTCTCTCTCTCCCTCTGCCCCTCCCCCAACTAACTAACTAACTAACTAAATAAATAAATAAAATCTTTAAAAAAAAAAGTAACTGTCGAATCATACTTACGTTTTATAACAGTAAGTACTAGGCACATAGAGAAACTCTACAAACACTTCCGTATTCCTCTCAGCCCTACGGTATTATTATTCTTACTGTACATATAAGGAAACAGAAGCTCAAAAAGAGTTAATCTATTCAGATATACAGCTTACAAGTGAGTGAGTATGGAATTTTAAACTGGTTTTTTGTCTAAGAGAGCCTGGCTCTTGACCAGTATGGCACTACCAGTTCTTCCAAGCCTAGAGTTCTGAGCCTTAATTCCACCTCATTATAGATATATCTATACCTTTATTCCATAAAGATCTGCTGAAAACATTACTTTATGGTGTGTTGTCTTTGTTAAACATCTTTCTTGATGTTGACCACATGCCCTCCTAGAACTCTGCCTGTTATCTGCTCCTATATTCCCTTCCCTTGGATTAACAGGGTCCACCCCCTTCCTGGGACACACAATTACTTATTGATGGTCACCCTAATATTTAGGGTCTGTTTAGGTCTCCACTTAGTGATTGCTACCAGACTGCGTCTTACTAAATTGCCTTGTCCACCTCAGATCCTAGGTGTCTCTGGTTTGACCTTTCAGTGGGCCACCACTCTAATAGAAATGCTGGATAAAGTCAAATCTACACTTCATATTTTATGCAAGCAGATTTCTTTAAAAAAAAAAATGCAGAGAAAAGAAGATATGAGCTAATGGCCAGTAATTCTAAGAGGGAATATAGCTTGAGAGTACAGGTTAAAATTAATAAGTAATTTATACAACCACAAATGTATGGAAAAATACAAAGAAATAAATATGGCCATACCAGGAATTTTCTGATAAAGACAGATCTGTGTCCAAAAAAGAAATATACAAAGAGAGAAGGACACAATCAAAAGAGTGGAAAACCCTCTAATTATATTGTCAAGGAAGAACAGAGCCTAAGCTGAGAAGAGCTTTGTTTCTAAGACAGCATAAAGGATTGTTGGGATATTTTTAGAATAAAAACATGGACAAGGGAAGGCCAGATCCAATGCATGAGAAAGAAAACAAAGGAAATGATTCTGTTATAAGCTTCCATTTATTAATCAGCTGCTATGAGCTACATACATAATGTCTTGACATACATAATGTCTTACTCAATTCATACAATACACTGTGAGGCAGAAATAATAAAAATGATAATAATAATACAGATAAGAAATCTTGCTCAGAGTAAATAAGTGACTTGATCTAGTCATACAGCTAATACAGGGCAGAATCAGGGCTTGAACTCAAGTAAAACTGACTCCAAAGTTTGCCATGCTTAACAACATCCTGCCTCCAACAAGGGACATAGAACAATTACTCCAGCTTAGTTTCCTTTAATCTTCTCCATCAAGGAAAATATATTTAAACTAAACAGGGCAGAATGAACATTGTTAAGAATTACTGAAGTGTACGTTATGACTTATAAAGAGAAGTTATAAAAAAACATATACTCAAAATCCAGGCCCACACAGTTGACATTTGAGTTCTAAAAGAACATGAGGATAGGAACATGAAAATACTAACAGCAGTCTTTGCAAAACCATACAGAAAATTAGGAGGGCTGCAGGACTAGATAGTGGCAAAATACAAATATGAAATAGTTTATATAAAATCTTTACAAAGGGAGAAACACTAAATAAGGGCTCAGAAGGAAAATTCCAAAATAACCTCATGTCCATTTTGATACAGAACATGAGGGAAATAACACAGATGTACTGTCATCTTGATACCAGACAGGCCTTAAATGAAGTTCTGTAAGCTAGAGAAAAGTAGATCTGAGAGCAGCTTTCCAGGATATTAATGACTGCCATGGGAAATGGTGTAGAGTTTCTCTATGTGCCTAGCACTTACCCCAAGCACCAGGCAGTGCTAGGACTAATGGGTAGGAGCAACAGAACAGCAGATTTCCATCCAGGTAAATTAGAATACTGACAGTTAAAACTATTCAACAAAGGAACAGGCTATGCTACAAAGTAGAAAGTTTGCCCTCACTGAAAGGCAACAGAAGCTGTTGACTATCCACTTAAATTGCTCTGAAAACTAAATTTGCTCCCATATATAAAGCGCTTAATATTGTCTGGAATACAGAAACAGCTCAATACACATGATCTATTATTACTATTACTGTTAGTTAAATGCTTAGTAAAACTTGCTTGTAAAATCATCTGTGCCTGTTCTTAGGGATCTTTGATTTCTATGGTAACAGGGCTAGACATATTTTTGTCAATTACAGTTTGTTTTCTTCCATGTCCTCTAGTTTTTTTTTTTAAAGGTATGTATGTATGTATGTATGTATGATCAAGTAATCTCTACACCCAATGTGGGCCTCAACTCACGACCCCAAGATCAAGAGTCATACGCTCTACCAACTGAGCCAGCCAGGCACCACAATTTCCTCTAGTTTTTATTTATTTTGCTATAAAGCTGCATAACTATATTCTCTTATAATAAAACATTATCAGTGACTATTTCATTTCTTATTCTATGTGTTACATATATTATTTATCTTTCTTCTCTCCTCTCTTTTTCACTTTGATCATTCCTGTCAAAGATTTTTCTATTTTCTTAGTCTTTCCAATAAACTTGCTTGTGTCTTCAATGATCAAGAGTTTCTTTGTTTTTAATTTTATTATTTCTGCTTTTAATTTTGGTTATTTCTTTTATATTTACTTGTTCTTCTATCTCCTTGAGTTAAATGATTAATAAAGTTACTTTCAGTATTTGTTTTCAAATAATAGCATTCAAGCATATAGAAATATACATAAATGCACACTGGAAAAAAGAAAAAATAAATCAATTGTATGTATGGTGTGTAAAACTTTCTGAAGATATAAACCATGTTTTATTTCAACTAAAATTAAATAGAAATATCACATGATCCAGTAATTTCACTACTCGGTATTTACCCAAAGAAAATGAAAACACTAATTCAAAAAGATATATATACCCCTATGCTTACTGCAGCTTTATTTAAAACAGCCAAGATATAGAAGCAACTCAAGTGTCCATTGATATGACAGATGACCATTAAAAAAAAAAAAAAAATGAGATCTTGCCAGTTGCAACAACATGGATGGACCCAGAGTATTATGCTAAGTGAAATAAGTCAGAGAAAACAATATCATATGATTTCATTGATATGTAGAATCTAAAACACAATACAAATGAATAAACAAAAACCAAAAACAGATCCATAAATACAGAAAACAAACTGATGGTTGGCAAAGGTGAGGGGGCAGTGAAAGGATGAGTAAAGTGGGTGAAGGGGAGTGGGAGATACAGGCTTCCAGTTATGGAAAGAATAAGTCATGGGGATAAAAGATACAGCAAGGGAATACAGTCAATGGTACCACGGTAATGATTATGGTGACAGACAGTACCTACACTTGTGGTGAGCACAGCATAATGTACAGACTTGTCAAATCACTATGTTGTACACCTGAAACTAATGTAACATTGTGTGTCAACTATACTTCAATCAAAAAAATCAACTATAATAATTAGAACATTCTGATAAATAAACACATCAAAAACAATATGAATTGCCAAAAATTTTATAATATAAAAATATTATTAAATATTTAATAGAAAAATAACATGTCCATACCTGCAATTTATGAACTAAGGCAAATGTAGAAGTAGAAAAATGTTAATATTACCTTTTGGACGATTTCAAAAGGGCTACTTTTAAAGAAATTCATTTCAGCACTTACATTACCACTATCTTAATAATAAATCATTATAATTGCTAAAAAGAACCTGTACTGTGATAGTTTAAAAATTACTTGAATTATAAAGTAAAATCATCTACAAAACTATATTTGTGCTAATTAGATTGATAAAAATTGCATCAACCTTTAAACTATGAAATACTTCAAATCACCAATAGAGACTAATTATTAATCCCCAAGCACCAGAGCAGTACTAAGAAGTACATAAAGAATACAAAAGAATATATTATCAGTTATTAGTTAACACCACTCACATCACTGAGAAGACCTACAAGAAATATTAAAAGACTTTCTATTTAAATAGATTAAGTCATCACTGATATATCCATACAGCTCACAAAGACTCACTAAGTTGGATGTCTTTTCTTGAATATCACTCTGATTGGATGTGTCATTCTTTTTTTTTTTTTTTGGATATTTCATTCATTAACAGAGTAGAAAGTATGAAACTATTAAGTTCAAGAGCAATGTGAAGACTACTGTAGCAAACACTATAAGCTGGTTTACTCAACCTCTTCCAACTTGTGTTCCTATACTACTATGGTTAGAAAGCCAAAAATCTACATTTCTCAGATTCCCTTGAGTTAAGGTACAGATATGTAGCCTACGATTTTACCAGTAGGATGTACCTACCCTCCCACACCTTCAATGACAAAGTAAGAGAATGCCATATACCAGGTCAACAGGTTTAGTGATGTGATTTCTAAGTCCACATCACTAAGTTAAAACTAGAAGGAGATGAAGAACTGTAATAGGTAAACATACAGTTGTAAAAACTGACAAAAGAGTCTGATTAAAGGAGAGAACAGAAAAACTATACTGGTTTGGGTACATGGTGTAGGAGCAAACTGCTACATCTCCAATAGGTCACCTAAGATATATTAGAGTCTAGTTCGGCTTTTCATGTTCATAGTAACAACTCCAAGTCATCAAGAAAAGGTTAAATTGAACATTTAAGTAAATAACACATTTTTAAAGAATGCTCTTCCAAAATGTGGGTTTTGTGTGTGTGTGGTTTTTTTTAGTGATCTGAAGAGATAAATTCTTACAAACAAACAATTATCTACAGTAACTCCTCAGGGCAGTGGTTCTCAAACTTTAGTGAGCAAAACAGATTGCTAAAAATAGAGATCTTTGGGCTCCAGATGTAATGAGCCAGAATCCGTGAAGTGAGGTTGATTAGGTAAATCTGGATACTCAGGAATTCACATTTTTCAAAGCAGTACTCCACGATTTCTAATGCAAGTGGTCTAGGGACCACACAGTGAGAAACATTGTCCATAAGCATTTTACATAGGTGAAGATTTTACTATAGTATTGTAGTCACAAATTTGATCTCCCTCTTTTTTCTTCTTTTTTCCGTGTGTGAATGTGTGTGTGTTGGAGAAGGTGCATAAAATTACAAGTATCAATTACTCAACATCTATATGCCAGGCTGTGTATATAGGTCTCACTTCATTTTAACAGTAACCGTGTGAAGGTAAGTTACCACGTTTTTGTATCAGAGGAAACCAAAGAAAGCATAAATTAACAAACATACTTTGTATAACACAATGAGAAAGAGGCAATGCTGGGATTCAGCTTTAGTTTAAGAGCAAAGCCCATTTATTTCCATTATACTTGAGGCATGGATGAGGAGGCTTTAAAGGTGGACCAATGGGATCTTCACACTTGTTTCAATCCTACAAAAACACCACTGCCCATCCATTTAGTTCCTTGAAGCCAAACATACTAATACACTGTTATTCCAAGTGTCAAATTCATTTGCTTTTCCTTTTTAAGGATTTCATTTATTCACTCTAGAGACAGATGGAGAGAGAGAGAACAGGAACAGGGGAAGGAGCAGAAGGAGAGGGACAAGCAGACTCCGAGCTGAGCACAGAGCCCCAAGCAGGACTCAATCCTACGACCTTGAGATCACGACCCACACTGAAACCAAGAGCCGGACGCTTAATCGACTGAGCCACCCAGGCACCCCTCATTTGCTTTTTCTATAATAAGGTGTAAGTTTTTGTGTGTGAGAAAGGCTCCATATACAAATCTTCTAACCTGACAGAAACAAAACCACTTCATAAGAAAAATGTAACTAATTTGTTATTTTGGCCCCTTCTCCATTAAGGAACATTGTGGCAGTTTTGCAAACTTCCCCTAGTAGTAGTTGAATAGGGGCAGGAAGATAGGACTACTATATTTCAATGAAATATATACAATGATACTACAGCTGCTATAAATAATCTTACTATAAATAAATACTACAATACTATAAATAATAGTTCTACTCTATATGAGTGACTTCCATTCAATCATGAAAATAATCAGTAAAATAGTTATTTTCTTACATACAAATTCTTAGGTTAAGTTTTTACAAAATCTAAAAAGAGACTTAATTATGTCGTAAACCCAGCACATATAAATATCACAAAAGGACTCTTTATTTGATAAGACATGTTGACTTTTAGTTGCTCAATATATATATACTGATAAAAATTCTCTCCTTGCGCTGTGAATTGTGTAAGACTGATGAATCACAGAACTGTACCCCTGAAACAAATAATACATTATATGTTAATTAAAAAAAAAAAAAAGACTCTCTCCTTGACTAAACTTTGTCAGGCTCCTCTGAGCTCCTTCCCACTGTGACTCCTCCTTGAGCCTTATCCTGAAGCCTGCAGTCTAGCTCAGGAACAGCAGGGATCCTGGTAAGTCCCTTGAGTGAGAATCTCTCCACCCTCTTCGGATCACCCTGGCCAATTCAGCAAGAGTCCTGTTAAACTGGTCTTAGAAATAATACCCTTACCCTTGATGTCTCCCTCTTTGTAATTTTCCATCCACCTTGCTGCCCTCCTCACCTTGCTCTTTGGCTATAAATCCTTAGCTTTCTTTACTGCATTTAGTATTGAGCCCAGTTCTACACTAAGGTCTCTTTTCTCCATTGCAATAGTTCCTCAATATTACCTACTGTCCAGCTCTGGTTTTAACAATACTGACTGATGGCAACTGAAATTACATAAATTGAATTAAGTAACAACCCCTTAACATTCTGTACTTTTGGTCTGGAAAATTACAGGGACAGCAATGGAAGTAAGAGCCCCCTTTCTCTACTCCTGCCACTGGGTAAACCTTGGAATTTACAACAGCATAATCTTTAACCCATAAAACTAGAGAATCTGAATTAGAAACAGTAATGAGGTCCAGACCTAGTTAAATTAGTACTATCATTCCAAAGAGCTCAAAAGTCTTCATATACATTTTCTCATTTAACCTTAAAAAAATAGAGATTCTGGGGCTCCAGATTTAATGAGACAGAATCTCTGAAGTGAGGCTGATTAGGTAAATCTGGATACTCAGAGATCTGCATTTTCCAAAGAAGTATTCCAAGTATTCTAATGTGAGTGGTCTAGGGACCACATGGTGAGATATTTGGTAAGATACTTTATACATATGGAAATTAAAATAGAAATATTTAACATTAGCAATGATGGAGCTTAGACTACTATATATATATGTAGTATATATATAGTATATATATATACACACACACTATATTTTTTACTATAATAAAATTCACTATATCTTGAATTCTAATATTTTTCCTAAAATTGCAAGATATTTACTCATGCTTCAGAATCGTGAGTACACTGCAATAAATCACTATGAAGTCTAAATCTCTATGCACTTTATATTTTCAAACTGGCTTTTCAATAGTTTTCTCAAGACTAATTTCCATTTTATCCAAGATAATATATGAGAAGAAAAGTAACACTGATTCAATGTTTATTATGTATTAGGTTTTAAGAAATCTTATTCATTCTTCACAGGAACTCCGAGATTTTTTCTAACAATAAAATTCACTAAAGTATATCTTGAATTCCAGTACTTCCAAAAATTGCAAGATAATTATCATGTGAAAAATGTGTAAGTACACTAAACTATCAGAATATGTAGACTAATATTACGTATAGGCTGTTTTTAATGTCAAAATAGCTTTAAATCTTTTTCCCAGGATGTATCATAAACAAGTCAATGATTCCTTTTTATCCATGATGAAAATAATATTTTGGCTATAGCTAGCATCTAAAGCATGTAAATTCGACTGCCACACAGTCATTCCAATCTATGTAGCAAATACTTTTTAAATCAGGCCCCCCCACCAAAAAAAAATTCCCAAAGACTAGCTAATAATCCATTGGATATCAGTATTTGAAGGTTACTCCTCAGAAAAGAAAAAGGGCTTACTTAAGGTAATTACATAAATTACTTGAAGATCACCTTCCAAAGGCTCAGAACTCATATTTAATATAGCTGATGGAAAGTCACCCAAATCTCTTCTAGAATTATAATAAATGTGGCTAACATTTATTGACTACTTTTTCTTTGTCAGATACTGTCTCATGAACTTTATATGTACCAACTCATTCAGTTCTCGTAATAGTCCTATTATTTCTACTTCAGAAATAAGGAAAGTGAAGTACAAAGACTTTCAGCAAATTTGCTTAAGTTTACACAGTTAAGAAATGGCAGTCAAGATCCATTTTGTTATACTGCCTCGTGAGACTTCAGATTTTACATGTGGTAAAAAATACAAACACTATAGAAAGGTACATAACAGAATTTGTCATCCCTCTCCCACTTTTGGGTTAGAGTTACTGTATCTCCACACCACCACCAAATGTATGTGCAGGCCCGTGTGTGTGTGTCACACAAATGGATTACTAATTATTAGTGATAAATATTTAGATTTTAGTTTTTACTATACATATGTATAGAGACATACATACATACATGTTTCAAGCTTGTTCAAATTTATTTGTAAAATAAACTCTGTGCAAGGAAATTACTGTATCAAGGATTACGTACATTACAATTTTTTTAAAGATTTTATTTATTTGAGAGAGAGCGCGTGCACATGCAACCCGAGGTGAAATTATTGAATCAGAGGCTTAACCTACTGAGCCACCTAGGCACCCCTGTGCATTACAACTTTGATACACACTATCAAACTGCCCTACAAAAAGGTTGCAATGATTTATACCCTACTAAAAATGTGAATACTCAAAATTTAACTTTTACTAAACTTACAGTACATATAATAGGCCACAGTATAAATTCAGGTAAGCGTTGAATGCATGAACTATTGGTACTCCTAATTATCTATATTTTAAGAAGTATGCTTGAGGGGCTTTGGGATATTATGAAGAAGAACATCTTGAAAAGAGCACTGAGCAGGAATCTAGAGAACTGGGGCAATGCCATCACCACAGTAACAGGGGCCAACGGTGTCTCTGCATAATCTCCTCTGGACCTCCCCAGTGCACAGCAATATCCAACTACGTCAAATGAACCTTGAGGCCTGCCCAACCTTAGGTCTTCTAGTTTTCCTTCATTGCTTAGACCATTTGGCTATATCTTCTTTCCTTGGAATAAAAAAGTCTTAATTGATATACCAAATGGGTCGTCACCTACACTTGTGTGAAGGACTCAGATAAATATTTTAGGAGTACAAAGGTTCTATGATAAAAATGATAGGAAAAGGTTAGTTATTCCTTCACTATATCTCACAAGATAAAATAAAAAAAAGATTTCCTTTTCACCATTCTATTAACTTATCAGAACTTAAAGATGGATTTAAAGATCAGGAAAACACACAAGGTTAACGAACATAGCATACTTAGTCCCTCAGATGCCATTCTTTACACATTTGCCAACAAGATCTGATAAAAAGGTAAATCAGATCACATTACTTCCCATTCCGGCTCTGCTTAAAATCCTACAGTTAGGTTGCTTACCATGACCTAAAAACCCTGGTTTCTGCCTACCTCCTCAACTATTTTCTACTACCTTCCCCTCTGACTTACTCTGCTGAAACCACACTTGCCTTCTTCCCATTCCTTGGACATGCCAATGCTGCTTTCTGCTGTAGGACTTTTGTCCTAGCTGTTCCCTCTGCCTAGAGGGCTCTGATCCCAGATCTTCCCATGACTGGCTTCTTTCAGTTATTCACATCTCCGCCGTTCAAATACCTCCTCTTCTGACTCTCCCTGATGACTCCACAGAAAGAAATCCTACCTCCACTCCACTCTCCCTCTATCCCATTTCCTATTTCATCACCCTCATATTACTTGTCACTATCTAAAATTGTTCACCACGCTATTAAGTGCATCTAGAGCAGTGCTTGGCATATTATGGGTCCTAAACAAATATATGCTGAACAATTAGGTGAAAAGCACAGAAAAATAATAAACTACTTTGACTATAGCAAAGACAGGGTACTAAATATTAGAAAGTCAGAAAGAAAACAGAATAAGATAACTATTCTGGTCCTACTTAGTTTGGTTGGTGATATGAATACAAGGAATATAAGGTAATTGGAAGTTTAAATGTATGGAAATGGATAAATCAGTAAGTGCAGCCCTAATGGCTGGATTAAATTAATGCATTTTGTTAAAAACCATTCTCTGGAGGACATTTAACTTATGGTCAGCAAATCTTTCTCTATTCAACTTTCTTTTTAGTTATTCATAACAAAATATAATTACGAAAGGAAAGATAACTCATAAATCTACTAACTAAAGTTTTAAATTTAAATTTCAAAGTAATTTCATTCTAGGTTAAACCAAAAAATTCTTATCATCTGCTTCACTTAGCAGAAAACTGGCCACAGGAAAATGTTCATAGCATCCTTTTTCAGGAGACAGATTTCTCTCATTCAGAAATTTTAAAATGCATCCTCAATCTTTAAATTCTTAGGCCTTTGACAGTCTCTTTAACAAATAAAATTATTTGATAGCATCAAATGCTTCAAACACTAAAAAATTAAAACTGAATAGTTCACACATGTAATTAACCAAGTATACCTCTTATTACTGCTTCCCTGTCTCACCTCTGTGATATCAGGCATGTAACTGACTTTGTTATTAAATGTACTTATCTTTTAATAAAGTTCCCTATTTAAGTTGAGGCTTAAATTGGGATAGGTAAATGGGATAGGAACCTCAGGCAATCCAGTTCATTTCTGCAAGGAAACGGAACTTTTCTTGCTAACTCTTCCAAAGTGTGGTAAATGAAGAACATCACTTGATAGCCATCTTATATTTGGTTAATTATATTTTCAGTAATCAACAATATCTTAAACTTCAAGAAAAAGGGGAGATTTCTAAGCAAAGAAATTTTATTCAAGTCCAACCACATAAAATTTATCCTATTTTTAGATATCAGAGGGAATAAATATTTCAGTAAAATGTTACTAAGCTATTTTACTGATTTTTATTTAATGACCCAAGAATCAAAGTAGCCTTTGACTCAGTTATCTGAAGAAGCCTAAAAACAATAAATATAAAAATGCCTTATGCCTTGTGGAACTAAAGAATAAAGAAATATTATTGTTTTCATGAAAATTATAAACACTGTAAAAATTTTCATTCAAAATAGATGGAAGAGTCCAAAAATTCCATTTTCCTTTCTCTCCTTCTGTTTTCTTTTGAATTGTCAAATGATAATCAAACCTCCCCACTGTCTAGCTCAGTGCCAGACATATAGTAAGCAGTTAATGTATCCTTTTGGAATGACTTAATTTCTTGCCCCTAATCACTCATAACCCACCATTACCAGTCAACTTAATGATACCAGCTATATATTGATAATGTTAAAAGAAACCTAAGAAAGTGACCCAGGCTTACATATTTTCACATGTAAGTATCATTCAACATATTAAAATTTCTTCTCTGAAAAAGCTTAAAAGGACAAAAGTTCATTCAATAATTAAGACACAGTTTCACACCTAATCACTTGATCTGAATGGGTTATACATACTGTGAGATCATATTAAAGTCAGTGCAATCCACAACTTATGAATTATAGTTAATATCCCAAGAAGTTGGAGGAATGTACAATGGGAGAGGAAAATACCTCAATCAGCTTTTAGAAATAGATGTGAAATACACAGATTAGGATTAAAAACAGAAAATATGACTGATGTACCTTTGCTGAACTATGAAGCTCTATTATCCTAAAATTACAATATCTCCATCTGTTAATCTGACATGAACAAGCTGATAAATGAAATCAGAACAACAGTGTATTCTGGCAAAACTAGAAGTTTCCCGAAAGCCTAGAAAAATATGTCCACAACAGATGGATCACTTAGAAAATAAATACATCAATCTGTCAAACGGAGTACTATTCTAATTCCCTAAATTAAAATCAGTAGGAGTTCCACCTTCCAAGAGTCTGTGACATTAGGAAGGCCAAAAAGGAAAAACCTAAAGATGCACATAAACATATCTGATATGACCTAAAGTGTCATACTGTTAGGTTTCCTGTTAAACATACTAAATTTAGGTAAAGTCCTTACCAGTTAACTTCTTCACAGGTTGGAGCCGAACACTGA
>NC_138383.1:14068262-14102482 GCF_054177405.1 Leptonychotes weddellii
TTTTTTTTTTAAAGATTTTATTTATTTATTTGAGACAGAATGAGAGAGAGAGAGAGCACATGAGAGGGGGGAGGGTCAGAGGGAGAAGCAGACTCCCTGCCGAGCAGGGAGCCCGATGCGGGACTCGATCCAGGGACTCCAGGATCATGACCTGAGCCGAAGGCAGTCGCTTAACCAACTGAGCCACCCAGGCGCCCAGAAAAGATTCCTTTTAAGATAATTCAGAACATCATATACCCATGTTGATTTTCACGGTGAAAAGCCAAATAAGATATTTTCAACACCTACATTCATGTCTATACTTACTGGATGGACACTTAACAGCAGGTTTAGCACTAGGAAATTAAACATGGATAAAACGAGGTTCCTCCTTATAAGGGGCTCACTGCCTCATGAATGATTCAGTCCCATAAAGAAATAATAATGGTACAATGCAGTAAGTGTTAAAATTGGAGCACTGGTCTTCAGTTTTTTTCCCTGATAAGAAACATAAAAGAAGATATTCACCTGCTTGATAATCCAATATGTGCAATTGCTAGTAGGATCACTCTAACTCTCTCTTACCCCCTTCTCTAAGAAAGTGTGTGAAAATACAAGTAGGTAAGACTGACATTATTATATGGTAATTTTGGGGGGGTTAAGATTTTATTTATTTATTTGTCAGAGAGAGAGAGAGCACAAGCAGGGGGAGTGGCAGGCGGAAGGAGAAGCAGGCTCCCTGCTGAGCAAGGAGCCTGATGTGAGACTTGATCCCCAGGACCCCGGGATCATGACCCCAGCCGAAGGCAGACGCCCAACCGACTGAGTCACCCAGGCGCCCTATATGGTGATCTTTTAATCTGCTTTGATATTTAAAAAGATTAAGTTATATGTTATGTATTTCCACCTATATACTGTTGACTTCTATTTCCAATAATGGCAGATTATCTACTTCAGACCAACTTTTCCCTAAGAAAAACTAGAACTGTACGTATGTTTTGTTTTTGTTTTTTTTTTAAAGATTTTATTTATTTACTTGAGAGAGAGAATGAGAGAGAGCAGGGTCAGAGGGAGAAGCAGACTCCCCACCGAGCAGGGAGCCCGATGCGGAACTCGATCCTGGGACCCCAAGATCATGACCTGAGCTGAAGGCAGTCGCTTAACCAACTGAGCCACCCAGGCGCCCTGTACGTATGTTTTAAAATCTTCCTGAAGGCATGGAAGAGTTAATAGCATGAGGAAGGATTACATAAAGAAAAAAGAAAAAAAAAAAAAGACTGAAGCCTGGCATTTGGGGCTACTTTTTACTCAGTGGCATCTGAGAGGCTAAGAAGCTACTGACAGTTTTAAAGAGCTGGGAGGACAAACATTGAAATGCAGAGAAAAATCAAGATCCAGAGGGGAAGCTGGTAAAACTCCAACACTTTTGTTTGGAAGCCCAAAGGGCTACACTCTAGGAGTTAAGTATGAACCAAAGCTAGTCTGGCCTTTTACAGGAATAAAGCTCGGCTCCAAACGTCTACCACAAAATTAAATTAAGGCGATCTTGGATGGCCAACGCCTGCCAAAAACTAACGCAAATCTTCTTGTAGAAAACACTGGCACAGGCCTCAAATTACTTCCACAATATTTCATACACAGTATCTGGCCCTTAACTGACAAAAACAAAGAGGTAAAACAGTATGCAAAAAGTAGATCGGAAAGACCGTTCAAAAGAGACAGTCTCACAAGGGATACAGACTATGGAGTAATGAGGCACAGAATTTAAAAGTGGTATACTTAATTAACATCAGAAAGATTAATAATTTGAAATAAATTTAACCAAGGAGGTGAAAGACCCATACATTGAAAACTATAAGACACTGATGAGAGAAACTGAAGAGTAAGTGGAAAGATACCCCAAGTTCAAGGACTAGAAGAATAAGTATTGTTAAAATGTCCATACAACCCAGTCATCTATAGGTTCAATGGAACCCCTATCAAGATTCTGATAGCATTTTTTACAGAGGTAGAAAAAAGCAATTCTGAAATTTATATGACATCACAAAAGACCCTAAGTAACCACAGAAGTTCTGAGGGAGAGAAAAACAAAGTGGGAGGCATCACACTTCCTAATTTCAAAGTATATTACAAAGCTATAATAATTAAAAGAATTTGGTGGTAGCATAAAAAATTAAAAAAAACCACAGACGAACAGAACAGAGAGTCTAGAAATAAACCCATGCATATATGGTCAACTAATCTTTGACACACGCACCAAGGATACACAATGGGGGAAATGAGACTTTCTTGAATAAACAGTGCTGGGAAAACTGAAAAGACACATGCAAAAGAATGAAACTGGATCCCTATCTTACACTATATACAAAAATCAACTGAAAAATGGGTTAAAGACTTAAACGTAAGACCTGATACCATAAAACTCCTAGACAAAAAGGAGAAAAACTCCTTGAAATTGGTCTTGGCAATGATTTTTTGGATTTGATACCAAAAGCACAGGCAACAAAACCAAGTTAGTAGGAGAGACTACATCAAACGAAAAGGTTCTGCCAGCAAAGGAAACTACTGACAAAATGAAAAAGCAACCTATGGAATTGGAGAAAATATTGCAAACCATACATCCTTAGGGGTTAATATCCAAAATACATAAGAAACTCATACTCAGTAGCAAAAAACAACCTAAGTATAAAATGGGCAAAAGATGTGAATGAACATTTTTCCAAAGTAGACACACAAACAGCCAACAGGTACACAAAAAGACGTTCAACATCACTAACCTTCAGGGAAATGCAAATCAAAACCACTATGAGGTATCACCTCACACCTGTTAGGACAGCTATTCTCAAAAAGTCAAAAGATAACAAGTGTTGGCAATGATGTGGAGAAAAGGGATCCCTTCTGTTGGTGGCAATGTAAACTGGTACAACCATTATGTAAAACAGCATGGAGGATCCTCAAAAAATTAAAAATAGAACTACCACATGATGGAACAATCCTACTTCTGAGTATATACCAAAAGGAAATAAAACTATCATCTCAAAGAGATATATGCACTCCTATGCTCACTGCAGCATTACTCACAGTAGCCATGATTTGGAAACAACCTCAGTGTCTGTCAAAAGATGAAGAAAATGTGATTTTACACACACACACACACACACACACATGTTATTTGTCCATAAGAGAGAAAGAAATTCTGCCGCTTATAACAACATGGATGAATCTGGAAAACATTATACTAAGTCAACTAAGCCAGACACAGAAAGACAAATACTGCATAATCTCACTTATATGTGGAATCTAAAAAATAAAGTCAAACTCACAGTAAAGAGAGGTGAATGGTGGTTACCTGGGCTAAGAGGATGGGGGAAAAAGAGAGATGTTCAATAATTAAGTTCTGGAGACCTAATGTACAGCATGATGACTATAGCTAATAATAATAATACACTGTACACTTGAAATTTCCTGAGTAGCACTCAAGTGTTCTCATACACGCACAAAAAGGGTAATTGTGTGAAGTGATAGATATTAATTAGTGTTATGTGGTAATCATTTCACAATGTATACATTTATCAAAATAACACGTTATATACCTTAAATATATACAATCTGTATTTCTCAATCATACCTCAATAAACCTGGGGGAAAAGAGTGGAAAATTTAAAAAAACAAGCACATGGTCTTACATGAAATGATGGTAATATGATCTACACTGAGAAGTAAAATTAAAGCAAGTGTCTCACTTAAGGTTCCCAATTGTGTTATAGTTGTAATTTCATCATATGTAATTCTAACTCATTTAAAAAAACTACTGCAGTATATCATACATTATAACATAACCAGTCTCTTATTAATGGCCACTTATGCAGCTCTTTCTATAGTATTTCTATAGATGATAAATATAGAATTAATGGGTCAAAGTGCTGAGAGTTTCCCCTGAGAAATACTGACTAAATGCTGTATTAAGTCTGTGTAGGGGAGCGTGGATGTCTCAGTCAGTTGAACGTCCTACTCTTGTTTTGGCTCAGATCATGATCTCATGGGTCATGAGAGATCAAGCCCCATGTGGGGCTCCATGCTCAGTGGGGAGTCTGCTTGAAGATTCTCTCCCTCTGCCCCTCCTCCCACTTGCTTTATATCTCTTGTGCTCTCTCAAATAAATAAATATATCTTTCAAAAAAAAAAAGTCTGTGTCATGTTGCCTCTAAAAAAAGGGGGGGGGAGTAGTATGCTTAATATTTGGAGAAAATAAAAATTTAGAATTCCAGCTAAGAATTAAAATTATGAAAATAAAAACTCAACAGGTGAATTGAAAAACAGATTAGACAGAGATGAAGAGATAATTAGTAAACTGGAAGGTAAAATGTTTGTGCATCAAAAGACACCATATCAAGAGTGTGGATGGGGGTGCCTGGGTGGCTCAGACGGTTAAGCGTCTGCCTTCGCCTCAGGTCATGATCTCAGGGTTCTGGAATCAAGCCCCACATCCTTGGGCTCCCTGCTTAGTGGGGAGTCAGCTTCCTCTGTCCCTCCTCCACCCCGACTTGTACACATGCACTCTCTCTTTCAAAAAAAAAAGTGTGAAAAGACAACACCTAGAATGGCAGCACATATGTGCAAATCATTTATCTGAAGAGAGTCTAGAATCCAGACTATATAAAGAACTCCTACAACTCAAGAACAAAATAACAATGCAATTTAAAAATAAGCAAAAGACTTGAAGAGACATTTCTCCAAAAAAGATATACAAATGGACAAAAAGCACATGAAAAGGTACTCAGCATCATTAATCATTATGGAACTATAAATTAGAGTCACAGGGAGATATCACTTTATACCCGGTAGGATAGCAATTTAAAAAAAAAAAAAAAAAAAGACAAAAAAGTGTTACTGAGAATGTAGAGAAGTTAGAATCCTAATACATTGCTGGTGGGAATATAAGATGGTATAGCTGCTGTGTAAAACAGTTGCTGTTCCTCAAAAAGTTAAATACAGAATAACCCAGCCATCTGACTTCTGTGTATATACCCAAAAGCAATGAAAACAAGTTTCAAGCAAAAACCTGAACATGAATGTTCATAGCAGCAGTATTCACGATATCCAAAAGTGGAAACAACTAAAATGTTATGAACTGGTGAATGGATAAACAAAATGTGGCATCTTTATATAATCGAATATTATTTAGCAATAAAAAGAAGCTAGCCTGATTCATGCTACAATACTGATAAACCTTGAAAACATTACGTTTAAGTGAAAAAAACAGACACAAATGTTCACATGTATGATTCCATTTATATGAAATGTTCAGAACAGGCAAATCTAGAGAAAAAGTAGACTATGATTGCCAGGGACTACAAGGAGGGAGGAGTGAAGAGTGACTGCTTACTAGGTATAGGATTTCCTTTTGGAGTGATGAATGCAGTAATGTTTGCACATTATAAATGTATTAAAAGCCACCAAATTGTACATTTTTAAATGGTGAACTTTACCTCAATAAAAAAATTTTATGTAGATATTTACCACCTACTCACATATTTATTCAAACCAGACGCCTAGTAAACCATTGCTAATTTCTTCCTGACACATCCCTTCGCAACAAATGCGTTAGAAGTTCTACAGATTTTATCAGTATAAACAGATTTCAAATCAGCTATGCTCTTTCCATTTCTCCTACCATTACCATAGTCCAGATCACTATTATTTTCCCCCAAAGTTCTGTTGATAGAAATACAGAATTTCTTCCTCATCCTTGGAGCTTAGAAATTTTACCAAGATTTGTCTTAACTTTTTTCTTCTCATTAGTCTCTGGGTCCTTTCTTTTACTATGTTGACTAATTCTTCTCTTCCAACTAAACTTTTTTCTCTCTCTGGAACTATGATCAGATGGATACAGTATCTCCTAGACATATTTTTCAAGTCTCTTTCTCTCATAATAGATTTCTAATCTTTGGGCATTCATGAACAGACTTGAGACTCAATTATATGGAATTACAGTATTTTACAGGTTTACACACAAAGAGTCATGCCATTAATGTAATTCCCTAATGGAGGAATCCTTTTGTTGAGAAAAATCAGCATTAGATTTTTAAAAAGCAATATATCTAGAAGAATGCATGTGATTTAGTGAAGCATCTCTCTTCACTTGAAATGTTCCAATATTAAAACTTGGCTGATAATTTTAGAATCTAATAATACTCCTTAAGGAATAATACTGCAATTAGTCCAGTCTGGATGTCCTAGTTTACTTTTCTGCTTAAAAATATTTTCCTCCATCTTCTTTGTCCTATAAATTGTGCTTGAACTCATTGTAGCTAAAGAGGAAAAAACTAAAAATATATGTTTCAAGTAAAGAAAAGTACTGGTAAGCATTTACAGAATTTAGCTATATTAGCCAGTTTTTCTTGGTTAAGTAGCAACCTCAAAATCTCAGTAGTCTACAACATTTACTTTTCTCATGAGTCTGCAGATTCACTGTGGGTCAGCTGAGCTAAGCTGGGCTATCAGGTTCAGAACTACTCTGATGGGTCTTCAGTATTGGGTCTAGCCACTGAAGAGGCAATGAATATGTGGGGCTGCTCTTCTCATGGTAGACCACAACAGTATAGGAGGCCAAGTCAAACCAGAGGAGCATATTTAAGACCTCTGTTCACTGACATTCCACTTGGCCCATGTCAGTGGGAACTACTGAAAAGTTGCATAGCAAAAGGAATGGATGTTTAATTTTGTAACAGGAGGGAAGTGAAACTGGGAATCCAATTTGCCAAGCATGTAGGATGGTATTTATTGGTATTCCAAATTACTCATCTTCATCTTCTACTTTTTTTCCTGCCACTTTTCCTGCTTCAATTAACCAAATAAAAGTTACTGAAATAATGTGATGAAAATATGGCAGAGTAAAATAAACTGCTAAAAAAATTCAGTTATGTTGGACACATGGTGATTAAATTTTCAAAAACTGGGAGCCTGGGTGGCTCAGTCGTTAAGCGTCTGTCTTCGGCTCAGGTCATGATCCTGGAGTCCCAGGATCCAGTCCCGCATCGGCTCCCTGCTCGGCAGGAAGCCTGCTTCTCCCTCTCCCACTCCCCCTGCTTGTGTTCCCTCTCTTGCTGCTCTCTCTCTCTCTGTCAAATAAAATATTCAAAAAAATTTTTCAAAAACTGAACTAAGAAAGCACAAGGACATCAAGTAGATGGACACTAAAGAAGTGTTAGGAGTTAATTATAATTCAATGAAAATTTCAGTCATCACTAAGCTTCTTATTTAATATAGATGATTATCAGATATTAAAGTTCAAGTTAATAAATTCTTTAGCCTAAAGAAATACTTATTCTACAGAATGGCCTTCTAATTTTTCACATTACATGAACAACCACAAATAAAACTTACAAATCAAAGCCTCCAGCATACTTCACTGAACTATACACATGATTCGTGAATTTTTCAGTTTATATATTATACTTTAATAAAAATTTATTTTTAAAAAGCATAGTGAAAAATAGCCCCTAAAGTCTCAAAGGGCTTTTACATGTTTCAGAAACAAAGGGTGTTTGCCTAAATTACTCCAAACATCCTTTTAACTCAAGGCTTATATCACTCTGTAACTTGGCAATATTCTCAAAACAGATCCATACATTAGGAAACAGACATAGAGAAGTATAATAGCTCGTACAGGATCATATAGTCAGACATCATGACTGCCTCTGTAGAAAATTCTAAAGAATCTATAAAAAAGCTACTACAATAAAATAAGCGGGTTAGGCAAATTCAAAGGTTAAAGAGTCAAAGTAAAAAAAAATCAAGTGTCTTTGTACATACTAGCAATAAGCACTTGGAAAATAAAAATTTTAAAAACTATACCGTCAAAATAGCATCATTATGAACAATGAAATTAATCAGGAATAAATCTGACAAAATAAATAAAATAGTACAATATTTGTATGCTAAGAACTATAAAACACTGATGAAAAAAACCAAAGATCTAAATGGAGAGATATAATGTGTTCATGGATCTGAAGATGCCCATCATTATGATGTCTATTCTCCTCAAAGTGATCTATAGATTTGAAGCAATTCCAATGAAAATCCAGCAGGCAGTATTTTGGTGAAAATCAACAAGCTCATTTTATTTTTTTTTTGAATTATTTATTTATTTATTCATTTATTCATTTTTAAAGATTTTAAGTAATCCTTACACCCAACATGGGGCTTGAACTCATAACCCCAAGATCAAGAGTCGCATGCTCTACTAACTGAGCCAGCCATGTGCCCCTGATTTTAAACTTTATATATAAAAATTTAAAAAACAAAGACAAAACAATTTTGAGCAAGGAAAAGCAAACTTTGAAGTCTCACAGTACCTAATTTCAAGACTAACTGTAAAGTCAGAGTAATCCAGAGAGTATGTGGTAATGGCAAAAGAATGGACATGAAATCAATGGAACAGACTACAGAGTCCAGAAAAAGACTCACACAAATACAATCAACTAATTTTTTTTCCTTTTCTTTTCTTTTTTTCTTTCTTTTTTTTTTAGAGAGGGAAAGGGGGAGGAGTAGATGGAGCAGAAGAGAGAGAGAATCCCAAGCAGGCTCCACGCCCAGCACGGAGCCCAACACAGGGCTCAATCTCACAACCCTGATATCACAACCTGAGCCCAAATCAAGAGTTGGATGATTAACTGATTGAGCCATGCAGGCACCCCCTCGTCAACTACTTTTTGACAAAAGTGTATGGGCAATCCAATGTTTAAAGGATAATCTTTTCAACAAATAGCTTTGGAACAAATGGATATCCATACACAAAAAACAAATCTTTACCTAAACCTTTACCACATACAAAAATCATGTTGAAATGGATCATAGACCTTAATGTAAAACCTAAAACTATAAAACTTCTAGAAGAAAACATAGGAGAAAATCTGGATGAACTTGTGTCAGGCAAAGATTTATTACAATGGACCCAAAAAAGATGAACTATATAAGAAGAATTGTTAAGTTGGAATTCATATTTAACATTTCTACTCTTCAAAAAGACACTGGAACTGGAGGGTATTAAGCTGAGCAAAATAACTCAATCAGAGAAAGACATGTATCATATGACCTCACTGATATGAGGAATTCTTAATCTCAGGAAACAAACTGAGGGTTGCTGAAGCGGTGGGGGGTGGGAGGGATGGGGTGGCTGGGTGATGGACATTGGGGAGGGTATGTGCTATGGTGAGTGCTGTGAATTGTGTAAGACTGTTGAATCACAGACCTGTACCTCTGAAACAAGTAATAAATTATACGTTTAAAAAAAAAAAAAGAAGAAGAAGAAGAAGAAGAAGATAGCAGGAAGGGAAAAATGAAGGGGGGGAATCGGAGGAGGAGACAAACCATGAGAGCCTATGGACTCTGAGAAACAAACTGAGGCTTCTAAAGGGGAGGGGGTTAGGGGGATGGGTTAGCCTGGTGATGGGTATTTTTTTTTTTTAAAGATTTTATTTATGCAGCGCTCGATCCCAGGATCCTGGGATCATGACCTGAGCCAAAGGCAGATGCTCAATGACTGAGCCACCCAGGCGCCCCTGGTGATGGGTATTAATGAGGTCACGTACTGCCTGGAGCACTGGGTATTATATGCAAACAATGAATCATGGAACACTACATCAAAAACTAATGATGTAATGTATGGTGATTAACATAACAATAAAATAAAAGACACTGTTACAAAATGAAAAAAACCAGTACCAACTGAAAGAATACATCTGTAAAACACATATATGATAAAGGACTGGTATTTAGAATATAAGTAGGACTCTTAACTCAGTAACAAGAAACTACTCCAATTTAAAAAGTTGGCAAAAGATTTGAACAGACATTTCGTTAAGAGATATGGATGTCTGATAAACACATGAAAAATACTCAACATCACTAATCATTAGGGAAATGCAAATTAGGAGATGTCACTATATACCTAGTGAAATGGCTAAAATTAAAAAACAAAATGCTGACAAACCAAGTACTGGGAAGAATGAACTAGAACTCTTATATACTAGTGTTGAGAACATAAAATGGTATACAATGCTGGGGAACACTCTGGTAGTTTAAATATAAACTTACCATACAACCTAGGAATCCAATACCTAGAAATCTACCCAAAAGAAACGAAGACACATTGACCCCACCCACACACCATCACCACAAACACACAAATAGCAGACTAATTCATAAGTTCCAAAACCTGGAAACTACCCATATGTCCATCAACTGGTGAATGGATAAACAAATTGTAGGATATACATACAATGGAACATTATTCAGCAGTAAAATAAACTACTCACATATGCAAAATGAAAAAAAATCTAAAAAGATAGATGAATCTCAAAAGCATTAAAGTATAAGAAGCCAGAGTTGAAAGACTACATACTTTATGGTTTCATTTATAGAATATTATGAAAACTACTATAGTAACAGGAAGCAGATCATTAGCTGACAGGGATTGGGGTAGCAGAAAGGGACTGACTACAAAAGGGTATGATGGAACTTTTTTTTTTTTTTGAAGATTTTATTTATTTATTTGACAGAGAGAGACACAGAGAGAGGGAGCACAAGCAGGGGGAGTGGGAGAGGGAGAAGCAGGCTTCCCGTGGAGCAGGGAGCCCGATGCGGGACTCGATCCCAGGACCCTGGGATCATGACCTGCAGATGCTTAACCACTGAGCCACCCAGGCGCCCCTGTGATGGAGCTTTTACATGATGATGGAAATGAGCTATATTTGATTTTAGTGATAGCTACATGGCCATATATGTTTGCAAAAACTCATGGTACTGTATATTTAAGAGGGGCAAATTTTAACTATATATAAATTGAACTTCAATAAACTGACTTTAAAAAACCCTACAGTACTTTGTGATAATATACTGACTGTATAGTTATGTTTTGTAAACTTTTCTGATTGCATGCTTTATTTCACTAAAGTTTTTTTTAAAAAGTATACTGAAAAAATAATAGCATAGATGATAAACTAGCCCCTACAACAAGTGCAGATATGTGAAAGATTACATACTTAATAACAATGCATAATTGGTCAAAGGGCTTTCAAATATTTTCTACAACAAAGGGATGTGCCCTAAACTATTCCTAATGACCTTTCAAGGCAAGATTTATATCACTCTGAGTCTGTAACATTCTCACAAGTTCATGTATTAATCAACAAGGAGGCAGAGGAAGTTTAATAACTAATATAGGATCATGTAGTCAATTAGCAGCAGAATACAGAACTCAAAATCCTTACCATAGTCTATAAGGCCTCCCACAATCTGGCTCCACCTACTTAATTCTCTGATGCCATCACTTTCCACTTTCCCCCTCAATACGCAATGCTTCAGTCACACTGAACTTCCAGTTCTTTGCTTTGGCCAAATGCATTCTCAACTTCAGGCCTTTGCCTGTTTTTTTCTGCCTAAAATGCTCACTCCCAGTACCTCTACAAAGCTGGCTTTCCTTCATCTGAAAACGTCCTGGCTCAAATGTTCCCTCCTCAGAAAGGCCTACCAGGACTAACCTAGAGTTACCATTTACTCGTTTCCTCATGTCTCATTCTCTATCACACAATCCTATTTTATTTTCTTGATAGCAATTATCATGACCTGAAATTACCTGGTTCTTATATTTGTCTCACTCCTCTAGAATGAAAGCATCATAACAGCAGAAATGTTCTTTGGCTTATTTATTGCTCCTGTCCCTTGGCCTGATTGAGACCTGGGTACTGGGGTTGCCCTTAGGTGGATAGGGGTGGCATAGCTGACTCAGGCTCCCGGTCTTCTGTGGGGGCCCAGCTCGGCCCTTCCATCTGCCTGGATGCTCTGCCCTAAGGTCTCTTGTAAGTGTTTTCTTCTTACCATCCTGATCTTAGTACAGCAAGAACATCTCTCCATACAGAGGCTTTACTGCACTGGGTAGGATCTCCAGACACAGATGAAGAAAAGGAGTGATAGCAGATATCAGAGAGGGAATGCTTTGAGCTTTTCACTACAGTAGTCTGCATAAATGAGATGCAAATATAAGGGAATCTTAATGAGATAGACTCTATGAATGTAATCTATGTGGAAAAGCCTTCAGAAGGAGCACTAATCTTATTTTGCAGGAGAAATCATGAAGGAGAAACAAATCACAAATGTAAGAATTCTAAGAAAGCCTTCAGTAACCATTATTTTCTTCAGAGACATGTGAGAATTAAAATGAAATGTTCTTCAAATAATATCAGAGCAGAAAAGCATCTGGTTGGTCTACAGTCATCCCCAAAATACACATGAGATTTCACATTGGAGACAAACTTTATTAATGTAAACAGTGTGGAAAATTCTTCAGAAACATCTCTAGTCTTGTGGTGCACAAGAGAATACATACTGGGCGGAAACTATGAACACAAAAACTACGAGAAAGCCTTCAGCAGGATCACTCACTTTACTTCTTACCAGAGCATCCACACTGGGGAGAAACTCTACAAATACAAATGACTGAGAAAAAGCCTTCAGTAGGAACAGTAAGCTCACAAGGCCTATGTGAATACACACAGAGGAGAAACACCATGACTGTGATGAATTCAGAAAAGTCTTCTATAGGGGCGCCTGGGTGGCTCAGTCGGTTAAGCGACTGCCTTCGGTTCAGGTCATGGTCCCAGGGTCCTGGGATCGAGCCCCACGTCGGGCTCCCTGCTCCGCGGGAAGCCAGCCTGCTTCTCCCTCTCCCACTCCCCCTGCTTGTGTTCCCTCTCTCGCTGTGTGTCTCTCTCTCTCAAATAAATAAATAAAATCTTTAAAAAAAAAAAAGAAAAGTCTTCTATAGAAACACACTTACCAAACACATGTAAGTACATCCTGGGAAGAAAGTCTATGAATGCAATGACTGTGAAGAAGTTTTTAGAAGACACTCATCCCATGGGAAAAATGTGAGCACACACCTTGAAGAGAAGCCTTATATATGTAATGAATGTGGGAAAGGCTTCAATGATCCCTCTTGCCTTTACAGACATGAGAATTCACACTGGAGAGAAATCTATGAATGTGGGAAAGCCTTCAAATTTTCCTTTGTTCTACATAAGAGAATTAATACAAAGAAACAAATCATATGGGTGTTTTATAAGTATCAGTAAGGCTATATATCTGAAAAACACGATTAGGTTCCCGTTCCAGGAAAGATGGAATAAGCATATTCCACTTTTACCCTTCCCACTGAATGCACCTTAAAACCCTTGAAAAAATGCAGAGAGCTCACTTCCAGCTTCCTTATAGGACTACAGAGCACTTCGCTGTCCCATACCTTACCATTACATTACTACTTACCACAGCTCATTTTACCAAGAACACCATGTCTACCTTTCAGCAGAAACTTACAAGCCAACCAAAAGGCAAAAAATACAATTTGAAGAGACAGAACACGCATCAAATCAGACCCAGAGATATGGCAGAGATGTTGGAATTAACAATCTATGAATTTAAAAAAATGAAATACTTAGATATAATTCTAACAAAATATGTACAAGAACTATATGAGGAAAGCTACAAAACTCTGATGAAAGGAATTCAAAAAGATCTAAATAGATGGAAAGATATTCCATGTTCATGGATAAAAGAATTAATGTTGTCAAAATGTCAGTTTTTCCCAAATTGATCTGACAGATTCAAAGGAAACCCTATCAAATCCCAGGAGGTTATTTTGTTGAGTTTGACAAACTGATGCTAAAGTTTATATGCAGAGGCAAAAGATCCAAAAATTCAACTCAATATTTGAAGAAGAAGAATAAAGCCAGGGAATAGACATTACTGAACTTCAAAACTTACTACAAAGCCACAGTAATCAAGGCAGTGTCACAGTAGTGAAAGAATAGACAAATAGATCAATACAAGAAAATGGAGAGCCCAGAATTAGACCCACAAAACTATGTCAACTGATCTTTGACAAAGGAGCGCAATACACTGGAGAAAAGACAGTCTTTTCAACAAATGGTGCTGGGAGAACTAGACATCCACATTCAAAAAAATGAATCTAGACACAGACCTTATACCCTTCACAAAAAATTAACTCAAAATGGATTGTATACCTAAATGTAGTAAACTCCTAGAGGATAACATAGGAGAAAAACTAGACGACCTTGGGAATGGCAGTGACTTTTTACATACAACCCAAAAAGCATGATCCATGAAAGACATAAGAAGCTAGACTTCATTAAAATTTAAAACTTCAGGGGCGCCTGCATGGCTCAGTAGTTAAGTGTCTGCCTTTGGCTCAGGTCATGATCCCAGGGTCCTGGGATCGAGCCCCGCATCAGATTCCCTGCTCCATGGGAAGCCTGCTTCTCCCTCTCCCACTCCCCCTGCTTGTGTTCCTTCTCTCGCTGTGTCTCTCTCTCTCTAATAAATAAATAAAATCTTTTTTAAAAAAATAAAAATTTAAAACTTCAGCTCTGCAAAAGGCACATGTAATAAAGGGCCATTATCCAAAATACACAAACTCAACAACAAGAAGATGAAAAACACAGGTAAAACAAGGATAAAAGATCTGAACAGACAACTCACTAAAGAAGATATCTAGATGGCAAATAAGCACATGAAAAGCTGTTCAATATTATATGTTACCAGAGAATTACAAATTAAAACAACAATAAGATGCCACTACATACCTACTAAAATAGTCGAAATCCCAAACACTGACAACAACAAATACTGACACGGATATAGAGCAATAGGAACTTTCATTCATTGCTGGTGGGAATGCAAAATGGTATAGCCACTTTGAAAGACAGTGTGGCAGTTTCTTACAAAACTAAACATACTCTTATCTTACAATTCAGCAATTGTGCTCCTTGGTATATACCCAAATGAGTTGAAAATATATTCACACAAAAACCTGCACATGGATGTTTATAGCAGCTTTATCCATAATTGTCAAAACTTGGAAACAACCAAGATGTCCTTCAGTAGATGATGGTAAATAAACTGTGGCAGATCCAGGCAACAGAATATTATTCAGCACTAAAAAGAAAAGAGCTATCAAGCCATGAGAAGACACTGGGGAACCCCACATGCACACTACTAAGTGAAAGAAGCTAACTGGAAAATGGGACATACTATATAATTCCAATAGTATGGCATTCTGGAAAAAACAAAACTGGAAACAGTAAAAAGATTAGTGGTTTCCAGGGATATTGGGCGGGGGGGATGAATAGGCAGAGCATAGAGGATTTTTAGGGCAGTGAAACTATGATATTATAATGGTAGACACATGTCAGTATATATCTGTCAAAACCCATAAAATGTACAACATCAAGAGTGAGCCCTACAGTAAACTATGGACTTTGGGCGACATGATATGTTAAGGTAGGGTCATCTATTACAAACAAATGTACCAGTCTGGTGAGGGATGCTGATAATAGGAGAGGCTACACACATGTGAGTCCAAGAGTCATCTGGGAACTCTTTGTACTTTCCACTCAGTTTTGCTATAAACCTAAAACTACTCTAAAATATACAATCTATTTTTAGAAATTTTAAGTGCACAAACAAAACAAATTAACAAAAAGAATGCATAGAGTAGCTATCTGAGGACTGAAAATAAACAGTAGGAGGAGGACTGGGAAAGGAGCACAGAGTAAGCATTTCCACTGAAGTGGTGATGAGTTTACCATGTTTCTTCCTCAGATACTGCCTGACCTAGACACTTAAAACTCAGAAGTATATACCAGGTAAGAAAAAGCTCCATTAAAATCTCTCCCTTGTTGGTAAGGAGCAGGAAAGGGGGCCCTTACTGTTCTGAGAGACAAGGGAAATCTTTCCCCCCTTATCTTCTATACCAGTGTCCAGGCAATTCTATGTCAACAGCAACCCAGAGATGTACAGGTGACTGGGCAGGCACCTAACACTCTGGGAGAAGGAACCCTTTTCTCTGACTCCAAGAATTGTGATCCCACTAGTTTGTGGTAAATCCTCACTGCTTTCTTCCCTCTCTATGTCCTTTTATCTCTTGATCTAGATACAAACCATTACAGTCATTGAACGGCAGAATGGGAAAACTAGAGTCTGTTTTTTAGCAAGAGTGCTGGAAAAGGAGGGAGATGGAAATTGTTTACAAGACTGGGGTCAGAAGGGCTATCAAGAAAACAATCCCATCAAGTTGTATATGAACTTCTGGGTTCATCTCAGAACTCTGTGTGCATGGATCTGACCCTAAACAGCATACCACAGGCTTTGAGAACAGAGCAACAAGATGGACCACTACTTTGATCCCAGAATGGACACTGGGTCACGTACATGAGACCTATCTCAATAGTACCGCAAATGCTTAGAAAACAGAGCTGACATTGGAACCACAGCCCTCAGAGGACGGGTAGGAACCTGTGTCCCGAACAAATTCTGCTCGACTGGCCACTGACCACACACAAAAAATCAACATTCTCCTTAGGATTTAAATAAAACCCACAGTCTCATATATAGTATTTAAAATGTTCAGAATACAATCCAAAATTATATGGCATATGAAGAAACAGGGAAATCTCAACATGAGAAAAAAAAAAAAAGTCCATAAACAGCATTCCTGAGATTACACAGAGGTTAGAATTAAAATCAAAGACCTTAAAGCAACTATTACAACAATGCTTCATTAAGTAAAGGCAAACATTCTTGAAATGAACAGAAAGAAGTCTCAAATCCGGTGTGTATTCTACATATACAACACATCTCCCTTCAGACCAGCCACATTTCAAGTGTTCAACAGCCACATGTGGCCAATGACTACTGTACTGCACAGTGAAGTTCTAGACCTATATCCAGAACTGAGTTCAGTCAGTCTCTAAAGTGTAAGGTAAAAATGGATCCAATCACTAAACACTGGAAAGATCCAAGGGTGATGATTCTTACCACATCCTCATTCAACTCATCTATATGGCCAGTGCAGAAGATAGACAAATCTTGGAGAATAACAGTGTATTTTTGTAACTTATTCCACTACTGCTACTATTTTGGATGTGGTTTTCTTGCTAAAGCAAATCAGCATATCCCTGACACCTGGTTTGCAGTTATTGACCTGAGAATGAGATAATCATATGCAGTACGCATTCAGCTGTCAGGGTCAGCTATATATTTTCACTGGCCTACCTCCTATTAATTCTCCTGCTCTAGGTAATAATCTTAACTGTCCCTTGATTTCATAGGACACCGTTGCTGTTCTACTATACTGATAATTTCATGATGATTAAACTTGGTGAACAGGAAGCAGCAACTATCTAGATACTGTGGTAAAACATGCATGCCAGAGAGTGGGAAATAAATCCCACAAAAAGTCAGAGATCTTCCACACTGTGAAATATCATCTTGGGCAATTCAAAATATCCCTTCCAAAGAAGGTGAGGAAGTTGCTGCATCTGCTCTCTCTTACTACTGAGAAAGAGGTACAATGCCTGGTAGGCCTCCTTGATTTTTTTTTTAAGCAACCCGTACCTCATTTGGTTATGCTGCTGTGAACCATTTACTGACACTGCTGGATGTGAGAGAAGACCAGAACAAGTGAAGCTTTGCAATAAATATGGGCTACTTTGTCCCCTGGGTTATATAACCCACCAGATCCAATGCTGCTTGAAGCTTCTGTGGTAGACAGGGCTTTTGCATTGTTATTGCAGAACTTTAGATCAATCTCAGGGATTTTGTAAAAGAAAAAACAAACAAAAAACCTATGCCATCCTATGTAACCAACTACTATCCCTTCTTGAAAATCAGCTTTTGGCTTACCATAGGACCTTAGAATTAATGCATGTGACCCTGGCAGCCCATCATGAACTAAGTATTGTTGAAACAACAAATCAATATGCTTGGGTGTGTACTGCAGCACTTCATCAGCAAAAGGAAGAAGTGTACATGAGATTAGGCTTGAGCAGGTCCTGGAGGCACAAGTAATTTGCATGAGCAAGTGGCCCAGATGCCCAAGGTTCCTACTCTTGCTATGGCTTCTTTTCACTTAATCTTGGTAAATTCTCTATGACCATCTCACTGGAAAAAAAAAAAAAAATCAGGACTGTTAACTGATAATTCTGCAAGATAACAGCACACTGTAGATGACAACACTACAGTCCCACCTTGTGGTAGTCTTGAAGGACATTAGTTTCCAGTGGCAGAAATTTGAACGGGGTACCTAGTTGTTTGCTTTGCCTAGGAAAAGAGATAACAGAAGAACTGACTCATGGAGAGTATTTAATGGATATTCAGAGATTTGAAAGGAATAATAAGAAAACTAGTGACAAGGAAATCTGGGGATGAGATATATGAATAGACCCTTTGAAAGGGCACAGAATATGGAGCAATTTATGTCCCATGTGAATACTTACCAAAGAGCAAACTGCAGAGAAGCTGCTTAACAACACAGCAGATGAGATGACCTATTTGGGGGACACAGTCATTCTACCCAGCCACTCTAACCTTGCCCAAAGGGCCCATTAACAAAGTGGCCATGGTAGCAGGGATGGAATTTATACATGGGCTCAGAGATGTGGACTTCCACTCACCAAGGCCAATCTGACCATAGCCAGAGCTGAGTGTCCAACATGCCAATAGTCCATGCTTGCACTGGGGACGAGGTTGGTGGATGCCCCCAATATGGTACCATTCACGGGATGATCAGCCAGTTATCTCTCTACTCATTTCTAGCCCCAGGTAATTTCCTCTTTCTTCTTAACAAATCAACTATGAATTTAAAATAAATAGTCTTTATAGTATGAATGTTTTCAGGTAGTCTTAGTCTGCCCCCTTGTGGGAACCAGCTCTTTAATCTCTCACTAGGAATAAGACTAATAAATCCAACCTGTACCTCAAACAAAACAAAAAATGTATTTATTCAGTAATAACTTTATCCCAGCCTTTACTAACAGGTCTCTTCTTCACCCTTTGTTATTCAACTTTGTATGGCCTTTAATTACAGATTATGAGTTTTTCAGAGGTTTTATGACTTTTATCTCTTGCCAAAAAAGATGTTTGGAAAGATACCTTTTTCCAACCTTTTTAGTTGTCATGCTTTTATTCCTGTTCTTTCATAAATATGGGTAAGCAAGGAGAGGTTTCTACAATGTTTCTAGTGTTAACTAGGCCAATTATCATAATGTAAGTAGGATACTTAGTATGTTCTGACACAAAATGTGCTTGGAGTTGCAAATTCCAAGAGTTTAAGAAGTTACTAGATAAATGATTATGAATTGCTTTGAAAATCTGAATCATATATGAGGAAATGGTGAAATAAATTATGGGTTGCTTATGCTGTGAACCATTATACAGATTTTTTACAGTTAGAACTTAAGTATGCTCCTGAGGGATGTTCATGCTATATTGTTAACCGTGGGATAATGAATTAAAATTGCATTTTATTTTTTAAAATCTTCAAACTAATACACACACACACACACACACACACACACACCCCTACATTTGCCAATATGAGCTCAGGGAAAAAATATCAAAGGATACAGACTGAATGTAGTTAATATTGGTTACTTTAGGGTAGTGGAAGGGAAAGAAGCCTTAACATGTTATTTTTAAATATCTACATTGTTGGTAAAAAGTAATCTTTTAATTAGTAAAATTATTATAACTCACATTTTAAAAAAGCATGACTAAAATATGTAAACACATTCTGACACATCCCTAGAAGCCCAAGATAATAAATTGTTGGCTAAAAGGCCAATTTCAAGTTTAATTCTATGAAAAATGAGTGTTATACAAAGAATGATCAACATGAAGTTAAATTTCAGAATTACAGGACTAGAAATAAAGGCACTTCAGAGAGATTTATCACTTAAGTTCAGATCCTTTCTTCCAGGTCTTATCCAACCACCAACAAATTTGAATTTTTAATATCAGAACAGAAAGATTCTAAGTACATGCTACCAAAAAAGCTGATTTGAAACTTTTGGTGTAGATTAGTATAAAGCCTGAAATATTTTCCTACTGAAAATAATACCTACTTCACAGCATTATTCTGAGAATTAAATGAGGATTATGTAAAAGCACCTCGCCCAGAGCCTGGCACATATGTATAATTAATTTTTTTTTTTCCAAAGCAACCTATGTTGAAAACTAAGTGATTTTTTTTATAACAATGATAAACTACTAAAACAATAAAAGATTTTGTTTATTAGTGATCCACTATACCAGATATACTCTTACAATGATATAAAAATGAAACACTAAATACTGAAATAATTTTCCTTATCATTTTATATAATAAAATAGTTGGTTTAATAAAGAAATTTTTGTAACTTACCAGACTGAAAAATAATTTGTGTATGTTTTTAAGAGCACGAACATCGCATTTCTACTAAATATTTTACATATTAGCAAGGAAAGAAAAATAATCAGAACACGTCATATTTGACAATTTAGTGTATTATTACTCTAAATGTACCAGCATGTGCTAATCAAATAAAACTGGCTAGAGATAATGGGAATCATGCAAAGTCAAACACTGTACAGTTTCCCAGTCTTCCAGCATGAGCTGATCATGAGCATTACTACACCAATACACATTTTGTATATCAGAGCCTAATACCTGCATAATGCTATCCTTGCAAAAGTAAATAAAAATTGGGTTTCAATCATATCACATTGGTTCATGCATTTATTTAATATCTAGAACCAAGTAAGTTCTGTTGATATATGGGTGACCTCTAATGAAAAATCATTTGCTTCAGAAAATGGAGCTAGTACACCAAAACCAATTCTGATAAAGTAAATGAAATACACAACTAGAATTCCTAGAATTGATGAGCTTCCTCGGTCAATTTGATGGCCTAACTGCAAGACAGCACTGTGCTAGATGCAAAGATCCTACTGTTAATGAACTCCTAAATTACCAGGAAAAATAGAGATTCAAAAGACAAGACTAAATGCAATAAAAAATATATCCCAATTATATATAATATGCTAGACTGGAAAGCAGAAAATAACCAACCAACCTCAGAAGTTTAACTGCCACAATCAGTTTTACAATCCTATTCCAAGAGCCTCATTTCACAAATGAATAGTCTGATAAACTACCTACATTCAACAACAAAAAAATTTTTTTTTAATTTATTTTTTTATTTATTTGAGAGAGAGAGAGAGTGAGTGAGAGAGCACAGGAGCAGGGGCAGGGGCAGAAGCACACTCCCGGGCTGAGCAGGGAGCCCGACTCGGGGCTCAATCACAGGACTGATCTGAGCTGAAGGCAGACACTTACCCGACTGAGGCACCCAGGCGCCCCTCAACAAAATTTCTTACACTGCTTTACTTTTTATGTTAAGTAAGAGAAGTGAATATTGGATCAATTATGTGTCCTGGGCACATCCATATACCTTCCCAAGCACTCTAAGTGCTACTTGTTCATTCTTTTATTCAACAAATACTGACAAATTCATATATGCAAGTGTTCTAGGGGAAGAGTGGTGAACAAGACAGTCTCTGCTCAAATGAAAACTATTTTCTAGTAATTGAGAAAACAAAAAAAAACAAGTAAATGGATAAATAATTATTTTCAGGTAGTGATAAATACTATGAAGGTTAGGGTTGGGTATTTGGTAGAATGGTCACGGAAGGCCTCTTTGACCTAAGCAGAAATCTACAGCACTTTATTCAAGAAAGAGCAAGTATACAGGCCTTCAAAAGAAAACACTCTTAACATGTTTAAACAAAAAGGCCAGCAGAGAGGACACAAAGTAGAAAATGGAGGGAGTAGGAGGGCACAGAGTTGGAGTACTAGGAAAAGGGCAATTCAGGGAGGGTCCTGTAGGGAGTAATAAAGGCTGGAGTTTATTCTGAATGTGATAGGAGGCTACTGAGGAGTTTTATTTCAAGTCTGGGGAAATACATGATTTGATCTGTATTAATAGAGCACTGTATTAATAAAGAGCACTCTAGCTATCATATGGACAACAGACTGTAAGTTGGCAAGAATGTTAAGACACTATTATGGTAGTAAAGGAAAGAAATGAGGGTAGTTCAGACTAAAACGGCAACAACAGAGGTAGTGCGGAATGACAAAAAGTATTTTAAAAAGAAAAATTCTTAAAGCATTATAAAATAAAACAAAAAGCCAATAATAGAGGATAAATGTTAAAAAATCCATGGATGACAGCAACTAGATGCAACTGGAGTGAGGAAATTAGAGCCCAGAGCATGTGTAGGAGGATAACTGTGAAAGATGAGTGTTTCCAGGTCTGTTTCAAGCACAGAAGCAATAGATGCAAGGAGCAGGAAGTGCCCAGGGGCAGCAATCTGAATGAGAGGAGTAGGACTGGACTCACTGCAAGGAGTCAGGCATCTCCCGTCTCCTACATTTTATAAGCAGAAGACATCATAGGTCTCTGCCCCAAGCCAGAGCAGGGAGTGTGGTTATGTTTGAGTCAGAATCCACTGTACCTGAGAGACAGATCAGAGGTCAAGCTAGCTAGTTAACACACAGGAGAGAGCTATCATGCCCAAACAGATAAGACATCTCACCAGACCCCTTACCTTACTGTCTGCTAGTATCATTGGAGAAGAGATACTAAATAGAAACTGAATCCACAAGCAGGCAGGGCAGGTTATCAGGCATTATACACCTACAGAGGCCTATCAGTTGTTTAAAGTTAGTGTTTGTTCTGAACAGACTACCATCTGTTCTGGTAAGTTGATGTTCATGGCATATTAATTGTTTAATAATTTGAATATCACCCCTCCAGACAGGCAAACACAAAATACAATAAAATGGAAGCACTCTAGTTCTGGGTTAAGATGGAATAAGTACACTCCACCTTAACTGAATGTAACTAAAACCACTGAATGTAAATGAAAACCCTGGAAAGTAGAACAGCAGTCTGAAGACTGAAAAATAAATGGTAGCAGGCAAACTCTGGAAGGAAAGCAAAATTTGAAGGACAACCAATCTGTAGGACAACGAATTCAGTGGCGCATTTCCTACTGTTTTTTATGTCCCCAAACTCCCAGCCTGAACTCAAAGGAAACCCAAATCCTGGAACAGCAGAGCAGAAAGATGCGAAACAAGTCTTCTCTACCTGGTTAGGCAGAATGAATGAAGGATGTGAGGGTGGCTCCATATGGGACTGAGGGAAAATCCCCTGGCTTTTTTTTTTTCTTTTTACCTTTTTCTTCCAGCTCCGCCCCCAAGGCAAACCTATTTCACTATCAGCAGCTCTCACTGAGACGATACTTAAATCTCTGAGGGAGGGGAATCCTTTTGACCAGAAGAACGGAAGTATAAGGAGTATGATATAATTGAAAAGAGAAATAGATAAATCCATACTTATAACTTGAGATTTCAATATTCCTCTCCTAGTACCTGAAAGGATGAGCAGACAGAAAATCATCAAAAGTAGAGAAGACCTGAACAACACTATCAATCAACTTGACCAGACTGATATTTATGGAACCTTCCACCCAAAAAGAGCAAAATACACATTCTTTTTAAGTGCATACTGAACATAAGATAGATCATTTCCTGGAGCACAAAACAAGTTTCAATAAAAAGTGATTCAACTCAAAGAAAGTGTTCTTTGACAACAACGAAATTAGAAATCAATATAAGATATATGAAAAATTTGCAAATATTTGGAAACTATATCAACACACTTCTAAATAACACATGGGTTAAAGAAGAAATCACAAGGGAAATCAGACAGTATTTTGAACTAAATGAAATCATACTCATCAAATTCTGTGAAATGCAGCTAAAGCAGTACATTGAGGGAAATTTTATAGCACTAAAATTCCTATACAGAAAAGAAAGTTCCAATCAATGACCTTAGCTTCTACCATAAGAAACTAGAAGAGGAAAAAGAAATTAAACCCAAAGCAGAAAGAAGAAAGGAAATAATAAAGAGTAAAGCAGAAATCAATGAAATACAGAACAGGAAAGCAGCAGAGAAAATAAATGAAAACTGAAACTGATTCTTTGAGATCAATAAAATTGATATATTTCTTCCCAGAATGATCAGTTCAAAGAGAAAGAATACCCAAATTACCAATATCAGGAATGAAAGAGGTGACATCACTGAAGATCTACAGATTTTAAAAGGTTACTCAAGAAAAGATAATTCAAATAGTCATATTTTATTCAAGAAATTTAATTTGTATCTTAAAACTTTCTCATAAAGAAGATTCCAGGCCCAGGGACGCCTGGGTGGCTCAGTCGGTTAAGCGTCTGCCTTCGGCTCAGGTCATGATCCCAGGGTCCTGGGATCGAGTCCCGCATCGGGCTCCCTGCTCCACGGGGAGCCTGCTTCTCCCTCTGCCTCTGTCTCTCTCTGTCTCTCATGAATAAATAAATAAAATCTTTAAAAAAAAAAAAAAAAAGAAGATTCCAGGCCCAGATGGCTCCTCTGAGAAATTCTATCAAACATTTAAGGATGAAATAATACTAGTTCTACACAAAACATTCTAGGAAAATTGAAGTAGAGGAAATACGTCTCAACTTTCAACTTATTCTAGGAAGCCAGCATTACTCCGGTACCAAAATCAAAGACATTGTAAGGCAAGAAAACTAAAGGTCAATATCCCACTTGAACATAGATGCAAAAATAATAAAAATTATTTTAGCAAATCAAATCTATCAACTGTACAAAAAGAAGCCACATACACCAGATTTGCTCACCGGGCTTCAGAGTACTGCTTCCCAACCATAATGGTCCAAATCAAATAATGGAAATACTGGTACCACACTGGAGTAAAGTGATAAGACAGGCATAGACATCAGTTACCCCAAACCCTGCCCCAAGGACTGAGGACTTATTCTGAAGAATATCTCCTTTCCTACACATTATTTGTTTTCCCTTGAATTTAGGACTTTTTTTTTTTTTTACTTATTATTTTATGTATTTATCACCAATTCAACCCTAAACCTTTTGCCAGTTGTTTAAAATTTTTCTGAAGATAATTAAATGCATCAGGTTTCTACCAATCTCATTTTCGTGAGACAACTCTTCTGGAGGCTTCTAACCTACTCCAGTCTTGTTTGGTTTTCCTCTCTCCCTGTCTTCTCATTGTCATCTTAAAGATTTCTTTACCTTTCTCCTTTGTTGAACTTCCTATTTCCTGTAACCCATTTCTTCCTTTTATTTGTGTGACTTTCTCATTTTGATGCATCATATCCTAAAAATTCCTAAGAAAGGGTACAAGGCAGGCAAAAAAAAAAAAAAAAAAAGCCCCAAACCAAAAACTTACATGTCTTTAAAAGACTGTATTAGTTTCTTTTATTTCCCAAAGGATGTTAATAATGGTTCTATTATTTTTCTCTGCAAAATTTCTCCAAGTTCTCTCCAAGTTGCTTTATTCTACTTATTTTAATCTCTATCTTTCATACATTAGAGGGTTTCCTCAAATATCTAAAGTAACCCTTGGTTAGTTGCTAATATTTAAGAGAAGAGGACTAAAAGGCTGATTGAGAGCTTTGATACATAGAGCGATCTAGCTGGGCTGTTTTTTTAAGGAATCTCTGATGGCTACATTTTGTGTCTTTCTTTTTAGTCAGATTCTTCAGAAAAGACTATGCCAACCTCCTGCCTGAAATATGAAAGCCTACCTGCCAGTATCCTAGTACCAATAGGATAAAGACAACTGGAGTCCAACTGTCCTATTTTCAGTATAGGACTGCCCTGAACTATGCCTGGTAGGTGTCTCCCAGTCTAGAATCTCTATTTTATTACAAAGAATAAATTTCTGGGTTTTGCCAAGGGTAAGAGTGGGGAGTTGGGCACTTGCCCAGCTGACTGGTTAGCTAATTTTGAGGAAGAGGTCTCAGGAATCAAATGCTTCTTCAACTGACTTTCAGCTAATCTTCCTTTCATCTCCATGTCTACATGCCACCATTCTTGAGTTTTTTGAAGCTTCTGGAGGTTGTTTTCTTGATTTTCTCTGCTACTGAGCTTAGGGTTCAGTTTTTAATTATTCATATACTCTCCAGTTTCTAAAATTGTGTTGATGTTGGCTTTTCTCCAATCCCCCTCTACCAACTATTTAGCAGGTTTCGGCAAGGAGCAAAAGTAGAAGTGCATGTTTATCCCATCTCTTTACTCCTGATAATACTGATGCTCATTCAGCTCATTATAGATGGCTTTGTAATTTTTATTTCTGTCTTCTGAATAAAGAAATACTATAAACAAAATCTCAGAGAAGTAAGAAACACACTTTAACTATTAGTTAACTCTGATGATGATGCAATTCCTGGTAATTTCTAATTGAGATCAGGTAGTTGTGTTCAAGGTCATGGAGATCACTGATTTTGCTGTTATTAGGTTCAGCTTTTGTTTTTGTTGTTTTCTTAAAGATTTTATTTATTTATTTGAGAGAGACAGTGAGCACAAACGGGGAGGGGCAGAGAGAGAGGGAGAATCAGGCTCCCAGCTGAGCAGAAAGCCGGATGCAGGGCTCAATCCCAGGACCTCAGGATCATGACCTGAGCCAAAGGCAGACACTTAACTGACTGAGTCACCCAGGTGCCCCTCAGCTTTTGTTATTAAAACTCAACTACACTCAGTGATTTGAAAAATATTTTAACTGACACAGCCCAAGGGGCATAAGATAAATGAATAATCTCCCATATCTATATCTGTGACATTTAATACAAATTATTATATTTAATAAAAATTAGTATAAATTTTTCTATTAATTTCTACTAATTTTATCTTTAGGGTCTTTCATACATGTGTTCATTTTCTTTCTCCCCCCCACCAAGGTTTATTGAGATATTATTGACATATATGACATTATGAAAGTTTAAGGTGTACAGTGTGTTGATTTGATATACTTATATACTGTAATTCATCTTAAGTTCTTCTTTCATATAAAAATATGTTTAAGGGGAAAAAAAGAAAAATTAGACAAATTCCTGATATACCATGCATATTATTTAAGAATGAGTAACTACTAGTATAAGTTAAAATTTCCAAATCAACCTGCATATATTATTCCTCTTTTTATTCTGCAACAAATAATTTTATAAAAACAGTACAACTCTAAAACTTGGGAAGAGCAAACCTGGAGAAAAAAGGTAATAGGATTATGGAATAAACGAACCAGGAGCTTTTACAGGATAAAAAACACCATATATTTGTAAATCAAAGCTTTATTTTATTTATAAGTAAACATTCTCTAAGAATCATACATCAGTCAAAATGACTGCCTGAAATTTTGTAATATATTCATCAATTTGGGTTCTCAATTCCATTCTCTTAGAGATCATTTCATTCATTCAGCAATATTTATTTGTAACTACTATGTGCCTGGTACACTGGAAATACAGTAATAAACAGAACAGACAAAAATCTCTATAATCATGAAACATTCATTCTAGTTTGGGACAGAGAAAATAAAATAAATACAAAGGTGATAAGTACTATGAAGAAAAACGAATGTGGAGGCACTAGTCATACAATTTTAAATAAGTTAATTAGGGAAGGCCTATCTGAAGATTTCACTGATACAGGATGTTTTTTACCTAGTTTGGAAGTTGTCACTTCAAAAAACCAGTCTACAGCATATAATAAATTTTCAACAGAAAAGGAAAATAATTAGTAAGATCCTAATTTAAAATAGCAATTATAAACAAAAACCATTTCTTCTGAGAGAGATAAGGCAACAAATACTGTACTGATTAAATTTTAAAAAGCCAGTGTGCTAATACAAATGTTACTGTTAAAAATTTACTTTAGGTGATATTCCAAAAGTGATATCCAGATATATATCACAATGCTCCAAAATTACTTAAAATCTTATTAAGGTATTACCATTTAAAAAAATGACATGAGAAAATTTTTCATTTTATCTTGAATAAATGATATCATAGAACTTTTAGATTACAACATTTAAAGCTCTAAAGGAGAAACTAGAATATCTAAACTAGACCCAGAGAAAACCCCAAACCTCAGAGTTAGTACTAGAAAGGAATAGCTGATATCTTTTCAATTTAATAATAAATTTAATGAAAGCTTACCTTGCCCAGAGCGGCTTTGGCGAGAGTCTACACTTGACTGTCTTCGATCCGGTGGTTCCTCGCTCCCTCCATCTATATAAAAGTAGAAAGGGCATAAGCAAATAGATAATGGAATTGATGTAATATCTTCTACGGTGCCATCTGCATCTTAAAATTACAATATCTAGGGGCACTTGGCTCAGTCGGTTATGGTCCAACTCCTGATTTCAGCTAAGGTCATGATCTCAGGGTTGCAGGGTTGTGAGATCAAACCCAGCATCGGGTTCTGTGCTTAGCGGGGAGTCTGCTTAGATTCTCTCTCTCCCTCTCCCTCTGCCCCTCCGACCCCATACATGCTCTCTCTCCCCTTCTCTCTAAAATAAATAAATAAATCTTTTTAAAAAACTATAATATCTAGCATTTGTTCTCATTTCTTATAATCTCAATCATTGAAATATTTGAGGACTTTTTCCTATATAAATCAAAGGTTATTACCCGTATTTTTGTGAGGACAGTTTACAGTCTCCTCTGGAAGTGTAAAGAAAGTCAAGCAGTTCTTTCCCTATCCCCATACATATACACTCTACTTCACATGTAATGAATAATGTTATCAACTCTGAAGTTCATTCACAGATCCCAGTATCGAAGCCTTGATTTAAAGATTTAAAGCAATGTCTAAATTAATTACAGCTGCTTATTTGTTTAAAGTATGTCAAATAATCCTTTGGGCTATATGTTTTACTAATAAAAATTACATTTATACGTCTCATGAGATATAATAAGAAAATCATATAATACATGAAAGAGTAATATAAATCAGAATTAGAAAAACTCAGAAATGAGGAAACAGAAACCAAGAAAGAACTAGAAATAAAACAAAAATAATTTCAGTACTGAAGACTGAACTATAAGAAAACAAACATAAATAAACATAACAAAAGATCTTAAAAGAAAAGAAAGTTGGGCACCTGGGTGGCTCAGTTGGTTGAGCGCTGACTCGATTTCAGTTCAGGTCATGATCTCAGGGTCCTGGGATCAAGCCCAGTGGGGAGTCTGCTCTCCCTGGTCATGAGATCACAATGATGTTTTGGTTTCTTTTTTTAAGATTTTATTTATTTATTCATGAGAGAGAGAGAGAGGCAGAGGGAGAAGCAGGCTCCCAAGGAGCAGGGAGCCCGATGCGGAACTCGATCCCAGGACCCTGAGATCATGACCTGAGCCGAAGGCAGACGCTTAACCATCTGAGCCACCCAGGCGCCCCACAATGATGTTTAAAAAACAACACTACACTAAACTAGTCACCTTCTGAGGATGACAGGAATCCAGTTCATTATCTTGAAATCTGGGAAAAAGGAAAGAACTATGCAATTCATCCTACATTTCCTATATAAATTGTACTGGTACCCAAAGAGTATATAAGAGAGATCGTCTATAAAATCATTCCAGATAATAAATGGGAACCAAAAGAAAAAATCAGAATATCACCATTTCATAATGAATTAATAGCTCCAGAGGCACTGAGCATCAATGACTAATAACATTAAAAAAGAGTAAAAACCAGACATTATATGCCTCTTGGTGATAGGAGCACAACCATAGTTTTCGATCAAACCTGAGTCTGGTCAAACCTCTGAATCTAGCTGTCAGTATTCAGGAAAAACAAAAGACAGAAGAAAATGTTGAATTGTTCCTGGGCACACAATCAACAAAATTCAGACTGTGGGAAATTATATAGGTCAAATAACTTAGATCTTTCAACAGATTAAACAAAAGAAAAAGATAAAGTATTATGCAGTCCTAAATTATTGTGGAATAAACATTCATTTTTTAAAAAATTTTTATTTATTTATTTGACACAGAGAGAAAGTACAAGCAGGGGGAGAGGGAGGCAGAGGAAGAGGGAGAAGCAGGCTCCCTGCTGAGCAGGGAGCCCAATGCAGGACTCGATCCCAGGACCCTGGAATCATGACCTGAGCCGAAGGCAGCCGCTTAACCGACTGAGCCACCCAGGCGCCCCACATGGATTTTATCAAAATACAAAACTATACCAGAAATTTATGGCATCTTAAATAGATGTGTAAATACAGTACTAGTCAATTTTTCATCCTAGTAATTATTTAATTTTTTTATGCAAGTATCTTTCTTCTCCTTTACTTGTAAATCAATTACAATAAGTAACATTCATATTCAGGCGGGTCTTAAATTTTCATTTTTCTGATTTTTCTATGTGGATAAAATTTTATATATATAATTTGTTTTAACATCAAAACATGCTCTTAGGGGCGCCCGGGTGGCTCAGTCGTTAAACGTCTGCCTTCGGCTCAGGTCATGATCCCAGGGTCCTGGGACAGAGCCCCGCATCGGGCTCTCTGCTCGGCGGGAAGCCTGCTTTTCCCTCTCCCACTCCCCCTGCTTGTGTTCCCTCTCTCGCTGTCTTTCTCTCTGTCAAATAAATTAATTTAAAAAAAAAATCTTTAAAAAAAACAAACACGCTCTTAAAGTATGTGAGAAGTAATATGAATAAAATATAGACATTACCCCTCATCAGCGCTGTCTTCCTAAACAATAAGAGGCAAAAAATAAAAAAAAACTAGGCTTCAAATAGTATTAAATTCGCATCATCTGTGGAATGTTAGGATATCAATAAAACAACCCACTGGAAAAATATAGGCAAGAAATGGCTTAAGACATAGTTTTGAGTCAGCAAACCAGTGAATAATAAGACAAAAAAATCAATTTTGATATCTAAAATGTTTTAACTGCCTAAATTTTCAAAATTAAATCAGAAATACATTGCAGTAAATTTGAGCAATTCACTCCTCTAAGACTGAAACCCTATAACCAACCACGTCTTACTCCAGTGTAGACCGAGCATAAGAATTGAGATTAACTCTCAGGTAAAAGTAAAGATTTTTTAAGAAGAATAAACTCACCACTTCCCCAAGATGATGTAGGAAAAAATTTCAACCTCTTTAAAACTGTTTGTGGTGTGCTTATGGAACCAGTAATCCATTATCCAAAATAACAAGACTACAATGACATACAGTACTTTAAATATTTTTGCTTTGCTTAACACACAATTCCTTCAGTACAGATAAGACCTCCCACGCGGGACACTTACATCTACATTTATGGACAAAACAGAAGACCTTCAGTCTTCAAGTAAGTCAAGTTATTTGCATAAGACTGATTACCTCACCCCAGAGTGTAGAAGGTAGGACTGGGCTGCGTCTATGAAGTAAGAATTTACTCATCAAACTTGAGTTAAAGACTTACTTCAGATATACTGTGAACTTTGCAGAGGAAAACCCCGTTTTAACAGATACAGAAATAAAAAGACCTGACTGTTCAACTCAAGTGCTAGCTTTTAAAACCAGAGCTTAGGTTTCCTGGATTTGAGATAATCCGCAGAGAACGTTTGTTTTTTTATCTGCACACTGAGTTAAATCCAGCAAGTAATATAAAACAATATACTTTTAATACTGAGAAACATGAATAGATTTCCAATTCCCATTATTGCAAAGGGGAAAAATGTCACTGGAGAATTAATTTATCTCAAAGGCTAAATAGCTTTCAACTGAGGTGTATTAAAGCACTAAAATAGGCCTGGTAAAGAAATACCAACCATATAGGGATATTCAGTATGTAGTGATTTCTATGAAGGAACTTAAGTTAGAGAAAGTCTAATAAGAAAGTGCCTGAACAATTCCAAGAAAAATATTTTCTTTCCTGTAAGAAGGGGATACTTCAAATGATTCTTCTTTTCAACCCAGGATCAAAATATTAGAGTTGAAAAATTAACAATTTAAGTAACCTTGAATTTGGTAAGCCAAGCTCATCTTTAGTGTTCTTAGCTAAATACGGTGCTACAATCAATAACAGATTAGCTTTTATGAATAAAAATTTTGAAGTTGGTTGTTTTCAATCCTTCTTTGGTAACTTAAATATACGACCCTAATAGAAGGCATGGGGGGGGTATTAAAACTGAATAGAATACAATAAAAATAGATTAAAGTTTTACTATTCAAGTATAAACTCTGGTCCCTTTTACTAATCAGGCATGAATTTGTAAGAACTGTATACATTTAATGCCAACAAAGGCAGACATGAACTGAAAGGTATGAATGGAATTTTTTTAAAGTGCAAAAGGAAGGACCAGGAACATAAGCTAGATTTATTTATTAGCCAAATGTCACTTATGAATAGGTACATCGATAAGATGTGCCCTGGTTACATAAGCACTTCCATAACCAGAAAAGATGAAAAGCAGCTCATCTGTTTGGAGTAGAAAAGAGAAAAAGGAACCACAATTTATTTGTTCCATTACCTATTCTCTGCTGGGTGCAGTACCAGAAAGATCTTTACAACATTATCTCATTCAATACTATTAACAATTCTATGAAACAAGTATTATGCCCATTTTAAATGTAACACTGAGATTCAGGGAAGTAAAGTGACTTCCCCCAAATCACACTGCAATCCTAAAATTTAAATCATCTGGTTTCAAAAATCTCCGCTGCTCTCTTCTATAACAAAGAAGTCATTAAGGTGGTGGGGGGGGGGGGGTCATGAAGGGGAAAGAGACCAGAAGTGGACAGAAATCAATTCAGAGGCTACTGCAAAAATCCAGAAGAAGAATGAACACTTGGACAAAGGGCGCAGTGTAGGTAGGAGAAGAGATCAGATTCTGGATACATTTTGAAAGTACAGAAGAATCTGCTGTCAGAAGAGAAAAATAAAGAAATAATCAAGGGTAATTCTAATATTTTGGGCCCAAACAATGGATCTGCAATTTACTGAGATACGAAAGACTGTGAAAGAATAGGTTTGAGGATGAGGAGAGCATTTGGAGCTCAGTTTTGGACATACTAAGCTTAAGGTACAACCAATGGAGCTAAGTAAGAATAGTTTTTACAGTTTTTATATTTTTAAATGACTGAAAATTAAAAGTAATATTTTATGACATTAAAAGTATTTGAAAGGCAAATTTGAATATCCACAAAGTTTTCTTAGCACAGTCATGATCACTCATTGATATACAGTTGATGACTGCTTTTACACTACAATGACAGTTCAGTAGTTGCAAACTCTATGACCTATGACACCTAACATATTTACTATCTAGCCCTTTACAGAAAAAGTTTGCTAACCCCTAGTATAAGCAATTCTGAGACAAATATTCTATTACCTGAAACCATTCCCCTATACTTGGGCAGCACCAAACTACTTGATGATATTCAAAGAGGAAATGCATTGTAAGGCTTCCATCAACTTATTCACACTTTTTCCTCTACATAAGATGCAGTTGCCTCTACTTAACAATATAAGGAAATTGTATCCAACACATATTAATGGGGCTTAGTGTCTAGCACAATTAAGCTGGACTCAATCTTTGAACTACTATTATTTATATGACCTTAGGAAATTTAATTAACTTCTCTGAACCTCAATTTCTTTATCTGTGAAGCTGATATTAGTAATACCTATGGAGTTGTGGTGAAAAACAAATGTAGTAATGTATATAAAACACAGCATGCCATCTGGCACTAAGTAAACACTTATTAAATGATAATTGGAATCTTCATCTATCATCGTCATGATCAATAACAACATCCTTTCACCAAAAGATGGCTTATCTTTTATATTCCTTATCTTCTCTGTAAGATTTTCAGGAGACTCCCATTAAGAATTAATTGTTCCCTCTTCTACATCCAAATGGCCAACAGACACATGAAAAAGTGCTCAACATCGCTCGGCATCAGGGAAATCCAAATCAAAACCTCAATGAGATACCACCTCACACCAGTCAGAATGGCTAAAATTAACAAGTCAGGAAACGACAGATGTTGGCGGGGATGCGGAGACAGGGGAACCCTCCTACACTGTTGGTGGGAATGCAAGCTGGTGCAGCCACTCTGGAAAACAGTACGTTCCTCAAAAAGTTGAAAATAGAGCTACCATATGATCCAGCAACTGCACTACTGGGTATTTACCCCAAAGATACAAAAGTAGGGATCCAAAAGGGTACGTGCACCCCGATGTTTAGAGCAGCAATGTCCACAATGGCCAAACTGTGGAAAGAGCCAAGATGTCCATAGACAGATAAATGGATAAAGAAGATGTGGTATATATATACAATGGAATATTATGCAGCCATCAAAAGGAATGAGATCTTGCCATTTGCAACAATGTGGATAGAACTGGAGGGTGTTATGCTGAGCAAAATAAGTCAATCAGAGAAAGACATGTATCATATGACCTCATTGATATGAGGAATTCTTAATCT
>NC_138383.1:14102982-14111670 GCF_054177405.1 Leptonychotes weddellii
AAAAAAAATTGTTCCCTCTTCTGTGCTTCTATAGCACACTACACAGAGCTGTTTTATAGCACTGACACATTGCATAATGATTAATTATTTACATGACTATCTTTGGACTAAAGTTCAAAGTGTGCCTTTGAAAGCCTTTTTCATCTTGATATTTTCAGTGCCAACTTAGGATCTAGGATGGCATGGGTATTCTCAAAAAAAAAAAAATTGTTGAATTAATTTTGTCAAGGGCCAGATCTAAAATTAATGCATTCATAAAACCAAACCAAGTTCAAGGAAAAAATAAGTGGTACTGATGAGGTTTGAGACACAGTTTAAGAAGTTCTATGTTGGACGCCTGGGTGGCTCAGTCGTTAAGCAGCTGCCTTCAGCTCAGGTCATGATCCCAGGGCCCTGGGATCGAGCCCCGCATCGGGCTCCCTGATCCACGGGAAGCCTGCTTCTCCCTCTCCCACTCCCACTGCTTGTGTTCCCTCTCTCATGTCTCTCTCTGTCAAATAAATAAATAAAATCTTTAAAAAAAAAAAAGAAGTTCAATGTTTTCCTTTTCTTATCCAAACTATTACTATGAAAAGAAGAGTGGCATTATTCTAAAGCACAAAGACCTTATCCTCCACATCAATCTCAAAGATCTTAATTATCAATAAGAATTTTCATAGGTAAGCCCAGACCCCCTAAAAGTGATTTAGTTCTTTTTTTTTTTTTAAGATTTTATTTATTCATTTGAGACACAGAGATACAGAGAGAGAGAGCATGAGCAGGGGGCGAGATAGAGGGAGAGGGAGAAGCAGGCTCCCCGCTGAGCCAGGAGCCTGATATGGGGCTCGATCCCAGGACCCTGGGATCAGGACCTGAGCCGAAGGCAGACGCTTAACGACTGAGCCACCCAGGCGCCCCCAAAGTGATTTAGTTCTTAAGAAAACATCTATAGTGTCTCTTCCTCTAAAGAAAAAAGGGAAGCATTCTATTCCAAAAAAAGTATTTAACATAATGCCATCAATACTATAGTTAACACTTTTCACAGGTTTTCATAGATCTAGTTTCTACACTCTAAATCTAAATATGTAAAATAACTTCCCTATGATGAGTTATCAACTTACATTTGCCTAAGGTATCCAAAATTGCCTAAGGTATCCCAGAAAGTCTGATCTGTAGCTCAAGAAAAGTTCTAAACACAGAATGGTTTGATTCTCATGATGGAGCTATGCATCAATGATGATGAGTAATAAAAGGAAAACAAAGTAGACTTGCTAATTGTAAATGGAGCAATCACCAGTAATAATGTCAGTATTTTAAAACTTGATGACTGGGCTTTCAAGGTGCACAACGAATATATAAAATGTCAAGCCTAACACGAAATTAAATAGAGCAACTGTCAAAAATAAAGGTATCTACAATTATGTATTTTTCTTTTTTATTAATAAACTTTTTATTTTAGAATAGTTTTAGATTTACAGAAAAGTTGCTGAGATAGTACAGGGAGATCCCATAAACCGTACACCTGGTTTCCCACTTAGATTAGTCATTTGCCAAAACTAATGAATCAATATTGATACATTATTATTAACTAAAGTCCACACTTTACTTAGATTTCCTTAGTTTTTATTTAATGTCTATTTTCCATTCCATGATATCATATTATGTTTAGTCATCATGTATTCTTAGACTCCTTAGACTAGTTTCTCAGGAACTTTTGTTACTTTTGGTGACTTTGACAGTTTTGAGGAGTACTGGTCAGGAATTTTATAGAATGACCTCAGCTGGGGTTTGTCTGATGTTTTTCTCATGATTAGACTTGGGATATAGGTTGAGAGGAGGAAGACGACAGAGGCAAATTGCTCCTTCATCATTTAATTTCTAGAATGCATACTATCAATATATTGAAACTAAATAAATAGGTATACATGTTTACATACCCTACATAACTGAAAAAGAAAACTGAAGCTCTAGCTTCTTCAGCTGTGCCAACATTAATGAAAACAGACATTATCTATTTGGTTCTTACTATGTGTCAGACACTGTGCCAAATGTCTTACAAATTTATGTCATTCAATTCTCAATAAAACCTTAGGATATAAATACCATTTTTCTTTTTGCCAAATCAGGAAATAGGAATTGAGATTTCAGGCAAACATGGCCACAGCTGTAGCAGGATCCAGGATCTGAAACTTGGCCTTTATTCTAAAGCCTGTTCTCTTCTCCACCATTCTCTGTCTATACATAAATATATCATGACATGTTAGAGAGCTCAACAGTACAGTTGGTAGGAGACCAAAAAAAGAAAAATAATATTCCAAGGTGAATTTGAAATAATCTCTGATTTCAAACTTCTTCCCCTCAAATCGGGTACTTAGGGTGGCTCACTTGAATTCTTCAGTTTAACAGTTTGCTTGGAGTTGTTAGTAAGCATAGATATCCCTACAGATAAGCACTTCTTAGATTCACAGAATGATAGAGCTAAGAAGGAATTTTGAGTTTCTTTATTTTTGTCAATTGATGCTTTTTAGACATTTTGTGAGGGTGAAGCTTTGGGGGGAAAAAAAAAAAGTCCAGCACAGCAACTTAACAGTTAAAAATATAACTGAATGTCAACAACAGGCATATATATACACATACACATATTTACTTTATTTGTTTTTGGTGTTCTTATCTGTTGAAACTGGATGCTGAGAAGGATACATATGAGTCTCAATCTTGGCCACATACCAGATTGATCTAAAAATCCAGGGATTTAAAAAAATCCTTATGCTCAAGCTACCCCCCAGATCAATGAAATGAGAATACTTAGGGGAAGACCCGAGCATAACTGGTTCTTTAAAACTCCCTGGATGATTCAGCATGCAGCCAAAGTTGAAAAATATTCGTAGAGATTAAGTGGTGCTTTGATACAGAAATGAACTGGATCCACCTGCAAGTTTCCAGTGCTAACCGACAGATGCTATAGGTAAGAAATACTAATTGTACTGAAGAATATGATCTCTAAATTGAGGATGAAAGTTACATTCATATGTTCACTCCCTGTTTATTACGGACTTTGGTGACTTGGGGAGTTTATGGACTAAACCAGGATAATATTGTATAATTTGAATAAGGTTTTAACGTATAGTTAACTAGATTAAATTTACTCTTTTGAGCTGGGTTTGTGAAGTTACACTACCAAGATGATTTTGTCACCTAGATGTAAAGCTTCCTAAGATTCTGAAAACTAGAATAGCCTCTGCTTCTTCGCATTAACCTGGTCTCGGGAAAGCCACAGCTCCTAAAGCATGAGAAGGGATGTTCAGGAATAGTGCCAGATTTTATTTATAAAACAGAAAGGAATAAAAGAACATTGTGCACTTAGGAAAATCCAAAGAGTCTGGTATACTGGAGCACAGAAAGTATGGGGAAGAGGCAGGATATCAAAGTAGAAAAGTTGGCAGAAGCATCATCACAAAAGGCATAATCATTATTCATGATTAGACTTCATCCTCCAAGTGTGGGGAAGAAAATGAAGGACAGTGAGCAGGAGAGTAGCATGATCTGAACAGTGTTTTCAAAAGACAAGTTTGGTGAGCTTATACAGATGGCACTGCAGGGTCAGAGAAGCAAAGAGATCACTGCAATAAGCCCAGAGGAAAGGAAGGCCTGACTAAATGCATTAACACTGAGAACACAGAAGAAAGGGTAGGTTCGTGGCATATTTAGGACTAAGAACCCCAAAGACTTTGTATCCTTTTGAAAGAGGTGTCCTAATCACTATCATCAGTTTTTTTCCCCTTTCTTCCTTCAATCTAATCTCATCAGGCTTTCACCCACGCTGCTCCAGCAAATTCACATTTACCAAGATCTCCTACAAAGTCCACAGCTAACTCCAGTGGTCAGTTCTGTTTTCTTATTTTTTGCCTTATTATAACAACATTTGATGCAGTTCACCATTCTCTTTTCCTTGAAGCTTTCTCTTCACTTAACTTTCTTTTCCACCCTTTCTTACCTCTGTGGCTCCCTCTCAGTCTCCCTGGCTTGTTCTGTCTCTGCTCCCCAATCCCTACATGGCCCAGTGCCGCAGGGCTCACTTCTCTAATCTGTACTCTCCCCTATGTACACTCCTTTGTTTATCTCAAACAGACTCATGACTTTATGTTTCATCTAGATGCTGACGGTTCCCAAATTTGTATGTCCAGCCTGAACCTTGTTTGTGAACGAGCTCAGTACTTCTGGAATTGCCCACCCTAGATCTCTACTTTGAACATCAATCGGGCATCTAAATCTGATGCAGCCTCACATTCTCCCTCTCACAGTCTTCCTTCTATCTGCGAACAGCATCTCCATTCTTTTAGGTGCTCAAGTCAAAAACCTGGGAGTTATCCTTAACCCCCCTCTTTGTCTCACACTGCACATGCATTCCAACAGTAAACTCTGTCAGTTGTACCTTCATAATATATCCAAACTACTTCTCACGCTTTGCTCCTGCCACCCTGGTCCCAGCCACCTTCGTCTATGACCTGGTTTCTCTGCTTCTGTCCTGGCCTGGCTTCAGTTTATTCTCAACACAGCAATCAGAATGGTTCTGTTAAAATACAAATCACATCAAGACACTCCTCTCCTCAAGGATTCCCCATCTTAGTAAAAGTCAAAGTACTTAGATCAAGGCGCTACACAATATGGCCCCCATTACCTCTCTGACTTCATCTCCTACTACTCTCGCCTATGACTTCACTGAAGCATACTGGTTCCCTTAGCGCTTTAAACATGCCAAAGAGGGGCGCCTGGGTGGCTCAGTCGGCTAAGTGTCTGCCTTCTGCTCAAGTCATGATCCCAGAGTCCTATCCTAGGATCGAGCCCCGCGGCTGGCTCCCTGCTCAGCGGGGAGTCTGCTTCTCCCTCTCCCTCTGCCCCTACCCATGTCCGTGCTCTTTCTCTCTCGCTCACTGTCAAATAAATAAATAAAATCTTTAAAAAATAAAAATAAAAAATAAACACAACAAAGATGTACCCGTATCAAGGCATCTGCCTAGAATATTTCTCTCTCAGATATCAGTATGGCCTCTTCTTTCATTTCCTTCAGATAGGTATCTAAGTGTCCCCTCAACAACCATCTTCCCTCAGCACCCTATCTAAAATCGTACCCCCACAGGCACCAGATTTACATAAACATACTTTTTTCTCCCTTCCCTGCTTCTTGTTTCTCCTTGGTAGTTACCACTAACAGATTCTATATTTTACTTATTTACTTTAATTTTAGCCATCTCCTCTACTAGAATATAAGTTCCATGAGGGCAAATAATTTTGTATTCACTGTTCTATCCCCATGCCTAGAGCAATAGCTGATATCTATTGAAAGAAAGGAAGTGAAAGAAGGGAATTCTAGATGCCTGAGAATTCTTGATTTGGGAATTTCACTGGACTTATTATAATTCCATTAACCAAAATAAAGCACAGAAAATGGGAGACTGGGGAGGAGAAATAATAAGTCACTTTAACCAAGGATTTAATTTACAATCCAATTTAATCTTAACCTCTATGTAGTGCCTCATCAATTCTAGATCTAGGACTAGAAGGAGGGAAACATGAACAGCCAGCAGTGAAATTATTTAATCCCTCGATTTTTTTTTTTTAAAACCAAACAGGTAATTCTCAAACAGGAGCTCTGTAATGATTCTCAATTCTCAACACAACTGTTTATGTTTTACTTTTAAATACATTATTCTAATGTAAAAGGAGCTCCTTTTACTCATCTATTTGTGTAAAAATTGGAGCGGTCCATCTACTAATTAATTGCCTTTTTGAAATCTCTACCTGAATGTCTTATATATACCTCAAACTCAAAATATCCAAACAGGAAATTCTCACCTTCTCCTCACCCCTTCAAACCTGACACTCTATCAGAGCTCCCCATCTCAATGAATTTATCATCAAATATTGTTGATTCTCCTTCTTAATGTCCCTTGAGTCCATACCTAACCTGTCTCCAATTCCTGTATCCATTCTCTTCTAAATGTTTATCCACAAAATGGCCGAATAATCATTTAGAAATGCAGATGTAATAGTTTTCCCATTTAATGTTTAAAATGTTAAAGTGATCCCCATTAGAACAGATACAAATTCTTAACATGGTCTATAAGATTCTACTTTTCCAGCTTCATTTCTAATTAGATCTTCCTTTGTTTTCCTAATATTGGCTTTTGTTCAGTTTCTGATCTCTACCCTCAAGATATCTAGAGTAGAAACCTGAGAAACAACTACTATATACCTGGGGAGTCAGGATAAAGTGGTTTTGACCCCAAATTCCTGCCTTTGTATATGAGGATAAGTAAGTTTCAAAAGCACTAGTAATAGAAAATTTTTATTTTATGTCATATGCTCATAATAAAATAAACCCTTAAATTTATTCCTCTTATACCTTAAAAAGATAGAATGATAGCTACTGACAGATTAAAAATCAAATCTCCCCCTCTCCCACCTCAACCCCCCAAAAGGGCACATCTTTCTGTTTTGACTGATAAGTATATTTAAATGGACTTGACACTCACTGAAAAACCAAAATAAATAAAAAGCCAAAATATATATATATAATCTAACTATGCCTTAATTTTTTTCAAATAAATTATACTTTATTTATCCCATATGTCTATATTATTAGATAATGATGGCAATGAATATAAAAATTTAAGATCAAAATGTTTTAAGGAAAATGGTTTTTTAAAGGAAAAACCTTGGTATATGTAATATACAAAATTCAGAACAATATTCCCTTCTCTAAACTTGTCATTAGTAAGGTCCTTACTCCTGAGCACTACTATTTTGTATTTTTCTCCTAAGTAACTAGGAAACATAAATACAACAATGATTAAGTGGTTGAATAACAGGAATCATTAGGATCTAGTAGAATATAGAAATATTTAATTAGGGCACCTGGGTGGCTTGATCGATTGAGCAACCAACTCTTGACTTCGGCTCAGGTCTGGCTCTCAGGGTCGTGCAATCGAGGGGAGTCTGCTTGGGATTCTCTCTCTCCCTCTCCCTAGGTCCTTCCCCCGCGCCCCCCCCCCCCCCCGGCTTACATGTGTTCTCTCTCTAAAAGAAATAATTAAAAAAAAAAAAAAAAAGAAATATTTAAACCAAAAATAAGGAAGTAACTGAATAAAGAATCAAGAAAACAGACTCATATTTAAATAAAGGCACTTCATATATGAGAAAATAGCATTATAAAGCACTGGGGAAAGGAAAGGCTATTCAACAACAAATAGGGTACAAAAACTACCTTTTTTCATATGAGAAAAAACAACTAGATCCCTTTGTCATACCTCAATCTAATTACTAAAAAATTAAGGGGAAAAAGAAAAAAATCAAAATGTAAAAAATCTGAAAATGAAAAATTAAAACTTCAATCCTTAATTTTTTTTTTCTGAAACAACATGGGGGAATTAAGAATGATAAAAATGAATAAATTAAAATTTAAAACTTATATTCAACAGAGGTTTAGAGTTTTAGACTTATAACCAAAAGCAAAGTTTTAAGACAGAACAGACTAAAAAAAGATATCTACAATAAATGTCACAGACTAAGGATCCATCTTCAACAGGGATCTATGAACTTCTGTAAAGAGAATAAATACTTTAGGCTTTGCAGACCATACATTTTCTGTTGCAACTACTTAACTCTACCATCGTAGCACAAAAGCAGCCACAGACAATATGTAAATAAACAAGTGTGGCTGTATTCCAATAAAACTTTCTTTTTTATTTTTATTTATTTATTTATTTATTTTTAAGATTTTATTTATTTGACAGAGAGAGACACAGCGAGAGAGGGAACACAAGCAGGGGGTGTGGGAGAGGGAGAAGCAGGCTTCCCGCTGACCAGGGAGCCTGATGCGGGGCTCGATCCCAGGACTCTGGGATCATGACCTGAGCCGAAGGCAGACGCTTAACGACTGAGCCACCCAGGTGCCCCTCCAATAAAACTTTCTTTATGGACACTGAAACATATAATTTTTACATATTATAATATTTTTTTCTGAATCATAAAATAATTGTAAACACTATCCTTCACTCACAGTCTGCACAAGAACAGGTGGTCAACTGGACTTGACCCTGTCTAGAATATGTAAAGAATATCCGTAAATCAATAAGACAAAGATAAATAAATCCAAGCAAAAAAATGCACAAAGAATATAAGGAAGCAATTAACAAAAGAGGTCATCTGAAGGGCCAAAACACATCAAAGGATATTTGGCTTCACTAGAAATTAAGGAAACAGAAATTAAATCAGTAGGATATTACCTTTCATGTACCAGATTAGGGAAAAAGAAGTCTGACCATATGAATGTTGGCAAGGATACTGCAAAACAGGAACCGTCAAATACTGCTGAGAAGACTATAAACTGGTACAGTGACAAAGCACAAAAATTATCTAGTAAAAGTGAAATGCATATCACCTACATCCTAGCAATTCCATTTCCAGGTATAGCCCCTAGAAAGACTGATATGTGTGTAAGGATATTCACTGCAGCATTACTTGTAATAACACAGAACAAAACAAACACTGAAATAAACTCAGATTTCTATTAGGACAGAAATGAATAAAAGAAATGTGCTCATAGACAGAATGGGAGAATATATTTGCAAATGACATATCAGATATAGGGCTAGTATCCAAAATCTATAAAGAACTTATCAAACTCAACACCCAAAGAACAAATCATCC
>NC_138383.1:14111770-14120906 GCF_054177405.1 Leptonychotes weddellii
CCAACAGACACATGAAAAAGTGCTCAACATCGCTTGGCATCAGGGAAATCCAAATCAAAACCTCAATGAGATACCACCTCACACCAGTCAGAATGGCTAAAATTAACAAGTCAGGAAACGACAGATGTTGGCGGGGATGCGGGGAAAGGGAAACCCTCCTACACTGTTGGTGGGAATGCAAGCTGGTGCAGCCACTCTGGAAAACAGATGGAGGTTCCTCCCAAAAGTTGAAAATAGAACTACCATACGATCCAGCAATTGCACTACTGGGTATTTATCCCAAAGAGACAAACGTAGGGATCTGAAGGGGTACGTGCACCCCAAAGTTTATAGCAGCAATGTCCACAATAGCCAAATGGTGAAAAGAGCCAAGATGTCCATTGACAGATGAATGGATAAAGAAGATGTGGTATATATATATATATGTACCTCTGAAACAAATAATACATTATATGTTTAAAAAAAAAGAAGATAGCAGGAGGGGAAGAATGAAGGGGGGGCGGAATCGGAGGGGGAGTCAAACCATGAGAGACTATGGACTCTGAAAAACAAACTGAAGGTTCTAGAGAGGAGGGGGGTAGGGGGATGTGTTAGCCTGGTGATGGGTATTGGGGAGGGCACGTTCTGCATGGAGCACTGGGTGTTGTGCGCAAGCAATGGATCATGGAACACTGCATCAAAAACTAATGATGTGATGTGTGGTGATAAACATAACATAAAAAAAAAAGAATGAATGGGAGTGAAGAAGTAGAGACAAAAAGTAACCACAAGTTTAGGGTTTCTTTTTCTGAAGTATACTTGACACACAATGTTACATTAGTTTCAGGTGTACAACATAGTGATTTGACAAGTTTATCATTATGCTGTGTTCACCACAAGTGTGGCTAAGTAATGACAATGTTTTGAGAGGTTCTGCTGGGAAGAGGGACTAAGAGGTGGAGTGGTAGCAGCAGGGGATGAGGGGAAGACGAATGCATTATCTGCAAGTCAGTGGCATCTCTAGAGAGATACAGTAGAGAGGGAGAAAGTGATGGCAGAGGAGAGAAAGGCGGGAAACTGCAGGAGTTCAGTCTTTGAGAAAGCAGGTGGAGGGGCGCCTGGGTTGTTAAGCTCAGTTGTTAAGCGTCTGCCTTCGGCTCAGGTCATGATCCTGGGGTCCTGGGATCGAGCCCCGTGTCGGGCTCCCTGCTTGGCGGGGAGCCTGCTTCTCCCTCTGCCACTCCCCCTGCTTGTGTTCCCTCTCTCGCTGTGTCTCTCTCTTCAAATAAATAAAATCTTAAAAAAAAAAAAAAGAGAAAGCAGGTGGGAAAGAGATCCAGGGCACAAGTGGAAGGGCCAGCCCACCATGGGAGCTGAGATTGCCATGTGGCTGGTGAGGAGCTAGAGCTGGAATTCTGCACTCTGTTCTGCTACAGCATCTGCTCAGTAGCACCAATTCATCCCGTTCAGTTGCTGAATGGAAGAATGTCAGAGCAATGTGGACAGTGTTCATTCACACACATTTTTTCTTAAGTGAAAGAATTAGAATTAAGAATGTCAGAAGGAAAAGAAAAATTCTGAGTTGGCTATGGCAGGGGCCTTTTCAGTTCTATTTTAATACAATTTTTAAAAATAAGTGCCTGTAATATAGGAAGGGGACCCAGGCTCACTGGCTCAGGGTTCTACTTCCATCTACATTATTTCAGAGCTGCAAGCTAGCTTTTCGACTCTTTCCTTGTGGGTGTGTGTGTATATTTTTTTAATAGTCTCCAGCTACTCTGAGCTATCTACCTGGGCTGTCTAAGCTTCCTCACATGGTATCAGTTGCTGTTTTTGTTAGTGTTCTGGTTACAAAGTGGTATACATTTTGAACGGGCTTCTCCAATTTTCCCCATAAGCTCACTTTAGTGGGCAATTTTAATTTTACAGAAAGGGAGGTTTTTCAGGCATTCTTACATTGTGCTATGGCAGAGATGTTTGCATAGTAAATAAACTGGAAGGATAAAGGTCAGAGAGTGGGTAGATGAAATAGAGATTTTGGGGGTGATGAAGTATTAAGTGAGGACAAGGTCTAGGTCCTCAATATCAGGCGTTAATTAGGATTTAATCAGGATTTCTTAACCTGGGGTCTATGGACCTTCTAATGATAGAATTCAGGGAATCCTTGAGTTTGAATGGGGAAAAAATACAGTTGACCCTTGAATGACATGGGTTTGAACTATAGGGGGCCACTTTTACATGGACTTTTTTGATAAATACAGTACAGTTCTGTAAATGTATTTGTCTTCCTTATGATTTTCTTTCTTTTTTTTTTTAAAGATTTTATTTATTTATTTGAGAGAGAGAGACACAGCAAGAGAGGGAACACAAGCAGGGGGAGTGGGAGAGGGAGAAGCAGGCTTCCCATGGAGCAGGGAGCCCGAAGTGGGGCTCGATCCCAGGACCCTGGGATCATGACCTGAGCCGAAGGCAGACGCTTAATGACTGAGCCACCCAGGCGCCCCTCTTCCTTATGATTTTCTTAATAACATCTTATTTTCTCTAGCTTACTTTATTGTAAGAATATAGTAGCGTTCCATGATTCATTGTTTTCGTATAACAGCCAGTGGTCCATGCAATATGTGCCCTCCTTAATACCCGTCACTGGGCTAACCCAACCCCCCCCAAAACCCTCAGTTTGTTTCTCGGAGCCTATAGTCTCTCATGGTTCGTCTCCCCCTTGTACTGTATGGTGACTAACATAACATAATAAAATAAAATTAAATTAAAAAAAAGAATATAGTATATAATACATATAACATATATGTGTTGATTGACTTATGCTACTGTTAAGGCATTCAGTCAACAGTAGGCTATTAGTAATTAAGTTTTTGGGGAGTCAAAAGTTATATGCAGGGTGCCTGGGTGGCTCAGTTGGTCAAACATCTGCCTTTAGCGCAGGTCATGGTCCCAGGGTCCTGGGATTGAGCCCCACATCGGGCTCCCTGCTCAGCAGGGAGTCTGCTTCTCCCTCTACCCCTCCCCCCTGCTCGTGATCTCTCTCTCTCAAATAAATAAATAAAATCTTAAAAAAAAATAATTACATGCAGATTTCCAACTGCACAGTGGGCTGGTGCCCCTAACTCCCACATTGTCCAAGGGGCAACTGTGTATCTTTATTTTCACTAACAACTAACTTAAATTTATCATTTTCTTCAATTATTATTAGTGTAGTAGTAGCAAAACCTATGACTTTGTTAGTAATACAAATCACTGACACTTTCATATTATATGGTAGTTGTTGCGAATGTGTTGAAAAGTTGTTTAGGCTCATCACTACTTTAAAATTCTAATAATTATTAGATCTACTACTAGAACTTGTTAAATGTGTTAATAAGTGTTAATAATTGATATCTTTAATGTTTTGATACATTCTATTTTAATATAATTAGTTCCTTTGTAATCTTATGTATTTTGTTTTATGCATTTAAAAATATTATACTCAGAAGTGATCCATTCATCATACCGTCAAAGGGGTCTATTGCACAGTAAAGTCAAAAGCCCTAATCTATATGGAAGATATTGAAGTTGCCAAGAATAAGAACAGCAGTATTGGAGGAGGCAGCCAGTGAGCCCAGTGATTTCTTATAAAATGCTCTAGTTGCATCTTACCTATTTATTTATATAAAGGTCATAATTAGTAAACAAATATTTATTCTATTAGGACTTATATTTTTATAACTGCCAAAACTAATTTATAGGTCACAGAATTTCCGTTTCTTCTTCCTTTTGTTCTTCTTCAACATCTTCTCCATCTTCTCCATCATCTTCACCACTACCACCATCATCATGACAAACATTTACTGAGTATTCTAGACACTGCCTTAAGTACTTAACATGTATTATCTATATTGATTTCAGAGCAAGAAGTGACCATAGAGAATCATTTAGTTCAGCTTCCCATTTAACATACGAAGACACTAACTAACATTTGGTAGGGTTAAATTATTTGCCAGCAATTTAGTGGCAGAACAAAGACGAGGCCTCAGTACAAAGAAATGCTAATACAATAGATGAGGCATGTAGCCTGGATTCACCAGGGAAAAGGGAATGTTTTTCCCCCATTGATAATGCCAAATGACTTTTCCAAGAAGATATATAGCAGTGGTAACTCTCACCTGAAATATGTCAGGGAGTCCCTTTCCTCATACCCTCACCAGAAGTAGACGTTATCAGTCTTGCTAATTTTTGCCTGTCCAATGAGTGAAAATAATACTGTATATTTTGTTTTATTTATATTTTCATGATTATTGATGAGGTTAGACATCTTTTCACATGTTACTGGGCATTTACGTTCCTCTTTCATGAATTATCTATTTGTATATTTGCCTATTTTTCTACTCTCAGTATGTTTTTTTTTTATCAATGTGTGAAGGCTTTTTCTACCTTTGGGGTACTAGCTCTTTGCCTTACAACCATTTTCTCCTAATTCATCATTTGATTTCTGACTTTGTTAATTTTTCTCTTAAATGTTCCCTTATGAACAAGTTCCTTTATACATGAGGTAAAAAAAATGTCACTTTTCTTTCAGCGACTTATATGTGTGGCATTCCCAGGCATGGCTGAGTTTTGCAAGTAGTATCCCTAACAGATATTTTAAAAAGCATTTTTGGAGATAGTATTTCCTAATAAGTCAGGATTAAGTTTTTCTATTTACATTTACTTCATTAAATACTACAAAGGCAGGCTACTTTCAGCAGTCCTGATAGAAGTGTTCACTATTTCTTTGAAGAGCAAAATGATGCCCGTAACACTCACCATCAGTTGACAGTTGGGCCATTAGTTCCTCAAGTTCCTCATCCTTGAGTTTAATCCCCATGTTTTCCATTACAGATTTCACTTTTCTGAGTTTGACCCTTGGTCCTTAGGAAAGAAGGGCATGGAATAAGAACATGAATATTGGTGCTTAAGGGTGAAAAATGCTAATCATGGTCATGCATCATAAATCCCAACTAGAGGGTAAACCACAAGGGCACAAAGAAACTATTAATATATTTATCTCCCAAATTTAGATATGTTTGTTGAAAGTAGGAAAAAATTGAGAAAGATAACCATTGAGAAAAAGGTAAACAGTAAACAGTATTTACCTTTATGGGGAGGTATGAGATTGGTGGGAGGTAGGGGGACTCTCACTTTTAAAAAAATTGAGATATAATTGACATATAAATATCATGTCAGTTTTATATGTACAACATAATGATTTAGTATTTGTATATATATATATATTTTTTAAAGATTTTATTTATTTATTTGACAGAGAGAGAATGAGAGAGAGAACACGTGAGAGGGGATAGGGTCAGAGGACAAAGCAGACTCCCCGCCGAGCAGGGAGTCCAACGCGGGACTCGATCCGGGGACTCCGGGATCATGACCTGAGCCGAAGGCAGTCGCTTAACCAACTGAGCCACCCAGGCGCCCCTTAGTATTTGTATATATTATAATGTGATCACCACAATAATTCTTGTTAACATCCATCACCACACAAAGTTACAAGTTTTTTCTTCTTGTGGTGAAAACTTTTAAAATCTACTCTCTTATACTTTCAAATATACAACACGGTATCATTAACCATAGTCACCATGCTTTACATTAGATCCCCATGACTTGACTTACACTTCTTTTATCAGTTTTCCAAGTGGTAGAATTGGATAGTTTTCTTGTAGTAGTTGCTGTTTTAAAAATATTTTTCCAATTAAAAATAAAAAATATAATTGTTTACAACAGAATTAGTATAAGGAGTAGAGATAGGATATTTTCCTTAATACCCATCCAGGGCACTTTGCTTCAGTTTTTTTTTTTTAAGATTTTATTTATTTATTTGACAGAGAAAGAGAAAAGAAGAAGAGAGAGCACAAGCAAGGGGAGCTGCAGGCAGAGGGAGAGGGAGAACAGGCTCCCCGCTGAGCAGGGAGCCTGATGCGGGGCTTGAACCCAGGACCCTGGGATCATGACCTGAGCTGAAGGCAAACGCTCAACCAGTTGAGCCACCCAGACACCCTTCAGTTTTCCATGAGAGGCGAACAGGGAGAATTGGCACATCTACCTGTGGTTGAAACAACAACCAGTCTGTACAGTTCTGGGTGTTTACTAGAAAACAGTGTTAGAACTTCTTACAGTAAGATGATACTTTCCTTATATCCCAAAATGTCAACATACCCAAAGAAAAATGGTAAGTTGAGTCCATAACAATGGATCAAAAAATTGGCAAGAAGCAGGGGCACCTGGGTGGCTCAGTTGGTTAAGCATCTGACTCTTGATTTCGGCTCAGGTCATGATCTCCAAATCGTGAGATTGATCCCTGCATCAGGCTCTGTGCTCAGCAGAGTCGGCTTGAGATTCTCTTTCCCTCTCCCTCTGCCCCTCCTCCCACTCACGCAGACACACATGCTCGCTTTCTAAATAAATAAAATCTTAAAAAAAAAAATTGGCAAGAAGCAAAGTTGGAACATTTCAAAGCAAACGGTAAACATGAGGATTTTATTTTTATTTGCTCTTTCACTGTGTTTCTCACTCACCACTGAGGGCCTTCACACCTTTTAGCAATCTATTTTTATATACTTTTCCATCAGCTGTAAGACAAGCACAATTAAGAACAGAGGTTAATGAAGGAAAGATTAACAAAGACAGCACAAAGACAATACAACATCCATAATTTCAGGGGGAAAAAAACCCTTCAGATTTGTTTAGGATTTTATTTTATTTTACCCTCAAGTAAGAATGAAACCAAAGATAAAGAAAGCTTTCACTGATATAAACCTACCTGTTATTGAATTAAAAATTCTTTATCTCCCTATTTCTCCCCTTTTCCTTCCTACTCTTACTCTCCTGGTTTTTCTTTTTCCCTTGGTCATGACTTAGGTGAGGCGATGCTCCAGGGCGACAGGATAATTTAGCCTTGATGATGGGGACCAGTGAAAGATGTTACCAATTTTCAATATTAAAATGTAAGTGATAAGAACAGAATTTCTTCTTTTGTGAAACTGTGCTTTCTAAATGGGTTTTACTGGACATACACATATATAATTTCAGCAGTTTTCACACACAAGCCCATAAATCCGGGTTTCAAAGATGTGCTTAATACTCACCATGAATGGGTAGAGTTTTTAGCAGCTGCTGCTTCTCCTCATCAGTGAGTACTAGCCCCATTTTCCTCATCACATTGCTCAGATTATTGACATTAACTTTCTCTCCTTTGGAAAGATGGAAATTGTTAACATATAAGAATTTTAGAAATGGATGAAGGATTTCAAATGGTGAAAAAGATAACCTAAGTGGAATAGGCTTAATTAGAAGTGCAAATTGACAATGAAACTTGTTAACCTATATAGATTCTGAGTACATGTGGGTGTATAGATCATGTCAGAAATAGAATTTATACTTTTAATTCAAGCAAAAGAAAAGCATATATAATCCCAGATATAAGTCAAATACCAATATATTTCCTGAATTATGGGGTCTTTTGATACAATGACCATATTTCCTGGCTGTCCTACAAAAGCTTCACCTTGAGATTGAATAGAGTTCACCTATAGTTTGGTTGTTTAAACAGTGGTGAAGTAGAAAACATTATTGGCCCAAACTCCACATAATATAGGTCTATACAGGAAAAATACCAAATTAAACAGTAAGATTATAAAACAAACATTTAACCATTAAATGTGTAGGGGTACAACTTAGCATGTCAGTAATAGCCTGAAGAGAAAACTACTATTTAACAACATCTTTTTTTTTTCTATAAAGCATTAAGGTCTCAGTTAATAATGAATTCCGTGTTTACCACAACTTCTTACCTGTAAAAGCTTTTGCGTCATCCATCACCACATTCAAATCAACCATTTTATTCTCTGTAAGAGAAGACAATTCAGGCACAGAGATCAAATCTTAGACTTAGAAAATGATGTGAAAAATTGAAGTTGTAATACAAAGGGTTGCAATTCAGCAGCGACAGGTAGGGGCAGCAGACGTGTGCAGGCCACAGTGGCCTGCCTGCCTTAGCCACACCTGCCTACTTCCTATTAGTTTAGAATAGATACCCCGAATTAGGGAAGAAGGACAATTTGTTTATTTTGGCTTGGCATGTGCAGGCTGTGCGGAAAGATGTGCTGTCTGGCTCTCTTACAAGTTGTTTTTCGTCAAGTTTTTTATTTTATTTTATTTTATTTTATTTTTAAGATTTTCATTTATTTATTTGAGAGAGAGAATGAGAGAGAGAGAGCATGAGAGGGGGGGAGGGTCAGAGGGAGAAGCAGACCCCCTGCCGAGCAGGGAGCCCGATGTGGGACTCGATCCTGGGACTCCAGGATCATGACCTGAGCCGAAGGCAGTCGCCTAACCAACTGAGCCACCCAGGCGCCCCAAGTTTTTTTTTTTAAAGATTTTATTTATTTATTTGAGAGAGAGAGAGTGAGAGAGAGCATGAGCAGGGGGAGAGGCAGAGGGAGAAGCAGACACCCCCTGAGCAGGGAGCCTGAAGCAGGGTTCCAACCCAGGACCTCGAAATCATGACCTGAGCAGACGCTTAACCGACTGAGCCACCCAGGAACCCCTTGCATCAAGTTTTTAATGGGAAGCCACTGGCTCTGCATTTGAATCTATGAACCCTCTAATTCAGGAACTTTTAGCCTGGGGCTCACCCCTTAGCAAATCCTTTCTAATGAATTCTACAATCTTTGCCTCTGTGACATTTTTATCCAGCTAAATTGGTCTTATTCAGTCATTAATGAAACTTTATGTTATTAAAAAAAAAGTGTACAAGGAAGGGAAGGAAGGAAGATATATGAAAGAAATATGGCAAAACGGTAACATTTATTGATTCTAGCCAGTGGATAAACAAGTGTTTGTTACAGTGTTTGTTTTCTGTTTTGATAGATGTTTGAAATATTTTATAAGTTTTTCAAAGATATTAAAAAATAGCTTTACTTTCAGAAGCCCTCAGATAGAAAATCTAAGATTTGCCCTGAGGTGCAGTGGTATCTGAAATACTTACCATCAATGGGCAGGTGGTTCAGTAAGTCCTGAAAGTCCTCTTTCTCAAGCTGAATCCCCATGTTCTTTGCAAGGGTGTTCAGGTTCTTGACACTGACTTTTTTCCCTTAGGAAAGAAGAGGATGTAAATAAT
>NC_138383.1:14121406-14165596 GCF_054177405.1 Leptonychotes weddellii
TCAGGAAACAAACTGAGGGTTGCTGGAGTGGGGGGTGGGGTGGGAGGGATGGGGTGGCTGGGTGACAGACACTGGGGAGGGTATGTGCTATGGTGAGCACTGTGAATTGTGCAAGACTGTTGAATCACAGATCTGTACCTCTGAAACAAATAATGCAATATATGTTAAGAAAAAAAAAAGAAGAAGAAGATAGCAGGAGGGGAAGAATGAAGGGGGGGAAATTGGAGGGGGAGACGAACCATGAGACAATGGACTCTGAAAAACAAACTGAGGGCTCTGGGGGGGGGTGGGAGGATGGGTTAGCCTGGTGATGGGTATTAAAGAGGGCACATTCTGCATGGAGCACTGGGTGTTATGCACAAACAATGAATCATGGAACACTACATCAAAAACTAATGATGTAATGTATGGTGATTAACATAACAATAAAAAAATTAAAAAAAAGAAATGTGCTCATAAAGTTGGAATACTACACAAGACATACAAAAAAGTAAACCAAATCCATATATACCAACAAGAGCAAAATAAGCAAGATGCAGAATTCCACAGAGAGAACGATACCATTTAGAAAATTTTAGAAAACACACAATACTAAAAATTGTTCATGGATACATTTATATTAGGATTTTTCATCTCTGATGAAGGAGATCCAATCAACTCCTGTATTTTTCTTTAACCAAATTCTGTATCTGTATATATGAGTCTGCGTATGATCTACGTATGTGTGCATCTGTTAGGATATGGTTATAGCAATGAGAACTAGTGAAAAGACATGCCATATTTTATTTTGAAAGTTCTAGGAATTTACATTTATGAAAATGCATTATTGCAGCAAAATAGAGAATGGACTAAAGGGTACTGAAACTGGAGACGTAATAATTTAAGTGGAAAAAGAGGAAATCCTAAATTAGGAAGTGAGAATGGAAGAGGACAAGAGAAAACAAAGTTGAGAAGCATTCAGAAGTTCTGATCAACTGCCCGCATGACGGGTTAGATGTCGGCAGCCATTTTGGGAGAGCAGAGCTTCCTGTATTTTCCAACTGCTTCCTGAATACACCTGCTATGGGCTTTTAAGCAGCTTTTAGAAATGACATCTACATTAGCTGATGATGATAATGGGCCATCCACTATAGCTAAGTGATAGAAAAGGTTTTTAGAAAACAAAATACCAGTTAAAGCAATTTTGAAAGAGAGGTAGCAGAAAGGTTTTCTCCGCTCTGCAGTTTCTGCCAGATTATATGCACACCGTGTCCTCCTGAGGGCTGGGGATCCTGTTGAATACTAACACCTCAATCTTGTTACTGGAGGAAGAGACGATAAAAGGCTTCAGGACCACATTAAGTACAAATCCTGGCTCCAACACTTACTGTATGACTTTAGCCAAGTCACTGAACTTCTTTTTCTCTGCCTCTGTTTCTTCATCTGCTAAATGAGTAAAATAAAGTACAGCTGATCCTTGACAACATGTACCATGCAAACCACTTATACATGATTTTTTTTTCTTAATAGAGTACAGTACTATATATATTCTCTTCCTTATGATTTTCTTAGCATTTTCTTTTCACTTGCTTACTTAACTGTAAGAATACAGTATATAACACATATAACATACAAACTATGTGTACATCAACTGTGTTATCCGTAAGGCTTCCAGTCAACAGTTGGCTATTAATAAAGTTTTTGGGGAGTCAAAAGTTATTCGTGGATTTTCAACTATACCTTGAATTGTTCAAGGGTCAAATGTAATAGAATTCATTCCATAAGGTTCTGAAAATTAAATGGGTAAAATTATGTATGTATTTATGTATGTCTGTGTGCCTTTGAATGCATACACAAAGTGCTGTTTTTCTTCTTCATCAGTTACTAAGCACCCAGTAAGTGCTGGGGCATTACACTAGGTGTTGGAGAAGCAGATATGACAAATTTATATTGTCTGCCCTCTCACAGTATATAGTCATGACACTGTGAGACAGATGTGTGAACTAATGTACAGTCTTCAGCCTAAGCAACTACGAATTCCTGAAGCTATTTCTCAATCTTTCCGAGCCTATCAACCATTTCAGTGTCATTTAATCTTTCGACAATTGCTAAACATCAACAGAAAAGCCTTAGAGTTACACAGAGAAAAACGCTTACTAATTTACCAATCTATGGATGAAGTCATTTTCTAAAGTCATTGTCTCTAAAGTTTCCTGCTATCCCATTTCTTTTATCTTTCTAAAAGATTTATAAATAAATAAATCTAATGTTAATCTAAAAGATTCATTAATGTATAAAACTCCCAGAAACTTATCTCTAAATTTGCCCCCTCCTCTAAGAATGTATTCATTTTTTATTTCTTTTACCTGTAACCATACTGTAAATCTGAAAGATTCATAAAAAACACTCAGTAAATACCTGGATCTTAGAATCACAAAGACAATGATGGTTAAATGAATATTAACAAGAGTTTTTTATTGCTTAGTTGAAAACGAATTACTCTCTAGAGCATAAAATCTTTTGTTTTTATGCTGTAATAGAGTACTTTTACATTTTCTTTAATAAAAAGATGTTTCTTGGGCGCCTGGGTGGCTCAGTTGGTTAAGCGACTGCCTTCGGCTCAGGTCATGATCCTGGAGTCCCGGGATCGAGTCCCACATCGGGCTCCCTGCTCGGCAGGGAGCCTGCTTCTCCCTCTGACCCTCCCCCCTCTCATGTGCTCTCTGACTCTCTCATTCTCTCTGTCTCAAATAAATAAATAAAATCTTTAAAAAAATAAAATAAAATAAAAATAAAAAGATGTTTCTTTATTGTCTAAAACAACCACTACAACAGTCATCCCCTCATCAACTTACTTTGTAACAGTCTCCTTCAACAAAAGATAGCTTAATTGCATCCAGCTCTCTATCACAAATTTACAGTACTAATCCTTGCCAGCCATTTTGTTTTCAGCTTGTAACAGGAGCAGCCAGCCGCCTTCAGCCTGACTCTATTAGCATATCGGATAATTTAGAAAATGAGCACAGAAATGGAACCTAAAAGATAGAGTTCATTTTTATCAAAATGTATCTATGTATTAGATATTACTCTTTATGCTTTATGATACTTCTCCGCTTCCTTTCAATATAATTAATTTTCTTAATTTAAATGCTCATTTCCTGCTCACAGTAATTTTTCCCTCCCCCAGATCCTATAAATGAGATTGACCTACTACTGTTTATATATAAGAATTTCAAATTTTAATAAAATAAACTACACAGAATATTTTCTGTAAAAGGATAAAAGGGCTGGATATTTGGTGACACAATTTACAACTATATTCCAGCAGACCATCTAGCCAAGAATAATAAATACATAAAAGCTAACATATATTGTTCTCACATTTCAAGGATGTTTCTAATAGCCAGCAGACAGCAAACAATTCTCCACCTGTTTTGACTTGCAATAGGCTGTTTGAATGTCAATAACAATGTGCCCTCACCAAGCACCACTGAAATCTTAGATGACAAATCTAATACAAATTTAATAGGATGGGGAAGGGTAGGGCCAAGAGTTCCTCTTAGTGTCCTGTTCTTCAGAACTCTTTTCCATCACAACCTCCCTCCTCCCCCAACAAGTCCCACTCATCTATATTTAATAAATATTCTGAAATGTTATTATTCATTAACCCACCCTATCACTTAATGTAAAACTCTTTTTAGAGAGGCTCTTCTAGTTGACTAAATAATACTATTTAGAAAGTTTGCTAACTTAATAGAATATAACACCCCTGAAGTAACAATAAGCAAAGCAGGGGGGAAAAAAAAAAAGGCTGAGGTCAGGGGGGATCTGCAAGGAAATAAAATGCTCAAAAGACAGAAAATCCTGAAGTGCTTTAACAACTTCATTTTCTCCTCCAAACCCCTCCCTGTCTCCACAGCATTTTTTATGTTTTTACTGTGATGCTAACTAGCCATCCAGTCTGCTGTAGAAGCCTCTGGTTAGAACGGATTTCAAGGCTGCTGTGTCTTGTGAGGAACCAATCAGATTTCTTTGTTTCATCTGCAACATTCCATCAGGGTTATATAACATTTTAGATAAATGAAACATTCTAATAATATAGTATATTTCAACCCATAGTTAGCTATTTATTGTCCCTAAATTTGGCATATAAAAATCCCGTATTATTCTTCTGTGTTATTCAATAAAATCAAAGGAATATAGTACAGATGGGAAGGTTATTTTTCTTTTTGGGAAGAAGACAGTGAATTTGCTTTGTCTAAAAGAAAGAGTTTGTGAAAATACAGAATATGGGCACTCTGCAGACTACTAAGATGAATGCTGATCCTTCTTATTTCTGTTTATAGTAAAGTGGGTGAGGTAATCCAACACAATGGCAAACAGCCATACAGTTGTTAATTCTTATCACATCCAGCTTGTCATTAGTATAGAAAAAAATATTATAAATAGATTTCAAACTCAGGCTTAATCTTTTAAAGCACAGAAAAATTAAGTGAAATATTTAGAACACTTGGACAAATATTTTCTCAAAGAAGAAAATCTGAACTCTAAATGTCAAACCCCAATTTAACACCTACAACACTAACCAAAAAATAGTATACCGGCAGCCCTGTTACCTATAGGACCAGAATACTTGCAGTACACATGAACTGGCACCAAACAAATATTTCCTCTCTCCATCTCTCTCTCTCTCTCTGCTAGAGATAATGCTGCATAACTTCAACACTGCTCTTCTGTGCTATTAATATAACTCAGATATTCAAGAACACATTAAGCTGGAACCTGTGAATCTAGTATTTTCTTTCCTTTTTTTTTTTTTACAACTCAAAGGCATCCCACATATGATGGTTACAAATCAGCACAGGATTAAAATAGTGCCCGAATGCATAAAAAAGCTCAATCTGTTGGGTGTGGCTTAAGTAAATATATCTTGTCTCAACTGGACAGCTCCCCAGGAACATGCAGCCACTGAAACCCAAAATATATGAGTACATAAGTAAAGTGCTTCCGGGAGGGGGTGGGAAACGAAACCTCCATTTTTTTTTATGCTTGATGTTCAATTGTTTCTACACTGTACTTCTAAAATGACAGTGCCTTGAGTCAATGCTGAACATTGCTCAAGAAACCAAGGACAGAGAAATTTTACTTGTCCTACTTCCTCTCCTTATTTCATACTCACTGTCTACAACATGGCCGTTCTTACAAACATTTTGCTTTCATAAAAGAGGTAATCATTTAAATGATGACTATGTGCAATGCGAACTCACACTGCATTACAGTCATCAATAAAATATGAAGTGCCAACTCCAGTGTTCATTCTACTTATTTTCCATCTCACCAGAGAAATGCTCTACTAATGCTCTCTACTATTATAAAATGAACAATATAAGGAAAAAGACATTGGTAGGAGCTGCGACAAATAAGCAACAGAGAAAATATAAAACCTGTAAGTGCTTACTTTTTTAACAATCTAGTATTAATAGTAAAAAAAAAACCCTTCACGCATATGTGTGTGTGTGTGTATATATACACATAACACATATTTAGTACAAATATAAATCTGTTTACAATCTACCATGCATACATTTATTAATGTCACACATGCAGTAATATACCTGAAACCTCTATATATAGGGGGTATGCAGATTTCAGAACTATACATTTTCATTCTTAAATGGCCACAATCAAACATTAAAACAGCTAAGGATTTCTGACATACTGAACTATATCCAAGCTTTTAATCTTGTTAAACAATTTTCTCTGCTATTCAGTGCAGAAAACCCACCTTTGAATCATGTTGACGGTTATTTTTTTCCCATGCCCTCTACGTGCTGCACCATTTTGTTTGTCTTCTGGACAGTGGAGAAATCGGCAGACAGCAGTGAAGGAGTGTACTGGAGTCAGCAGAGGCAGGGCCAGCCTCCTACTGCAGTCTGTATATTGAACGCACTCAAACCCACAGGTGCCTACGTAAAATCCTCCAGCTGCAGCCTGCAACTTAATGCTTCCTTCAGCAGCAGATCTGTATGCTGTTTTCACTTTGCTTTAACCCAATAAATGGACAGGATGCACAATAGTGTGCATCTTTTAAAAATGAATTTTACATAAAATACTTATACAGATACTGTCTTCATTAAGTAGCTAAAAATGAGTGACTTTTCAAATCAGAAGGATAATCACCAAATTAAGAAGATTCAGAAGTATAATCACCAAAAGAGAAATGCATTTCTAACATTGTATAAATTCTAAACTGGTAATTTAATTATTCAAAAAATATAACATTAAAAACTAGCATATGATGTACCTTACATCTTCCTACATAATTAGCTTATGAAAGTAACTTTTCATTTTCTGTAATTATATCATGTATAAATGCAGAAACAGGCCTGCCTCTAACCATACCTTTTCATCACCAAATAATCCACTGATAAGAAAATGCAGAACTTATCTGCTAAAAGGCCAAGTGAATCAAGGTAAACCAATGTTCAAACACTAACAGATGAAACAAGAAACAGAGGCTCACAATCCTCTCACATGAACTTCAAACACATACACTCTTATCCTACCCAAATTACAGAATTTAAAAACTGGGTGAAACCTTAAAGAAATCAAATCTTTTTAACTTTTCAGATGAACAAATTAAGGACTAGAGAGGTTAACACTAAGGTACCTCTCCCAAGGTCACATGGCCAGTCAGCAGCAAAACTTGGTCTTCAAAAATATCTTTTAATAAATAATTAACTACTGAAACTCACCCCAAATTAAATAGTAACCTAAATATTCCTGTAACTATTAAATAAATTTTGTAGTTAAAAAAAAAAAAAACAGGGACGCCTGGGTGGCTCAGTCAGTTAAGCGTCTGCCTTTGGCTCAGGTCATGATCCCAGGGTCCTGGGATCGAGCCCCACATTGGGCTCCTTGATCAGCAGAGACCTGCTTCTTCTCCCTCTGCCTGCCGCTCCCCCTGCTTGTACTCTCTCTCTCTGACAAATAAATAAATAAAAATCTTAAAAATAGGGGGCGCCTGGGTGGCTCAGTCGGTTAAGCGACTGCCTTCGGCTCAGGTCATGATCCTGGAGTCCCGGGATCGAGTCCCGCATCGGGTTCCCTGCTCGGCAGGGAGTCTGCTTCTCCTCCCTCTGACCCTCCTCCCTCTCCTGCTCTCTGTCTCTCGTTCTCTCTCTCTCAAATAAATAAATAAAATCTTTAAAAAAAAAAAATCTTAAAAATAAAAACAAAAAAACACTTTACAAAAAAGAAATCTCCAGGCCCAGATTCACAGGTGAATTCTACCAAACATTTAAATAAAGAACACTAGTTCTACACTCTCTCTTCCAGAAAACAGAAGAGAAGGAAACATTCCAAACTCATTTTAGGAGGACAAAATTAATCTGATATCAAAGCACATAAAAACATTACAAAATAAGGAAACTATAGACCAGTATCCCTCTTGAACAAAGAAACAAAAATCCTCAACAAATATTAGCAAATCAAATCTAGTAGTGTATAAACACACACACACACAATGACCAAAAGAGGCTTATACTGGGTATGCTCAGCTTGTGTAATATTTGGAAATCACTCAATGTAATCTATTACATTAATGATTCAAAGAAGAAAAATCACATGATCATATCCCTGGATGCAGAAAAGTATTTAACAAAATCCAACATCCATTCATGAAAAAATTAGAAAATTAGGAATAGAGGGGAATTTCCTCAACTTGATAAAGAACATCTACAAAAAACCTAGAGCCAACATCATACTTAGTGGTAAAGACTAAATGCTTCCCACTTAAGATCAGGAACAAGGCAAGAACACACATTCTCACCACTCTTGGCTACCATCTTACTAGAAGTACTAGTCATTGCATACAGACTGGAAAGGAAGAAATAAAACTACCTTTATTCTCAGAAGGTATTATTGTCCACTTAAAAATTCAAAGTAGTCTACCAAAAACAAACAAAACCCCCCAAACACCTCTTAGAACTAAGAGCTGAGTTTAGCAAGGTCACAGTACAAGCTCAAAAAACAAAAATCAATCGATATTTTATATATCTCAAGATTTTAAAGGAATACCACTAACAACAGCTAAAAAAAGAAAATACTTAGGTATAAATCTGACAAAATAAACGTACAATCTGTATGCTAGAAACTACAAAATTCTAAAGAAAGTCATCAATAAGACCCAAATAAAGGGAAAAAGTATCATGTTCATGGACTGGAAGACCGCACATGGTAAAGATTTCAATTCTACTCCAAATGATCTGTAGATGTAATGAAATTCCAACCAATATCCCAGAAGGATGTTTTTTTATACATACAGATTCTAAAATGTATATGGAAAGGCAAAGCATCTAAACTATATAAAACAAGTTTGTACAAGAAAAACAAAGTTACAGGAACCACACACTACCCCATTTTAAGACTTCCTATAAAACTACAGTAATCAAGACAGTGTGGTATTACACATAAACAGATCAGTGGAAAAGAACAGATGGTGCAGAAATAGACCCAAACAGGGGCGCCTGGGTGGCTCAGTCAGATCTAAGTGTCTGCCTTCAGCTCAGGTCATGATCTCAGAGTCTTGGGATCGAGCCCTACATTGGCCTCCCTGATCAGCAGGGAGTCTTCTTGTCTCTCTCCCTCAGCCCCTCAGCCCTACTCGTGCTCTCTCCCAAATAAAAAAGAAGAAGAGAAAGAAAGAAATAGACCCAAACAAATATGGCCAACTGATTTTTGACAATGATGCAAAAGCAATTCAAAGGAGAAAGGACGGTTGTTTCAACAATAGTGTTGAACAATTGCATATCCATATACAAAAAAACACACACATCAACCTAAACCTCATATATTATATGAAAAATAGCACAAAACAGACCATAAATCTAAATATAAACTATAAAACTTTTAGGGAAAAAAACAGCAGAAACCTTTATGACCTGTGTTAGACACAGTTTTAAGATACGATACCAAAAGCATGACCCATTTTTTTTAAAAAAAGATAAACTGGACTTCATCAGAATATAAAACTTTCGCTCTGAAAAAAATCACTGTTATGAGAACAACAACAAAAAAAGCAAATCACATATCCAACAAAGGACTTGTATCTAGAATATATAATGAACTCTCAAAACTCAACAGTAAGAAAACAACCAACCAAATTAAAAAAAAAAATGGGCAAAAAATCTAGAGACACTTAACCATACAGGATATATGAAGGGCAAATAAGCACATGAAAATATGTTCAGCATCATTAGCCATTAGAGAAATGCAAATTAAAACCACAATGAGGGGCACCTGGGTGGCTCAGTCATTAAGCGTCTGCCTTCGGCTCAGGTCATGATCCCAGGGTCCTGGGATCGAGTCCCGCATCGGGCTCCCTGCTCTGCGGGAAGCCTACTTCTCCCTCTCCCACTCCCCCTGCTTGTGTTCCCTCTCTCGCTGTGTCTCTCTCTGTCAAATAAACAAATAAAATCTTAAAACAAACAAACAAACCACAATGAGATACAACTACGCACGTAACAGAATGGCTAAAATTAAAAGATATGGTATATTGACAATATCAAGTGCTAGCAAGGATGTGGAACAACTGGAAATCTCATACTTTGCTGGTGGGAATGAAAATGGTACAGCCACTCTGGAAAGTAGTTTGGCAGTTTCTTATAGCTAAACATACACCTCCCATATAATTCAACAATCTCTCTCCTAGGCACTGACCCTGGAGAAATGAAAGCTCACAGTCACACAAAAACCTATATATAAATGTTTATAAGTGGCTTTATTCATAACTGCTCCAAACTGGAAACAACTTAAATGTTCTTCAGTGGGTGAATGAATAAAGAAACTACGGTACCTCCACACAACGGCACACCACTCAGCAATAAAAAGCAACTAACTACTGCTGGACACAACAACGTGAATGAATCTCAAAGGCATTATGCTGAATAAAAGAAGCCAGTCTTAAAAGCTATATTATTCCATTTTCCATTTATATCACATTCTTAAAACAAAAAATACGGAGATAGAGAAAAAAGTGCTTTTCAAGATAGGGGTGGGGTAAGGGTGTAACTAGAATGGAGTATCATAATGTAACTTGTATCATCATTTATACTAATTGTGGCAGCTACATACATCCATATGCATGTTAAAATTCACTGAACTGTACAGGGACACCTGGGTGGCTCAGTCGGTTGGGTGTCCGACTCTTGGTTTCAGCTCAGGTCATGATCTCAGGGTCGTGGGATCGAGTCTGGTGTCAGGCTTGTGCTCAGTGCATTCAACTTGAGATTTTCTCTCTTTCTCCCTCTCCCTGCTCGTGCTCTCTCTCAAATAAATTTTTAAAAAATTCACTGAACTGTAGACACACACAAAGTAAAAATTACCTTTTGATAAGTTTTTAAAACTTCAGCTACTACCATGTGGTCATGACTTCCAATTCTAGACCTCTTACTCTGCCCTATCTTAAGCCCCCAACTCATATATCTAACTTCTCTTAAATATAGCATTATCACCTCAAATTTAATATCTCCAAAAATGAATTCATTACATTCCCCCTCAAACTTCAAGTGAATGAAACCCACCATTCACCCAATCATCTAAGCCAGAAACATGAGTATCATCTTTGAACGAGTTTTTTTTTTTTTTTAAGATTTTTTTATTTATTTATCTGAGAGAGAGAATGGGAGACAGAGAGCATGAGAGGGGGAAGATCAGAGGGAGAAGTAGACTCCCCGCTGAGCAGGGAGTCCGATGCGGGACTCGATCCCGGGACTCCAGGATCATGACCTGAGCCGAAGGCAGTTGCTTAACCAACTGAGCCACCCAGGCGCCCTGAACGAGTTTTTTTATTTAAATTCAATTAGCCAACATATAGTACATCATTAGCTTTTGATGTCGTGTTCAGTGATTCATGAGTTGTGTATTACACCCAGTGTTCATCACATCACGTGCCCTCCTTAATGCCCATAAGTTTTGTAGGTACTCCATAACTAGGGAAATAACCTGATCTATAGCACTGCTGTATCTCCAGGACCTCCAACTGTGTCTAGCATGAAGCAAGCACTCTGCAAGTATTCTTGTTGAGCAAATAAACTATGGCACCTCCTTCATTTAAGCTGATAATCAATCAAGTCCAGTTGATTCTTTCATCGTATCTATCCATCTCCACTGCCACCCTCTTATTTCAGCCCTCATAATCTCTCACCTCGTTGATGCTGCTCCTAACAATGACATGTGTCATTTTGCCCTGCCCACCTTCACACACACATCTCTTTCTGGGAACTGCCCTTTACTGATCTGCAATTCATCTACTAACTTATTCCCTCCCTCTGCTATGGTTGATCTCCACTAGGGTAAGTTACCTAACCCAAGCTGACATGATGACAAACCTTATCCAAACCCTACTCCAGAGTATAACTGATTTGTCCAGGGGTGGATACCAGACCTAAATTAGGCCAGAGTTAATCTTACCCGTGGGCATACAGATTTGAAAACAAAACGACTGAGTTGGTATCCACCTCTGGGCCCCTGAACTACAAGATGTACAATTCAACTGTTGTGAGTAGCTATGCTCCACTATTTGAACTGAATAGTAGAGGAAGTAATGTTTTAGGTCAGAAAAGAATGAAATAGACATGCAGAAAGAAGCAGATATAAAAAATGAAAGCCAACCAAGGTACCAAACATACATACTACCTGCATGTAGTTCCCTAAATGTATCAAGCTCCCTCATAACTTCAGCCTTTACAATTTCTGTATCCTCTGCCTGAAACAATGATAGTACCTCCTCCAAGAATTGTTCCATCCTCCTCAAGTCTGAGATGGAGTTCTTCCTCTGTACTCCAATAGTATCCTGGCAGAACTTTTTCATAATAATTAATGGTTTACTTATACCATAGAGTATAATCTGGTAAAGACTATGTCTTATATCTCTAAGTAAACTATATCCCTCAGTATTTTACCTGACCCATAGTAGGTGCTCACAATATAATCAGGGATGAAAAGACAGAACACAGACAGGAGGGGAAGAAAGAAGTATCTAAATAATATCTAACAGTACTTCAGCCTCAGAATATAAAGTGACTGGAAAGTTAACAGAAAGGAGATTTATTACTAGTCTGGCCTTCAGTCTTTAAGATGGGAACAAAGAATAATCACAAGGTAACACAATATTCTGAGTAAAGAAATGAATGCACAAATTAACTAGTACATGATTAATATCAGAAGTAACAACGAGGCATGAAGTAAATATTTAGAGCAAAAAAGTACAGATAGGCATTATTTTGAAAAAAAAATAATTTTTGTTCAATATTGTCTTTCTCCCACCGAACATTCAAAAATTTAAGCAGCCAAGTCTTTTGTGGTTAGGATGGAAAGTGACAGCAAAAAAGCAGACAAATCTGTTCCAAATATTTGAGTTTGAAAAATCTGGCCCCTTAACAAAAGACACAGAAAGGATTCATATCATTAAAAATATTCATTCATGGGTGCCTGGGTGGCTCAGTTGGTTAAGCGACTGCCTTCGGCTCAGGTCATGATCCTGGGGTCCCAGGATCGAGTCCCGCATCGGGCTCCCTGCTCAGCGGGGAGTCTGCTTCTCCCTCTGACCCTCCCCCCTCTTGTGCTCTCTCTCCCATTCTCTCTCTCAAATGAATAAATAAAATCTTTAAAAAATATATATATATTCATTCAGGATAAAAAAATTAGTAAGAACAAATCTCCTCCATGTACTCCTACTCTAGACTAGAAAAGAATTACCCTGGTCAGGAACAATATAGAAATCTTCTAGGATGATCAGCTGGTTTGTTTCCCAGGCAAGGCCTCTCATACAGGAAAATCCAATGGTTCAGGGCCCAGTCTTCAGCTGGGCAGGTCAGAAACCAAGTCTTTAAAGAAGATATGTCTTCAAAGTGGGTAAGACTCAAAGAGACTGACTTACGTCACTATAGCTCTATTTCACCTGCAAACTTCATAGCAAAGTATACACATTATTGACAAACATAAGGAGGTCCTGTCTTTCCTATTTAGGGGCAAACACGGGCTGTCCTTCTAATTCCTGGTATGGAGAAGACTGCTAATTTTAAAAGCAAACAAAAACCCCATTAGATTAGTAAACCAAAGTTTATAACCAGGCTCCACTGGTTGCCCATCCAATCCCTTCTTTCACACTAACAGAACCCTGATTTTATTTTAGGTGTTTTAGGTTGGTTCTCTCCCTAGCCTTAGGAGGTGAACCTTAATAAACAAATCATAATAACCACAATTGCAATTCCATTAATTGGTTTAAGAAAGGTTACATGCTTTGCTTTGGCCAACGGGATGTGAAGCAAATGGGGGGTGGGAGAGAGATGGATTTCAGGTAAGTTTTCTTAGTCTTAAAAATGGACCCACGAAGTCCTGTTGTTCCACTAGTCTCTGAACAATGATGTGTGCAGATATACATGTTGAAAGTATGGTAGTTCTCTTGCAGCTCTGTAAGGACAAATCAGAAAACAACCACCAATATGCTGAAAATGGCAGAGCAGAAAGATGGAAAGAAATTGAGTCCTTGGTGATGCTGCTGAGCCTATAATTATATTCTCTATAATCACCATACCACCAGAATTCTCTATTATGTGAACTTATAAATTCCCTTCATATCTCAGTCATTCTAAATTGGATCTTTGGTAATTCTATTTTTTTTTAATTTTTTTTTTTTAAAGATTTTATTTATTTATTTGAGACAGAGAGGGTGAGAGAGAGAGAGCACATGAGAGGGGGGAGGGCCAGAGGGAGAAGCAGGCTCCCTGCTGAGCAGGGAGCCCGATGCGGGACTCGATCCAGGGACCCCAGGATCATGACCTGAGCCGAAAGCAGTCGCTTAACCAACCGAGCCACCCAGGCGCCCGGTAATTCTAACTATTCTAACTGCTACAACAGCAAATAACTCTGACCAGGGAAAAGATTACATAGGATCTAATCAAATGTAAATTTTAACAGAAAATTCTCATTTCCTCTAGAAATTTCAAATTTAATAAATCTGGGGCAGGAGTACTGAGTTTAGATGCTAAAATCTTTTTTTACTTACCAGTTTTTCAAAACCTTGCAATGGCTCCCTTGTGGCTTTTAAGATATAATCCAAACTCTTTAGCATGGCACACAAAATGCTTCATTAACTGATGAGTGATTAACTGTCCATTCTTTTTAGCAACTTTCTAACTCACCCTAGGTTCCAGAAATAGAGAATTCTTACAGACGCTAGAATGCACCATATAGTCTCCTATCTTCATCTATTGGCAAATGCTACTTTCTCTATGTGGACCCCTAACTCATACTTACCCTTCAGTGTTCAACTTGCATTCTCCTCTCCTTCCTGCCTATTCCCCAACTGTATTATCACTGTTAGGTTAGGAATCTCTCTCCTATATTAAACTTTGACCTCCCAGAGAACAGGAACTATCCCCAGCATGTATCACAATGTTTGATACAGAATAAGCACTAAAAAAAAATAATAATAATAAATCTTTGTGATTAACTATACTTGGAGGCAGTCCTAAGTTCTTTCTTTTACAATATTGGATGCAGACTTATAAAAATATATCCGTCATCACAGAAAGTTCTATTGAACAGCACTACTCTAAAGGGTCATAAAATTACAAAATAAAGATGAAATAATACGGCTTTTTCAGAAAATTCATGCCACGTGACAAATGTTTATTAAGAAAACTGGACCAAGGATACAAAAAGTGTAAGAGATAGCTCTGTTCCCAATAACATTCTTGGTCTGAGCACAGACTACTACCTAAATGCTTTACAATAACCATAAATGATATTTACACCAAGTTCTTTCCTAATCAAAATGGCAAGTTCCCTAAAATAAAATCTTTAGTGAGCAAATCATCCCACAATTTTCAAATTTTTACATGTAATTCAAGTTAATATAGACTAATACATGAGTATAATTTTGGTTAAAGTATTTAATATAGTGCAAGGCACATAATAAATATTCAATAAATGTATGCTGAATCTGAATGTATTGTAATGCAGATGAATAAAATATTTTTCCAAGTTTTATATCTTTATATACTGTAAGAGCCAAGGGCAGGCTGATTCAAGGTGGGCCACTTTAGCATAAAGATCATCTTGAGTTAAAAAGCAATCAAAACCCAGCAAATTCAGGAAAAGTGCTTTACCTCACCTCAACTGCCTAAAAAGAATTTAGATAGAGAATCTACTATAAGAACAGAGCTATCCCCACAGATAACTACATTATTATATAAACTAAGTATGGTATACGGGGAGGAACCTAACAAGACCTGTTTGATCAAAGTCCTCTGTGTCCCACTGTGTCTGACTGGCCCAGCAAACATTTGTTTACTAAATATTTACTCTTTTTCATCTTCCTGTGAAGGACATTTCTTCCCTTTGAAGCCCCAGACCCCTTCCCCTCCCCCTTAGTTCAGAATGACATATATACCTTATTATGATGCCTCTCTCTGAAATTTCCATGTCTATATGGATTTTCCATACTTAGTTTACTAAATTTGATTTTCTCCTGTTAATCTGTCTCATGTCAATTTGATTCTTAGTCTGGGAAGAAGGATCTTGATGGGGTCAGGAATTTTTGTTCCCTGACAATACATACAGAAAGGACATTTCAATACCATAGACTCATCTGAGGATAGTAAAACCATTTTGTTATAGGAATAGAATTAGGGTCAAAGCTATATCTTTATCATATCTGATATATCCTATTAATTACTAATATATCCTATTAATTACATGAAATAATTTTACAAAAGACACTTCATTTGAAAATTGCTGAACCATGGAACTACCATGCAAGAATTTCAGGCATTCTAATAGTAAAGATGACATTTTCAATGTTACTTATTCCTTCAACTTATTAAAAGATTAAGGGTGGTTTAGGAAGAAACAAAACAAAACCAAACCCAGCTTGTTCATCTTTAGTTTAAAAACATGACCAGCTTACTTTATATCTTGGTAAGACATAAAAGATCCTTATGAAACTTCTTTAAAGAACCAGTTCTTTTGATGGATGATACTTAGGGATGAATGAAAGAAAATCATGACTCTTGGGGAGCCTGGGTGGCTCAGTGGGTTAAGCGCATCTGCCTTAGGCTCAGGTCGTGATCTTGGGGTCTTGCGATGGAGGTCTGCTACGGGCTCCCTGCTCAGCGGGGAGTCTGCTACTACCTCTCCCTCCCTGCTCCTCACCACTCCCCTCCCCCACCGCTTATGCTATCTCTCTCTAATAAATAAATAAAATCTTTCAAGAAAAGAAAAGAAAATCATGACTCTTAGAACACTCTGAATCTGGAAAAAATTAAGTTAACCTATTTTCTCCAGAAAGTCAAATAAAACCTGAATATAAGAAATCTATGAAAATGGGGAGGGGAGGTTGCAGAACACATTTATAATGTTAAGTTTCTGGTTACTGAGATTCTTTTATTATTTATTCATTTATTTATTTGAGAGAGAAAGAGACGGGCACGTGTGCATCCACACACACATGGGAGGAGGGGCAGAGGGAGAGACAGAGAGGGAGAGAATCTCAAGCAGTCTGCGCTGAGCATGGAGCCCAACACTGGGCTCAATCCCATGACCCCAAGATCATGACCTGAGCCAAAACCAAGAGTTGGATATTTAACCGAGACTGAGTGACCCAGGCACCCCAACTACTGAGTTTCTTTGAAGACATACAACTTATACTAAAGATGCTCCCGATTTACAGAACTATATTCCAGACATCCTTGAGGACAAAAGTCTAGCAATTTTTAAAAGATTACTTTCTCCTTTCAGCACCTCACACATTTCATGGCTCTATCATTAACCTTCTACTATCATGAGTACATGTATGTATTTTTATTAAAACTACCATATAGGGGTACCTGGGTGGCTCAGTCAGTTAAGAATTGGACTCTTGGTTTCAGCTCAGGTCACAATCTTGGGGGATCATGGGATTGAGCCATGAGGCTGGCTCCATGCTGGGTGTGGAGCCTGCTTAAGATGCCCTCTCACCCTCTCTTTCTGCCCCTCCCCCCCAAAGAAACCTAACACATACCACAAATAAGCATGATTATATTACATATGAGGAAACCATGAGGTAGTATTGAGTATCCCAAACCTGCAAAACCAGAAATCTATAATCTAGAGGGTTTTACATGAAATATTTAAAGTTTTCTAAGAAAAAAAACTAGATATACTTAGATGAAAAATTTGACAGTGTTAAAATAATTTACCAGTTTAACTTGGGGAAAGCATTACTATATATCAAAATATGCTATATAAAAAAACATTAAAAAGAAAATTATATGTTTAACACTATTTAAATCCCTTTTTAAAAAAATCAGAAATTAGAATCTATTTCCTAAATATTTATTTTTCTTCATTGCACATTCTGATTTATGAATTTAGGATTGTAAGTGGCATATCTGAAATATACTTGGCTTTTTAAAGTAACTGATCTGCGGGCGCCTGGGTGGCACAGTTGGTTAAAGTAACGGATCTGCAGGAGAGTGTCCAAATTAAACCAGTTTAAATGATTTAATCTTTTAAAATTTTGTTATTTAAAATATATGATTGGATTAATAGCGGAAGACAGCTTCATCAGAGGAACTTCAATCAGTATTTTAAATTTCAAGCACCTTGTGCAATAGGCAAAGAACGGGCACCCGGAGGATAGGCACAAACTAATTAAAAGAATAAAAACGTCCCTTAAATTGGAAAGAACTAGTCACAAAAGGAATTCTGCTGACAGCAAAAATCCTACATAGCTTTCTCTGGCTTCCTTCTTCAGTAACAAGGATGGAAACAAAACTGTGAAAGCAGACAACCTTGGAAACAAATTTTTGGGCTGATGTCCTGCAGTGCAGGGCTAAAAGGGCTTGTAACATTAATTTGTCTTAAAGCCCAGGGGAAGCAGAATCCCAAAGCTCAAATAAGGGTAAACTACAAAGGAACCCAGAAGAATGGATATAAACCATGGAGTTAAATAAATTACATTTAAAAGCAAAATTCTAGGGGTGCCTGGGTGGCTCAGTCATTAAGCGTCTGCCTTCGGCTCAGGTCATGGTCCCTGGGTCCTGGGATCGAGTCCTGCATCGGGCTCCCTGCTCTGCGGGAGGCCTGCTTCTCCCTCTCCCACTACCCCCGTTTGTGTTCCCTCTCTCACTATGTCTCTATCTGTCAAATAAATAAATAAAATCTTTTAAAAAAAAAAAAGCAAAATTCTATGCAAAAGGTAAAAACTTATCTCTGGATAGTTATTCATTTAATATATGATCACCGTGCATATAATATGGGCCCAAAATGATGCAATGTCACTAGTTAGCTAGTGTCTCTAGCCAGAAATTTCAGAACAAATTATTTCTGCTCATTCTTTTCCTTTCCCAGATATTCTAGTAATCAAGTCCTTTATATTTTACCTCAAAAATGTCTTCCTTGTATAACCTCATTGGTCCTACTGTCACTTCTTTACTCTTTTCATCGTCTCTTAACTAGTATCTCCTCACTGCAGTCCATTTTATGCACTGATACCAGAGTTATCTTCCTGCAAATGTTATTAATGCATAAAACAAGTACTACTGAGTGCTTACTAGGTGCCAGGGCTGTGCTAAGGATACAGCAGTGGAAAAGAGAATGAACTTGTCATGAAACTTGTTTTCCAGTAGGAAAGACAGATAATAAAACAGAGTAACAAGATATACAATAAGATAGTGATAATTACAACAGAGACAGAATATAAAAGGGGCACAAAATAAGAAGGGGGACATTAAAAAGGGGTATGGGGCACCTCCTTGCTGTAATTTCTCATTATGGCCTTCACTATTTGTCATTCCATTCTGCCAACTCCCCACTTGACCATTCCCAAATACTCTACCTTAAGCCAGTAAAAACAGGAGAAAACATCCACAACTGGAAGAGAAGCATTATCTAACTTAACTTGTCCAATTCTAATCTTTATATTTGCCACTCTAGTTAAGAATCCCTAATATTTTCAGTAAATATTGCAGGAATATATGGGCAGAAAAATGACTGAGACCAATATTCTGTTGCATGAAAAAAAATTGTTTTTAATTAACATCAACTGTATTACTGTACATTTAATAATCAGGAAAGGCAGGGGCACCTGGGTGGCTCAGTTGGTTAAGCATCTGACACTTGATTTTGGCTCAGATCATGATCTCAAGGTTGTGAGGAGCCCCGCATTGGGCTCCATGCTGAGCATGGAACCGGCTTAATATTCTCTTTCTCTCCCTCTCCCTTTGCCCCTCCACCCCCCACTCACACTCTCTCTCTCTAAAATAATAGTAATAATAATATAATAATAATAACAATAATAATAAAATGATCAGGAAAGCCATGGAGAGATGCTAATATTAGTTTACATTTAAGGCAATTTTTCAAATAATAAACATATAAGAAAATGACAGTCAAATCACAGCATATAACTGGTACCCATTTTTAACACGTTGCCATGAAAAATAAGGGGAAAAAAATCAAAGACCAAAAATGCACACAACTTAAAAAAAAACTCAACTACCGCAAGAAGCCACTAAACTCTTGACTACTTGTTGCTTTGACATAATCCTTAGCAATTTAAGATCTCTTAACATCCAACTTGCTACTTCAAAGAAAAGATATAGTTTTCAAATCTCAGTTTAGACTTAATTCCATTTCTGTCTCATTTATTCAGTGACAGCAATATATGAAGAGTGAAAATTCAAGTTTCTACTACGGTTGTCTACTAGCTGTAGACACTTGAGAAAGTCTTTTTATCTTGAGCAAGTCTTTTTTCTCTCATCTGTAAAATGACATGGTATTTGCTATACAGATTAAATGAGGTAATATATGTTAAAGTCATCTGCCTTTGTGAAAGAGAACATATGCAAATGTAAGGTACCAGTTACTCAATACATGTTTCATCAAAGACAATAATTTTACATGACCTCTTATTTTTTTTTACGTTTATTTATTTATTTATTTATTTTGATGTAGTGTTCCATGATTTATTGTTTGCATATAACACCCAGTGTTCCCTTCAATACGTGCTCTCTTTAATACCCATCACCAGGCTAACCCATCCCCCCACCCCCGCCCCTCTATAACTCTCAGTTTGTTTCTCAGAGTCCACACTCTCTCATGGTTCGTCCCCTCCTTCCATTTCCCCCCCTTCATTTTTCCCTTCCTATTTTTTTTTTTTTAACATATAATGTATTATTTGTTTCAGAGGTACAGGTCTGTGATTCATCAGTCTTACACAATTCACAGCGCTCACCATAGTACATGACCTCTTATACTCACATTCAATGAAATATGGATATATATATATATATATGTAAATACAGTGACAGTCTGAACTGATGGGAGGACAGAAAGAAGTGTACATCCCTTACCCTTAAGATAGTTAAACTATCTATATTAGGAAAACATTTCTAGAAAGTTCATAAACAATACAAGTTTCATATTAGGAATACAGGCAATAAGCACTATAGCACATGAGGCAAAAGACTGATAACTGTGAACCAAAATAAGACATAAGCTGGACTTTAATGACTGATTAGACAGGATTAAAGAGGTAACTCGAAGATAAGTGGCAAGTTTATTCCAGACAGAGTGAATGTCATGATCAAAGGGGTATAGCATTAATAATAAAAAGCATTACAAAGTCTGATTTAGATAAAGTAGAAAGTTTCTTAATAAGAATTACAGGGAAAAGAAATAAGAATTACAGGGAGTAAGGCCTGAGAAGGTAGGTGAGATCAGGTCCTGTCAAGCTAAGAATTTTTTAGCTAAGAAAATTACTATGGCAGCCAGATAAGAGTGAGGGCAGATGATAGTGAGTCAGAGAAAACAGTATATTTGTTCATTCATTCAGCAAATATTTATAGATCTACTAATTTCTAGGCATATTTTAGATGCTGGAAAACAGTCAGTGAACTTGTAGGGGTTACACTTATCAAGAAAGATTGACAATAACCCAAACAAAACAAAGTAAAGTATCTCAAAAAATGATATCTACTCTCAGGACAGAAATGGTAATTGGATGGAGTCTGAACATGGTAGAGGCTGAAAAGGAAGACCAGTGAGAAGACTGAGAGGAAAGGCCAGTATTATACGCATGTGTGGCAGCAGAGGTATATGGGAAATCTCTGTATCTTCCGCTCATTTTTTTTTTAAGATTTTATTTATTTATTTGACAGAGAGAGACACAGCGAGAGAGGAGTGGGAGGGGAGAAGCAGGCTTCCCACGGAGCAGGGAGCCCGATGCAGGGCTCGATCCCAGGACTCTGGGATCATGACCTGAGCTGAAGGCAGATGCTTAACGACTGAGCCACCCAGGCGCCCCTGTATTTTCCCCTCATTTTGTCATGAACCTAAAAGTGATCTAAAAAATAAGGTCTATTTTACTTTTTTTTAAAGATTTATTTATTTATTTTAGAGAAAGAAGGAGAGCACAAGCAGAAGGGGCAGAGGGAAAGAGAATCTCAAGCAGACTCCGCACTGAGCATGGAGCCTGATGCAGGGCTCAAACCTCACAACCCTGATATCACTACCTGAGCTGAAACCAGGAGTTGGACACTTAACCAACTGCACCTCCCAGGTGCCCCTAAAGTCTATTTTTTTAAGATTTTATTTATTTATTTATTTAGAGAGAGCATGCACGTGCACGAACAGGGGGAGGGGTGGAGGGAGAGGGAAAAAGAGAATCCCAAGCAGACTCCATGCTGCCCTGAGCATGGAACCCCACACGAGGCTCAATCTCACAACCACAAGATCATGACCTGAGCCAAAATCAAGAGTCAGATGCTCAACCGACTGAGCCACCCAGGCGCCCTCTTAAAGTCTATTTAAAAAAAAAAGAAGGTTGGGGATTAAGCAGTGTTTATATTACCAAGGGCTCTATAAGCTTAGTGAAAGACTTTTAACTTTATTCTAAGTCTACTGATGCCTATTGTAGGGTTCTAAGATTAGGGGTGATATGATCTGATGAAGTTTATTTAACATTGCTATGGGCACTTACAAAATCAAAGCATGAGTAGTAGGAGGAAGACTGGTCTGCTACAGGCAGAGATTCCAGTGTGATAAAGAGAAATTAGCAAAATTTTTATCTATTGTGTGAACTGGCTTGATGGTATAAAACAGGAGTTAGTGGGACGCCTGGGTGGCTCAGTCGTTAAGCGTCTGCCTTCGGCTCAGGTCATGATCCCAGGGTCCTGGGATCGAGCCCCGCGTTGGGCTCCCTGCTAGGTGGGGAGCCTGCTTCTCCCTCTGTCACTCCCCCTGCTTGTGTTCCCTCTCTCACTGTGACTCTCTCTGTCAAATAAATAAATAAAATCTTTAAAAAAAAAAACAAAAAAACAGGAGTTAGCAAATTTTTCTGTGATGAGCCAGACATTAAACATTTTATTTATTTATTTATTTATTTATTTATTTGAGAGAGAGTGAGTGAGAGAGAGAGAGGAGCAGGGTGAGGGAGAAGCAGACTCCCCACTAAGCAGGGAGCCTGACATGGGGCTCAATCCTGGGACTCCAGGATCACGACCTGAACCGAAGGCAGACACCCAACCCACTGAGCCACCCAGGCGCCCCAGTATTAAACATTTTAGTCTCAGTAATAACTACAGAATTCTGCTCTTGTAACATGAAAGCAGACATAGACAAAACATAAGCAAGTGAGTATGGCTATGTCTCAATAAAATTTTATTTACAAAAACAGGTGGTAGGCCAGATTTAGCCTGCAGGCCACAGTTCACCAGCTCCTGATAGAGAAGATGGCTTATGGACAAAAAAAGGGGGGGGGGGGAAGAAAAAGGAAAAAACTACCAGTAGCAAATGCTTCTAATATAAAGATGACACTGTCTTTTCTTTTCCAATATTTATACTAGTAATTTTATCTTCATGTCTTTATTGTATACTAGAACTTTCCAAGCAACTGTGAAAAAAAGTGGTAACAGGAGAAATCATTATCATGTTTCTGTTTTAATAGAAGTGGCTGCTATATTTCTTTGTTCAATATAATGCTTAGATGTTGGATTTGGTGACTAGTCTTTATTATATTTAAAGTACATTTTTCTATTTGATGATGTTTTTAATGGCTGCTCAGTTTTATAAAATGCTATTTCAGAATATAATGATACAATATGGTTTTTAAATTTTTTTCTTAAAGATTTTATTTGTTTATTTGAGAGAGAGAGAGAGAGCAAGAGCGGAGGGGGAAGAGGCAAAGGGAGAAGCAGACTCCCCGCTGAGTGGGGAGCCAGACACGGGGCTGGATCCTGGGACTCTGGGATCATGACCTGAGCTGAAGGCACAATGCTTAACTGACTGAGCCACACAGGCACCCTTAAAATTTTTTCTAAGTTAAAAACTTCTGTTGATTTTCTGATATACCAACATTTTTGCATTCCTGACATAAACTCTACTTGTTATAGTACATTATCAGTGATTATTTATTTATTAAATATTTTATTTATTTATTTGAGAGAGAGAGCATGAGCGGGGGTGTGGAGAGCAGAGAGAGAGAGGGAGAAGCAGACTCCCTGCTGAGCAGGAGAGTCCAACGCGGGGCCTGATCCCAGGACCCAGAGATCACGACTTAGCTGAAGGCAGACGCTTAACCAACTGAGCCACCCAGGCGTCCCTGGTGATTATTTGTATTTAACTATAAGTTTTACTCACTTACTTTGACTCACTTTTCTTTCTATACCTCCTGCCTTCTTCACATTTATTTTTTACTTTGCTGGGAGACAGGACTCAAGTTTGTTTCTCCCAACAGCTTTGTTACACTTGGGGTACTATACTTTCTGAGTCCTTGAATATCTGAAATTAGCAGTTATTTTTCCTGCTTATACTTGAATGATGGTTTACCATTACAGTGATACGAAGCAATAGCACTGACATATATCAAAGAAGCATATTTTAACTTTTACTAATTACTTGTATGATTTTAAGTAATAAGGTTAAGACAAAGTTAAGAAAAGATATAAACATAGAACTTTTAAATAGCATAGAAACACAAAGAATTCCTTTATAACTCATAATTCAAGAGATTCATACATCTGTTTTTTCATAAAAACTTAGGATGCATCCACATGCGTCAAAAACAATTTTTACATGGAAAATATGAATTAAGTTATAAAATTCAAAACTGATATTCACACATCCTTGGGGAAAAACATTGCCTGAGAAAATTGATTTGTTATTATATGCTATAAAATCTATTTCTATGAAATATTTATCTAGTGGCCTACACAAAAGTTCAGATCAACTATTTAAAAGACAAATTATAACAACTTCCCTTTATTACAAATTCTTTTTAAACTAATACTAAGTTGGTTTTCTAATACAAAACAAATAATTACGCCTATGAGAAAACTCACCTTATTAATCTAAAAATACGCTATGAACAAAAGTTAATATAAAGAATAAAGTCCACCCAATTATTCATTAACAATTAAAGAAAAAAAAAAGTAATGATGAAAACACTAATGATGTCATTCCATAAGCACGCTTTTTTTTAAATATAAAATTTATTCTTGCTCTAGAATTTCCTGCCTTGGAGTACGTTTGAAGAAAAGTACTGCTTCTCTACAATAGGGTTCTTTTCATACAGAATACAAAGCACTATTTTTATAACTAACTTATAACTACTCTAAATTATAAACATTTTACATGAAAAACCGTGGAGAAGAATAAATACTAAAATAAGACCCCTCAAAATCATTATTGACATAATTAAATACCTAGTAAATCAAAGGAATTAGCTTTAATACTACAGTAGAACCTTGACATGTATGAATTTAATAATATCTCTACCAGAGCAGTACTACTCAGAAGCCTAGCATATAATAATTTGTAATTTTGCTAAAGTGAAAATAGGATGCCTACCTTTAATAAGAGTAGTATGTACACCTAAGTTACTTATCTGGTACTCAGGGCAAAGACTATCCACAACTGTATCCTATTATGGCTTTATTGATTTCTATAGTTATCTTATATGAAGTAATAGTTGTGAAGTGAGAGAAAATGCTGGTGCTGGTGTCAAAAGTGAACAGCTAAAGGTGTCTAAGAAAATCATGGTTCTAGGCCACAAAACAAATTTTGGGCAAACCATTTCTTTAAATGTCAAATTTGGAGGCAGCTTGGATCTCTGACATATATGAGTATGTGTGTGTGTAATCAAAAAGTGACCGGTGGAATGATGTCGATTATTGTCTTCTGCCAAACTCAGACTGTCTGGGGAGACAAAATAACTAAATGCAATGCAGTTCTCTGGATTGGATTCTGAAGTAGAATGAGGACATGAATGGAAAAACTAATGAAATCCAAATAAAAATCTGGAGTTTAATAAATAGTAGTGTACCAATGTTGGTTTCTTAGTTTAGACAAATGGACCATAATAAATAAGATGCAACAATGGATAAAAGTGGGTAAGAGGTATATGAGAACTGGCTGTACTATCTTTGCAACTTTTCTTTAAATCTAAATTTAATCCAGGGGTGCCTGGGTGGCTCAGTTGGTTAAGCATCTGCCTTTGGCTCAGGTCATGATCCCAGAGTCCTAGGATCGAACCCCGCATCAGGCTCCTTGCTTGGCAGGGAGTCTGCCTCTCCCTCTCCTTCTGCCTGCCGCTCCCCCCATTTGTGCTCTCTCTCTCTCGCTCGCTATCTCTCTCTCTCTGTCAAATAAATAAATAAAATCTTTTTTTTAAATCTAAATTTAATCCAAAATAAAATGCTTACTCCAAAAAATTAACTAGACACAGGAGGAAATGAAATAACATTAGTAAAAACCAAGAAAAAGACAACAAAAACAGACATATTTAGTTATCAGACACAGATTTTTAGATAAATATAGATATAAATATATTTACTACATTTGGGGAGATAAGAGACAAGATTGAGAATACTGACAAAGAACTGGAAACCATAAAAAGAATAAAATGGTGTGCATCTGTCAATTGTTTTTAAGTTGAAAGGGGAAATTCAGTATCCATAGAGCAGAAAAACCTGGAGAATACCTTGATTGGTCATCAAAATCACTAATGAATGATGAGACATTGTCTGCTTCTGGTTGTGATGCCCCCAAAAGAAAAAACATACATTTAAGTAACATTCAGACCAGAGATACATACCCTGCATCTAATCATAAAAAAAAAACAAAAAAACAAAAAAACACAAAATTAGGGGCATTCTGCTTATTTTCAAAGGGAGAGAGAGCCCTTTATTCTTCAAAACTGTCTAAAAAGGCAGAGAAACTACTTCAAATTGAATGAGAGTAAAAAGATACGACAAGCAATGCAATGCCTCATCCTGATGAGATCTTGGAAACAAAGGGGAAAATTCTACAAAGGAAATTACTGGGTAATTGACAAAATTTGGAAAAGGGTAGATTAGATAAAAGCATTATATCAATGTTAATCTGTTTGAGATTGATAACTGTACTGTGGTTATGTAAAAGAATCTCCTTGTCCTTAAGAAATACACACTAAAAGGGTCGCCTGGGTGGCTCAGTCAGTTAAGTGTCTGCCTTTGGCTCAGGTCATGATCCTGGAGACCTGGGATTGAGCCCTGCATCGGGCTCCCCACTCAGTGGGGAGCCTGCTTTCTCCCTCTTCCTCTGCCACTACCCCCTGCTTGTGCGCTCTCTCTCTGTCAAATAAATAAATAAAATCTTAAAAAAAAAAATGGAACAGGGTATTATACTACGTGAAATGAGTCAGACAGAGAAAGACAAACACTATTTGTTTTCACTGATATGTGGAATCTAAAAGAAAAAACCAACCAACCAAATAAACAAACAGAAACAATTTCACAAATACAGAGAACCAACTGGTGGCTGCCAAAAGGGAGGGGTTTGGGGGATGGGCAAAATAGGTAAAGGAGATCAAGAGGTACATACTTTTAGTTATAAAATAAATAAGTCACGGAGATAGAAAGTACAGTATAGGGAATATAGTCAGTAATACTGTAATAATGTTGTATGGCAACAGATGGTGACTACACTTACCATGGTGAGCAATGAGTAGGTTGTATACCTGAAACTAATATAGCATTGTATGTCAACTGTACTTTAATAATTTAAAAAAAAAAAAAAGGGAAGAAAAAAAAGAAAACCACTCCTAGGCACATCAGTGTAAATCTAGAAAACTAAAAAAAAGGAGAAAAAAGACAGATCACCTTTAAAGAAGCAGCAGACTAACAACTGACTTCTCACCAGAAATAATTCAAGGAGCCAGAAGACAATGAACTATATTTGAAAGTGCTGAAAGAAGATAACCGCCAGCCTAGAATTCTACTCCCAGCAAAAATATCCTACAAAAGATAAAGGCAAAATAAGGACATTTTCACATAAAGATAAGTAAATTTGCCACAGGAAGGAAATGATAAAAAGTCTTCTCCAGACAAAAAAAAAAAGGTTATCCCATCTAGAAGAAAGCGAGGAATGAAGGAAGGAAAGAAAATCAATGTAATGATCAAATATATAGGTAAACCTAAATAATGGTGACTACATAAAACAATAATAATGTCTTGTGGAGTTCAAAATACATACACAGGTGAAAAGAATCTAAAGCTCTTGCATTGTCCAAGAAGAAAGTAAAAGTACCAACTGACATCAAACTTAAATTGATAATTGAATCTTTAAGGTAACCACAGAAAGAATTACAAGAATATGTAACTTCCAGGACAAAAAGAAGAGATATGGAATAATAAAAAATGTTTTTGATCAATCTAAAATTAAGCAAGAAAGGAGAAAGGACACAGAACAGGCAGGACAATTAGAAAGTACATTGTAATATGTTATATTTAAATCCAAATATATTATTAGTTGAATTAATGTGGATTAACCAACATCTCCCTTAAGAGAAAAAACCTGTCTGAATGAATAAAAGAAGAAAGCTCAATATATCCCATTAACAGTATAACCATATAGAAATGCTGAAAGTAAAAGAATAGAACAAATCATACTATGCAAACACTAATCAAGAGAAAGTTAGGATAGCTATAGTAATATTAGACAAAGTCAGCTTTCAAACAAAAGACATTATTAGAAATAAAGAGGACATTTCATTATGGTGAAAGTCAAATTCACCAGGAAGATAAAGCAATTCTAAATTTCAATGTATCTAATAAAATAGCTTCTAAATATATAAAGCAAAAACTGTCAGGAACAAGAAGGAGAAACAGACAATTCAATAATCATAGTGTGAGATTTAATCATATCTTTCTCAGTAAATAATTTCTTTAAAATAAAAAAGGATCTAAAATTGAGTACCACCATTAACTACACTGCGCCCAATAATTTCAGAATCCACATTATTTTCAGGTGAATCCAAAACATTCACCAAAATTGATCATATGCTGAACTATAAGGCAAATCTCAAAAACTAACAAAAAAATAAAATAACTTGTAAAATGCAGAAAAACTGGGAAACTGAAAAGATTAAAAGAATAAATATCTATAACCCATTAGCAGAAAACAAATATTTAGTACATCTCTCATCAACATTTCTCCAAAAGAGTATATATACAGTTTGTTTCCTAAGAATTATCTCCTTTTTCTTAAACCAACCTTTATAAACTTTATTTTAATGACTGTAGAAATCTAAAATTTGTATTTTACTTCCTGTACAACCCTCTGAGGATAGTTTCTATTTTTACAGTCTCATTCCCCAAAGAGTGCCTAGGACTGAAATAATTTCACATGTTAATTCAAAAAGTAAATTTAGGTCTAGAAAGTTTTTAATAAGTAGTTGACAGAGGCATTACTCTCTCATGTATTTTAAATAAATATGTTTCCTCCACAAACTTTCCTTTATCTGACTGTTCTTGATAAGTATTCAAGGGTTCCTACCTCTTAATTAAGAGTATGACAGCCTAGAGGAATGTAAACTTTCTTTTTTTCTAAATTAAATAAACCATTTAATAAATAAATATATAATGCTCTAGCATCAATTCAGATCCCTAATAGAACTTCCCTTTCTAAAATATCACACAAAATAAATGTAACATGTCACTCACCACTTGATCTGTTTTTACGACTCGATTTCCCTCCGGTAAGAAGCATCTTGAGACTATTCCGAAACATGTTTGTGCTGTTCTAGTACTCAAAAAAACTGTAAAAGAAAATATGGGAAAATATGTTAGAAAACTTGATTTTCTACTCAAAATACTATTAATAATTAATTTTAAATGCACTATCTGGAATTAACTATGTTTAAATATATAGTACAGAAATTTTAACAATATGACAAAAACATCTAATTAATTTAACTTGAATACTATAATACTTTGAGTACCCTAAGAGATAAAGGTAGATATCACTAAGGGTACAAAGAATGTAGTCACCATAGAATAAAGTAACCACAGAATAAAGTCACCATAGAATAAAGAATTGGGTAGCTATAAATACAGCCTACCCTTTCACTGACTCTCCTTTTCATGAACAACTTTCCCATAGGCCCAACACACACACCCCCAAAGTTTAAGAGTCTAGAAACTTTCAGAAGGTGCATATTTTCCATTGACTAAGCCAGAATTCCACCTCAAAGACCACTGATATACATGAATGAGTGCCTATCCTCTTTATGTCCCACTTCTATCAAAGGAAAATTTTTCCAGTTGTGCTTTGGATTATGTCCACTCTCACCTCCTCAAACCATCTTCCTTTTCTTTCTCACACAGCTTTAATTTTTTTCTCTCTACTGAATCATTCCAATCATAACATAAACATGGTAGTATGTCCTAACCAAAATAAATAAGCAAGTCCCTCTCTTTATTCCCACATGGTCCAATTACTGCTCCTATATCCTTACTCTTCCTAGCAAAATTTCTGGAAAGTGTTGTCAGTACTTGGTGCCTCCAGCAGATTGAACAGAATAAACATGGACTAAAACGGAGGTTAACAAAAAATATCCAAACCAAAGCACTGAGAAATAAAGGTTGAAAAAAATGTAAGAGAGAGTAAGAGGTCTATGGAATCCACTGAAAGGTTCTACCATACATATCACTGAAATTCCAGAAGAAAGGAGAAAATAAGAAAGAACCAATATTTGAAATAATAGCAACAAGAATTTCCTAACATAAAGTCACATCTTTAAAGAGCTAGAGGGAAAAAATAAAAAATCTAAATAAGCAACAATCAACAGACAGAAATAACTTTCAACAGAAATTAAGAATGGCAGAAGACAATGGAATGACTTCCTAAAAATTCTGAAAAACAGGCGCCAATGAAGAAATCTATTCACAATTTTAAAATGTTTGAAATAAAAATGAAATAAAGGTGATTTCAGAAAAACAAACAAGAATTTATCAGTAAAAGAAATACTAAAAGGGAGTTCTTCCAACAGAAGGAAAATGATACTAGAAAAAAAGCATGGAAATGCAAAAAGGAAAAGCCATAAAATAGGTAAATGTTGGCAAACATGGATGAACAGTGACCATAAAAATAATTACTAGCTTGTTAAGTTTAAAATACATGTAGATTTAAAATGTGTGAAAACAAGAACAAAAAGATTCAGAACTGGGATAAATGGAGTTAAAGTTTTTAAGATATCTGCATTATGCAGGAAGTGACAGAAGTAATAATCTGCATCTGACTGCAATAACTCAAAATCAATGTAGTGATTTCTAGGATAGCCATTAAAGGTTAACTGAAGTGAGAAAAAGAATAATTAAAATATTTCACTGAACCAAAGAAGGTAAAATGTAAGAGAAAAAGCATAGTGCACATTAATAAAATAAAAACAAATAGTAAGATGGTAGCTTTAAACTCAAATTATAGTTATTGTGTTAAATATTCACTCTACTATAAGACTACTTATGGTCACAGAAAGATTAAATATAAGATGATGAGAAAAAGCATATCATCCAAAAAACAATTAAAAGGAAGCTGTCATATCTATGCCAATATCAGACAAAGTCAACTTACGGCAATAAACACAACAAAAGATAGAGACATTTCTTAATAATTAAAAAGTCAAACCAACAAAAAGGTATTATTATACTTCTAAGTATGAATGGACCCAATTAAAAGCTTAAAAATATATAAAGCAAAAATATACAAAACTAATAGAGGATATGGACAAATCCATAATCACATGAAAGACTAACACACCTTTGTCAATAGCTACAAGATCAAGCAGATGAAAAAAAGTTTTTACTAAGATACAAATTTGAACTGCATAATTAACCAACTAGACTTAATATACACAGTGTATTCTTCCAAATAAAAACAGAATATACAAATTATACACAAAATACATACCAAAATGAACCACAGGCTGAGTCATAAAGCAAGTCTGAATACATTTCAAAGGACTTAAGTCTTTGAGAGTATATTCTCTAACTACAAGGCAATTAAGCTAGAAGTGAATAATTTTTAAAAATTGAGAAACTCCCCTACTGCTTGAAAATTAAGTGACATACTTCTAAATAACCTATGAGTCAAAAAATAAAAGTATATAAATCACAATGGAAATTTTAAAATATTTACAATAAATTATAATGAAAATATAAATTATGGAAACATAGAGAATGAAACTAAAACAATGCTTGTAAATAAATGTAGAGAAGAATGCATGTATTAGAAGAGAAGGATGAAATCAGTATCTAAGCTTCTATTTCAAAAAGTTCAAAAACAGCAAATCAAAGAAAGCAAAAGGAAAGAAAGAGTAAAGAGTAGAAATGAATGAAATAGAAAACAAATCCCAAACAGATAAAATCAATGAAGCAAAACATTGGATTTCTGAAAAGTAGTATAATTAATAAATCCCTAGCAAAGCTAATCAAAAAAAAAAAAAGAGAGAGAGAGAGACACAGAGAAACTGCCAACATCAGAAAGGAATAGGGGACACCATTTCAGATACTAAAGGCTGTTTTAAGTAAGTAGATACTATAACAACTTTACACCAAATTTAATGTTTTACATAAAACAAATTCTTTGAAAAATACAACTTATCAAAACTGACCAAAAATTGAGCAGAAAATCTGAAGCAGCCCTATCTCTATTAAAGAAACTGAACTTATCAAAACTCCTCCCAGAAAGAAAACTATAGGGCCAGATTATTTCACTGGTGAAGTTTACTGTTTAAAGGTACAAACAATACCAATTTTACACAGTTTCCTTAATAGAAGGAATACTTCCAAACATATTTTATGAAGGCAGTATGATCTTAATCCCAAAACCTAACAGAAATTACAAGAAAAGAAAATTATAGACCACATACCTCATGAACATAGACCCAAAATCCTTAATAAAAGACACTGAAAACTACAAAAGTTACTCTAAAAAATTAAAACTTAAACAAGTAGAGATAAACCATGTTCATAGAGTGGAAAGTTCAATATTGTCAAAATGTTGATTCTCCCTATAATGTCCTTAAGAGACAACAAAACCTCAAATTCTAGCACGCATTTTTTTTGTAGAAATTGAGCAGCTCATTCTAAAATGCATATGGTAATACAAAGAGCTTAGAACATCCAAAGCAATCTTGGAAACTAACAAAAAAGCTGGAGCATTTATATGACCTGAACTCAAGACTTACTCTATATCTCCAGAAATCATGACAGTATGGTTCTCTCGTAAGTATCATCAGGCAGATCAATGACACTGAATAGGTAGTCCAGAAAAAGATCTACACTTATACGGTCATTTTTTTGGACCAAACCATAAATGAGTAAAGAGAAGTCTTTTCAACAAGTGGTGGTGGAACAAATAGATATTCACTTTTTAAAAAATTATCCTTAATCTGTGCTTCACCCTGTATGTGAAAATTAATTCAAAATAAATCAAGAGTCAAACAACATATGAATGCTAAAATCATAAAGCTATTATTTAGAGATAGGCAAAGGATTCTTAGAACACAGAAAGCAATAACCATAAAAGAAAAAATGGATATATTTGGGCTTTATTAATATTTTTAAAGACATCTGCTCATAAAAAAATAACATCACCAAAATGAATAGGCAAGTCACAAACTGGGAGAAATTATTCACAAAACATGTATCTAACATAGAACTGATATCCAAGATATATTAAGAACACCTACAACCCAACAAAGGACAATCACATTTTTTAATGGGTGAAAGATTTGGACACTTTTAAAAAGTTTATGAATGGCCAACACACATATTGAAAGAGATTAATATTTTCCCAATTTGTCACTGGGAAAATAGAAATTACAATGAGCTACCACTATACATAAAAGCAAACTTTTGAAAGACTGATAATATCAAATATTGACGAGGATGAAGAGCAAATGAAACTCTTAATATACTGTTTCAGGAGTATAATAGTACAATTGCTTTAGGCAGAAGTCTAGCAGTTTATTATAAAACTAAGCATATTCCTAACATAGGACTCCACACATTACATATTTACCCAGGAGGAATTAAAACATATGTGCATAAAAAGATTAATGTAACAATTTTCATAGCAGCTTTATTTCTAAGAGCCCAAAAGTAGCCCACGTGTCCATCAATAGGAAAATGGATAAACTGTGGGATTTTCATATAGTTGGATACTACTCAGCAATAAAAAGGTATGAACTATTCGTATATTCAACAACAGATAATCTCAAAATATAATATGCTGAATAAAAAGAACTTTACATAAAAGTGTATGCAGTAATCCATGGTAGAAAAAAAAATCAGAATAATGGCTGTCTCTTGGGGGTAAATGTGACGATTAACTGAGAAAAGGCACAAGGAAACTTTCCAAGATGATGGTAAATTCTGTATCTGGAAGAAGTTTGGAATACACAGATGTATGCATTTGTCAAAATTCAGCAAATGTTCACATCAGATTTATGAATCATACTCCATATATATTTTACCTCAAAAGAAAAGAATAAACATTGAACTCTACTTAATTACATTCATGCTTAAATATTTAGAAGAAAGCCTACGATGTCTCCAATTCCTTTGAAATGCATCAAAAAATAAGATGAAATCATGGATGGATAGAGGGGTGATAGTAAGGCAGATAGTAATAAAGCAATTACAGCAAAATGTTAACAGTAGATTCTAAGTAGTGGGTATACATGTGTTAACTGTAAAATTATGTTAAATTTTCTATATATTTGAAATTTTTTATGTAAGCTAAAAACACACTCTCACAAAGGAAACTCAAGGTTCAGATCATTTCAACAACGCATTCTACCAGCATTTAAGAAGAAATAATACCAATCTTACACAAATTGTCCCAGACAGTAAAAATAGGGAACACTTCCAAACTTGTTTTCCAAAGACAGCATAAGCTTGATAACAAAAGTCAATATGGTTATTATAAGAAATAAGTTACAAGAAAGAAATCACAGACCTCTCTTTTGACATAGATGGAAAAACCCTAAACAAAATATTGGCAAAATCAAATCTACCAATTCAATGATCAGGACCAAGTGTGGGCTTAATCCAGAAATACAAAAATGATCGAACATATGAAAATCAATATAACTTACCACATTAACAAGAGAAATAAATCATATCAATAGATGAAGCAAAAGTAATTGATGAAATTCAACACTCATTCATGATCTAAGAAAACTTGCACAAAACTAGAAGTTCCTTAATATTATAAAAGTGTATCTTTTTTAAAACCTATAGTAAACATCATACTTAATGGTGAATGAATAAAAATATTCCACCTGAGATGAATGATGTGACCACTTCTTAGCACCACTTGCACTCAATATGATCCTGGAAGTCTAAGCCTTTACAAAAAGGTAAGAAGATGAAATATAAAAAATGGAAAAGAAGAAATAAAAATGCTACTTTCACAGACAATATGATTATATACTTAGAAAACCTAAAAGAATTTATAAACTATTAGAGTAAGTGAGCTTAGTTAAGGTCACTAATACAGTGTAAAACATAAAAAAATAGGTGAACACCAACAAATAACTTACCCTTTTAATCAGTGAAGATAAATAAGGTGATGAATCCTAAAAAGAATATTTCAAGCATTTAAGAAATATATTCATCTTGAGGGTTATTCTTAGTTTCTTTTGCCCCTTATTTACTTTAAAAGACTATCTGAGAAGTAGAAATTCTGTCTGATTTACTTCACTAATATTTGAAAGACTTAAAAAATTATGTTATATGCAATGATATATATGAAATATACTTCATTTTAAAATATGCCATAACATTTAAACAGTAAATCTTATAACCCTTCAATTTTTATTTTCTTAAAAGAGAATGAATAACTATTTTCTTATGTATAAGATTTTCTGTGTATACAAATGTAAACAAAATATGTAAAATATTCTACATATAGAATCTCATTTAGTCCTCATCAAAACCCCCTTAAGATGGGTGGTATTTGCTTCACTTTGAAGAAAAATTTGAGGTAAAGAAAAGTGAAATAGCATGCTAATATTATACAGCTAATAAACGCTTAAGACCATATTTGAACCCATGCATTTTGTCCTCCTCCTCAGTGCCCATGCTTACACAAGGGATACAATAAATCTATTTAAAACATTAACCGAAACTACAGAATTTCTAAGTCTAGTGACCCAAATTAAAAGTTTCAGAAGTATTACTCCATTTGACTCTGGTTTTTGAAATAATGCTTTTTATTTTGTGTGACACTTGCACATACTTTAACTTCTTTTACCTTAATCTAGTAAGTTAAAAAAAAAAAAGTATGGTAGTGTTATACATTGGGATGAATCTTCACAAATGCACCAAGAAAAATTATGACAAAAGACACTGAGGAGGAAAAGAAAAGATATCCTGCTTTAATGGACTCTGTGATATCCTATGCAGATCCCCATTACAGGATCAGAGCACCCATTCCTCCAGTGTTAATGGCTCAGAGGTGCTCCCACCTTCAGAGAACTGATCTAAGCTAAGCAAAGCCACCAATGATATTAATACAGGGGTACAAAAGACCAGCTCCTTTAATTCAAGGGGGAACAACTCTGTGGCATGAATTATGCTCCAAAGCCCTCACCCATCTCTTCCTATGCTGAATTTTTCTTCAAATTCTTATCTGAAAATGATATATACCTGTTTGTTTATTGCCATGAAGACATGGAAATTGCTTGTTTAATTCATTGCTGCAAACCCAAAACTGGAGAATAATGCCCGGTAAACAGTGGGTGCCAAATAAATATTGATTGAATTAATTATATTTCTTCAGTTTGTATTCACTGTCTAAATCAAATTCCTTGGGGGGAAACTTGGTATTACTCTTTTTATCCTCAATGCCTAGCTCACGGGAGACTCTCAACACTTCTTGAAGAATAAATGAATGAAAAATTGAGCAAAGACTTGATTCATCAGACTAGCTAACCTGTTAAGGAGGTAAGAGGGCACAATGTAAGTAAGTTTCAATAGACAAGAGCAGATTATGAAATAACTGTAACAATGGGCACTACCTTGAGTGATATTACACCAGAGACTGTCAGGGAAACACAAAAATTCTAGGCAAGTTTAAATTTTTGCATGAGAAAAAAACACAAGAAATTCTAGTCATACTTCAAACTTCTACCTAACTCAGACCTTACCAATATATATGTACAGTTCTTCAAAGTTTCAAAAGGAAAAAAGTAACAGCACAGATTAATGTTAGAACAAAAACTAAGACTAGGGATCCAAAAATAAATAAAAACCTCACATCTAAAAATAAACCAAGATAATAAAGTTAACTCAAGTAAAAAATGATGATGGGTACAATAAAACAATTACAATGATCACTTTTTGAAGTATAGAGGTTTTTTTCTTGCTAGTCCTAAAATATTTTATAAAAATTGACTGAAGTGCATAAAGAATGAAATGAAACATAAAATACTTATTTAAAACTAATTATCCATCTCATAGTTACATTTTGATAAAATGACTTTCTTATTCAAGTTAACACATTACCCAAAAATTTATTGTAATAAAATATTAATACAGAAACTCCACAAAATTGAAGCTAAGTGGGAAATGGCAGTTCCATCTAATTGGATTTATGATAGTAACATATGGCTAAATTTTATCTTACTTTTCCAAATTATATATCCAAATTTAAAAATGGTAACTCTCTCAGGAGAAATCATCAAATTCCTGGCAAGTGAAAAATCTCTGGAAGAAGGATAACAAACAAGCAATTCACAGGCCCCCAATCATTTCTAACTGTCTTATACTTAACTGATTCAAACATTTTGTTATCTACATGGCCCCTAAGCTTTCATGTTTGTGACACCTGGTCTAAACCATTCAAAGTATTGACTATTCTCCTCTTAATGGTCCACCAAGGCTGGACACTCAATATATTACCCAATATATTCTTGCACTATTTTTTTAGTGGACAATCGATTTTCATTTTCAGTGTTCATCCCTCCTGCATAAAGACCTTTACTTACTCTTTTATTCAAAAAAGGAGCACAATATCCCCCTTTATAAAAATGTTTATGTAATAATGATTAAATCGAATTAACTACTAAGCACTTCTGCACTATTCAGGCTAAATAATCATGGTATTCCCCTTAACTATTCCACACAGGACCTTTTTTATTCTATAAGCTGGCTTTTAAAAATATATATAGTTTTTTTCTATATCCTTTTCTATTTTGAGTGGTTGATGATATTTTTATTCTCATTTTTGGTTTTGTGATGGACTGGCTTATTCTTATTTTTTTTGTTTTCCAATTCTAGAAACAAGTTTCTTGACATTAGAACTATGCCTAATGGATAAACTATACCACTGAAGTGCTTTTAAAGTTCTATAGGATCAGAAGAGAATGTTTCAAATAGTAAGAAAATAAAAAAATAAGGAAAAGTAATAAAGTAAGATAATGTCTGTAGAACTCTAATTACAAAAATGAGAATGCATACTGATCCAAAAAATGGATTAAGAATTATCTTTCCTGGGGCGCCTGGGTGACTCAGTTGGTTAAGCGACTGCCTTCGGCTCAGGTCATGATCCTGGAGTCCCAGGATCGAGTCCCGCATCGGGCTCCCTGCTCGGCAGGGAGCCTGCTTCTCCCTCTGACCCTCCCCCCTCTCATGTGCTCTCTCTCTCTCTCTGTCTCAAATAAATGGATGAAATCTTTAAAAAAAAAAAAAAAGAATTATCTTTCCTTACCCAGGTAACCAACAAAATCTCCTTTTATGATTTTCTCTACAATATTAATCTGGATATTGCATTCAGAGTCCCTTTGAAAACAACCTGTTGGTATAACTACAAAAAGTAAACTATGCATCTTTAAGGTAAATGCTACCCATTCTCCAGCATTTATCAACATAGAGCTTCCCTTCAGAAAAATTTTGTAAGGCAACAAAACACACATACACACATTTACAAAAATTCAAAGAAATTTTTAAACATTATATGAAAGGATGCAGTGGTTAATGATGCAGACGTGATGGAAATGTTGAAAAAAGTGGTAACATTTTATAATATATGGTTTTAATGAAAGAGATACTAAGCAATTAAATACACACCCTTAAATTTAAAAATACATATTTTAAAAATAGCCACAAGAGGGGCGCCTGGGTGGCTCAGTCGTTAAGTGTCTGCCTTCGGCTCAGGTCATGATCCCAGGGTCCTGGGATCGAGTCCCACATCGGGCTCCCTGCTCCGTGGGGAGCCTGCTTCTCCCTCCCCCACTCCCCCTGCTTGTGTTCCCTCTCTCGCTGTGTCTCTCTCTGTCAAATAAATTAATAAAATCTTAAAAAAAAATATATCCACAAGATAGCATAATTCCTTATATGTATATATATCAACACCCCCCCCCAACCTCCTCCCCATTAGGCTAAGTGTCCTAACTTCTAAATTGCAACTCAACCAAATATTTTATCCCACGTAGTCTGTCCAGATAGATTTACAACTGAGCGAGTTCTCAATACATCCCAGATTCTGGATCTTTTTATCTCAGGCCAAGGATCAGTATGTCCCCAGTTTGCCACTCCTACCCAAACACAACTACTAGCATCATCTGAGCCCCTGCAGGCTGCACTGCCTAAGAAACAATGTGAAATAGCTAGATAAGATAATAGGATTTAAAATGGTGTTGAGGGAAAAAAATTGCTTTATTATAATACAATGTATGTTCACTGTAAAAGATAAGTAAAAAATGGAGTGCTTGGGTGGCTGGGTTAAGTATCCAACTCCTGGTTTCAGCTCAGGTCTCTCAGGGTCATGAAATTGAGCCCCACATCAGGCTCCACACTCAGCAGACAGTCTGCTTGAGATTCTCTCTCTCCTTCTCCCTCTGCTCCTCCGTCTGCTTGTGCTCTAAATAAATATATTATTTAAAAAATAAAAGGGGGAAAAAAGAAAATAGAAACATGCTGGGGGCACATGAGTGGCTTAATTGGCTGGGCATCCGAATCTTGATTTCGGCTCAGGTCATCATCTCAGGGTGGTGGGATCGAGCCCCATGTCAGGCTCCAAGCTCAGTGGGGAGTCTGCTTGTTCCTTGCCCTCTGCTCCTCCCTTGCTCTCTCTCTCTCTCTTAAATAGATAAATAAAATCTTTTTTTAAAAAATCATAAAACTTCTTAAAAAAAAGAAAAAGAAACATGCTAGAATTTTCTTAGTTTTTTGTTTGTTTGTTTGTTTTTTGTCAGAGAGAGAGAGAGGGAACACAAGCAGGGGGAGTGGGATAGGGAGAAGGAGGCTTCCCGCTGAGCAGGGAGCCTGATGTGGGGTTCGATCCCAGGACCCTGGGATCATGACCCAAGCCAAAGGCAGATGCTTAACCGACTGAGCCACCCAGGCATCCCCATGCTGGAATTTTCTCAAAGAATGATTCAACAATGAAATAAATTATCACTATTACATCCTCTGGTTTTTCTTATCACTTTGCTAAAAAGTGTGGCATCAACTTTCAACAAGATATAGAAGTTTGTAGACGCCAGCTTTGTAGACATTTTTTTTTTTTAAGCTCTCACAGAACATATTTGAGAATACAGGAATTTTCATTTTCTGCCAAAATTGTCAAAGAGAAGAATACTGTTAAAGGAAAATACTTTACAATTATTAGATGAGAAGATGAATGCAAAAAAGACAGATGACAGCACTGTAAACTCTGATGAAGGTGAAACTGATCATGTAATGTAAATCTCAAGACTATGAGTCTTCAAATCACCAATTCACAGATGAATTTTCTCACGTTCAATAATCAATGAGTAAATCGTAGAAATGTAAGGTCATTCATAGAATTGAACCATCAATATACAGAAAAATCAATCAATGTAATTCACCATACTAATAAAGGACAAAACCCTAATAATCACCTCAACAGAAAAAGAAAAAGCATTTGACAAAAGACTATACCCTTCCATGACAATACCACTCAACACACTTGGAACAGAAGGAAATTTCCTCAAATTGATAAAGGGCATCTATGAAAAACCTATAGCTAACATCATCCTCAGTGCTGAAAGACACTATTTTCCCCCCAAGATTAAGACAAGAGTGTCTGCACTTATCACTTCCATTCAACAGTTAGAAAAGTTCTAGCCAAGGCAATTAGGCAAGAAAAAGAAAGAAAAGTATCTAAACAGGAAAGGAAGAAGTAAATTTGTCTATATTCACAGATAACTTGACTTTATATATGTCTAAAGAATCCACCAAAAAACTAGTAGAGCTAATAAAAGAATTCAACAAAGTTGCAGGACACAAAAATCAGTTGTATTTCTATACTATAGTAATGAACAATCCAAAGATGAAATCAAGAAAACAATTCCATTTGTGATAGCATCAAATTGAATATTTAAAAGTTTAGGAATAAAGTGAGCAAAAAAGCACAAGACTTGTACACTGAAAACTACAAAGCATCACTGAAAAAATTTTTAAAAAGACCTAATTATATAAATGGAAAGACACTCCCTGTTCATGGATTAGAAAGTGTAACACTGCTAAGATGGCAACACTCCTCAAATTGATCTATAGATTCAATGCAATAACCTAACAAAATCCCAGGTAACTTTTCACAGAAATTGAGAAGTCCATCTTAGAATTCACATGGGAACTCAAGGGAGCCAGAAGAGCCAAGACACTCTCAAAAAAGAACAAAGTCAATAAAAGACCCGCTTCAAGTATCCAAATTCTAATATCCAGGACTTATTACCTTACATGGCAAAAGGAACTTTGTATATGTGATTAAGTTAAGGAATTTAATAAAGGGAGATTATCCTAGATTTTATCTAGATGAGCCCAATGTAGTAAGAAGAGTCCTTAAAATGGGAAAAGACTGCAGAAGAATCTCAGAAGATGTAATGACAGAAGAGAGGTCAAAGTGGTGCGGCCATAAGCCAAAAAATTTAGGTGGCTACCAGACACTGGAAAAGACAAGGAAGAGATCTCTGGTAGTGCCTTCAGAAGGAGCACAATTACGCTAAAACCTTGGTTTTAGCCCATATCTGATCCATTTCAACCTTCTGATCTCCTGAACTGTAAGAAATATAATACTTCTGTGTTGTTTTAAACCACTAAATTTATGGTAACTTGTTACAAGAGCAATAGGAAATGAACACAATCAGAATAGCAACCAACACGTATAACATAGTTATTATTACCATATAACAATGTCTCAAACACCCATGAAAGCATGCAGAGCTGCCACACTATTAATGTGGCTGTCCAAATGCTGAGTTATTTAAAAACTGCATACTGTACTACTCTACAGGTCTATTTTTTTTATATGTAAGAGCAAAGTTTTCAACTCTCAGTGAAAACACTTGATTTTTTTTGAGTGGGGGTGTCACCAGTCTAAAAGTGATTTTATACTTTTTTTTAAGATTTTATTTACTTAGGGGCGCCTGCGTGGCTCAGTCATTAAGCATCTGCCTTCAGCTCAGGTCGTGGTCCCGGGGTCTTGGGATCGAGCCCCACATCGGGCTCCCTGCTCAGCGGGAAGCCTGCTTCTCCCTCTCCCACTCCCCCTGCTTGTGTTCTCTCTCTCGCTGTGTCTCTCTGTCAAAAAATAAATAAAATCTTTTAAAAATTATTTATTTATTTATTTATTTGAGAGAGAGAGAGAGAACAAGCTGTGGGAAGGGGCAGAGGGAGAAGGAGAAGCAGACTCCCCACCAAGCAGGGAGTCCAATGCAGGGCTCAATCCCAAGACCCCTAGATCATGACCTGAGCCAAAGGCAGCCACTTAACCAACTGAGCCACCCAGGTGCCCCTGATTCTATCTTCTTACAACAAGTTATTCCACATCATTTATTACTCAGCTCAACAGTCAAACTGAAAGACACTGAACTTACAATACACAGTTGTGACTAAAATAAACCTCACATACTGATTAAAAATTTACACTATACCTGGGGCACCTGGGTGGCTCAGTTGGTTAAACATCTGACTTCAGCTCAGGTCATGATCTCAGGGTCCTGGGATCGAGCCCCACAATGAGCTCCATGCTCAGCGGGGAGTCTGCTTGTCCCTCTGCCCCTCCCCCCGCTCACGCTTTCTCTCAAATAAATAAATAAAATCCTAAAAAAAAAAATTTACACCATATCTAAAGAGTTCTCATAACATACCACATAAGAACAATAGCATTGGAGTGAGCCATGGATGTATAAGGTATATAGAAACCTAATCTTAGCCTCAAATCTTGCTCTCAACCTATACAATGTTAAAGTTTTCTAATTAGATCACCAAAGGAAAAGATGGTCACATAACGGAAAATATGGCATGCAACAGCACAAGAAAATATGCGTAGAACTTTTTTCCCCCAGATTTTAGGAAGTGGTTTCAACATATATGGTGATATAAATGAAGCCTTTTAAGTCCTAGGGATCAGTCGTCTCCTCTGGTCTTTAATTCTTTATCACCAAATGAGAATACTGGATCTATCATTTCAATCACTCTTCCACCAAAATCCCAAACTCCCTAGCCCCTTTGTTCTCTGGTTCCACACACCAGACAAAAATCAAAATTCAGGCTGATTCTACTCTATCAAGGCCACTAAGCACTACTGCAGAGAGTCACATTACTAGCCAGACTAGACTGATAACACTAGAAAGCCATGGTTGCAAATTTCAACTGACCCTTTTTACTGTTCAGCAATCTACTGTTTTTCTCTAGTCAATTCTTTCTGAACATTGTTTGACTCTCCATTTCTCCCCATCATTCTCAGGACAATGGTTTTGGCTCCTATTACACAAAGAAAAATATGTATCTTCAAATTTATCAGAAAGAACTCCTTTAACTACCTACCAACAAACATACAGATTTGAGCCCATCAATACACACCTTCACCTCCTATTAAAATAAATGTATTATTACTTAGGTGAAGGGGATTAAAAGTACACTTACCTTGATGAGCACTGAATAATGTATAGAATTACTGACTCACTATATTGTATACCTGAAACTAATAACACTGTATGTTAACTATACTATAATTAAAATTAAAAAAAAGAAAATCATATAAATTCATTCCAGAAAGAAGAGTGTTATCAATCTAAATAGGATAAAAATAAATGTATCTCTGTTGCTAACACTAAAAACAGACAGACAGATAAATGTATTACTGTCATATTCTCTACCTTTGCTCTGTATCCCACTCTCTTCCATTCTTCCTGGGACCTTTTATATTTTGACTTCTAGATTTTGAATTTCTTCCTTTAATGGCTCCTTCCATCAGCATTTCCATATGCTCAAGATCCTCCCATCTTAAAAAAATAAAAATCCTTTCTCAATGCCCTCCCTCTCTAGTTCATCCATTGCCATTATTCTGCCACCTATTATCTGGATAACCAAATCTCACTCTCCTCTAGTTTTAGTTAGTACTTTCTAGCCCAGTAAATTAGCATCATCACTAACTTGTTCAATCATCCTTTTTTCTTTCTCACCCACCTAACTTTTCTAACCAGTCAGCATATACCTTCACTCATGTCCCAGAAGAGATTACCTCCAGCAATTATAACTCCCAATACTTAAACAACTTGTTCTTGATCTTTTATAACACTAATAACCTACAGTGTTTGACTTTCACACTAAACATATGTATGTCCCATGAGGCAATAGACCATGTTTGTCATGTTCACCGCCGTCCCTGTACTTACACACTGACAACATATACTAGAGGCTCAATAAATAATGAATAAATGAAAGGCAAAACCAAGGCCACACCATACCCCACATCTGGTGATAAACATAGATAAATATCGGGCGCCTGGGTGGCTCAGTTGGTTAAGCGACTGCCTTCGGCTCAGGTCATGATCCTGGAGTCCCTGGATCGAGTCCCGCATCGGGCTCC
>NC_138383.1:14166096-14185864 GCF_054177405.1 Leptonychotes weddellii
GTTATTTTTAGTACATTTGTTTAACCTTTAAACCAGAGTTGCAAGCTAATCACACACCACCATTATCATATTATAGAATCTTTGACTATATATGTTTTTACCATTACAGTGAGTTTAAACTACCTAATGTTTTTATAATGTTAATTAGCATCCTTTTACTTCCACTCAAAGAACTCCCTTTAGCATTTCTTGTAAGGCTGTTCTAGTGATTATGAACTCCCTCAGCTTTTGTTTTTCCGAGAAAGTCTTTCCTCTCCTTCATTTCCAAAGGACATTGTTGCTGGTTATAGAATTCTTGGTTGACAGGTTTTCTTTAAATTTTTTTTTTTTTTAAAGATTTTATTTATTTGACAGAGACACAGCGAGAGAGGGAACACAAGCAGGGAGAGTGAGAGAGGGAGAAGCAGGCTTCCCATGGAGCAGGGAACCTGATGCGGGGCTTGATCCCAGGACCCTGGGATCATGACCTGAGCCGAGACAGACGCTTAACAACTGAGCCACCCAGATGCCCCGTGATCTTCTGCACCTTGAGGGTGGTTTAGAACATGGTTGTTAGGGTCTGAGAACACTGGGCTTTGCACCTGTGTGGCCCAGGGCAAGTCAATGGACCTCACTGACTTCAGGTTCCTCATCAGAGAACTGGGAATAATGACACTTCATAGAATTGTAGTACCCTTAAATGGAATATTCTAGATAGAGTCAATGGGGAACCACCGATGGTGAGACATTGAACAGTCATTGTGAGGTGGGCTGGAGGACTCTTTAAGAAATCTGTCATATCCCAAGCAGCAGAAGCATTACCTTTTTATTTGACTTTTTTTTTTTTTTTTTGAGAGTGAGAGAGAGCATGAGTGCATGAGCAGGGGGGAAGGGCAAAGGGAAGAGAGAAGCAGACTCCCTGCTGAGTGTGGAGCCTGACATGGGGTTCAATCCCAGAACCCTGGGATCATGACCTGAGCTGAAGGCAGATGCCCAGTGACTGAGCCACCCAGTTGCCCCTTCTTTCAATATTTTAAACATATCATCCCATTCTCCTCTGGCCTAAAACGTTTCTGTTGAGAAATATGCCAAGAGACTTGCATATAACTTGCATATAACTATTCTTTTCTCTTGCTGCTTTCAAAATTCTTTGACTCTTGACAATTTAATGTATCTTGGTGCTCAGGCTCAACCTACTTTTTGGGTCCTTTGGGCCTCATGAATCTTGATGTCCATTTCTCCAGATTTGGGAGTTTTCAGCCATTATTGCTTTAAATATTCCTTGTCCCTTTTTCTTCCGGGCATTCCCATAATGTGTATATTATTTCTTTTGTGTCCCATAATTCCTGTAGGTTCTCTTCATTCTTTTTCACTTTCTTTTTGCTCCTCTGAATGGATAATATCAAATTTTCTGTGTTCTAGGTCACTGATTCTTTCTTCTGCATTGTTGAGTCTGCTTTTAAAGATCTCTATTGAATTCTTCAATACAGTCATTGTATTTTTCAGCTCTAGAATTTGGGGGTTTTTTGATGGTTTTTATTTCTTTAAACTCTTTCCTCATGCATTGTTTTTCTAATTTCGTTTAGTTGTCTGATCAGTAAATAACACTTTTTCACATGAACTGCATTATGGCAATGAAATTTTATAACTTGGTAAAAATCAAGTGTACTGTCACTTTAAAAGTAACCTAAAGGGAAAAACTATATTAACAGAATCAGTAAATTATATTCCACTTGATAAATTCCTTCTTTTGGATCCTAAGTAGGTAATATTTTTCTAGTTATGAATTCTTTTCTGGGATGTTTAAAAGGCAAACTTAAATAGCAAAAGGAAAATATTCAAAAACTGAAAAAAGAGGCTATTACTTTTGTGGCTTTGCTCTGAAACATGCTTGATAAACTCTACCCATGAGAATTGCTAGTTGTAGGAGTGTTTGCACTTTTACAGTGAAATTTGCCACATGAAGATGGGGGAATGGGGATGTCCAACTCACATAGCTTTTTGAAAACTAGCAGACTCACCAAGATGTTCAGGAAATGGTGTCTTTAAATATGAAGACACAAACATAAATAGGAAGTAGAAACACCCCAGTTTAGGAAACGGCTGGTATAGATCTGTAATCCTGGCTCCCATTAACCAGCCAATTCTAACTCCTCTGAGCTTCACTTTCCTCACTTTATAAAGTAGTGGAATGAATCCCTGAGTAGCAACGTTGTTCTAAGGATTAAATGAGATTAAATGTGGGTGCCTGGCTGGCTCAGTCAGTGGAGCATGTGACTCTTGATCTCCAGGTTTTAAGTTTGAGCCCCATAGTGGGTGTAGAGATTACTTAATCTCATTTTTAAAAGATTTTATTTTTAAGGAGGCACCTGGGTGGCTCAGTCAGTTAAGCATCTGCCTTCGGCTCAGGTTGTGATCCCGGGGTCCTAGGATCGAGCCCCTAGGATCGAGTCTGCTTCTTCCTCTCCCACGCCCCCTGCTTGTGCTCTCTCATGCTCTCAAAATAAAAACAAAAAGAATAAATAAAATGAGATTAATGAGCACCTGGGTGGCTCAGTTGGTTGAGCATCGTACTCTTGATTTTGGCTCAGGTCAAGATCTCAGAGTCCTGGGATGGAGCCCTGTGTCTGGCTCTGCACTCAGCAGAGAATCTGCTCCCTCTCCTTCTGCCCCTCCCCCTGCTCGCTATCCAATAAAATAAATCTTTAAAAAATTAAATGGGGGCACCTGGGTGGCTCAGTCCTTAAGCATCTGCCTTCAGCTCAGGTCATAATCCCAGGGTCCTGGGATCGAGCCCCGCATCAGGCTCCCTGCTCAGCAGAGAGTCTGCTTCTCCCTCTCCCACTCCCCCTGCTTGTGTTTCTTCTCGCTGTGTCTCTGTCAAATAAATAAAAAAATAAATGTTAGTGACTTGTGGTTAGGAATCAGGCCCCATCACCATGTGGGGGGGGGGGATGTTTTCTTTCCTGCCTCCCTCCACTCTTAAGGGGGTAGTGTGGTCTCAAAGAGCATGAGTTCTGGTGTCAGTTGGACTCTAGCTAGGAATCCTGACTTTGCTACTAAAAACTTGTGATCTCAGCTGAGCAAGTTAATGTCCCTGGGTCTCAGAGATAAGGACACCTACCACATTAGGTAAATGTGCAGAGTAAATCACACGGTTTATATTTAGCTCCTACCATGGCAAGTGATAGGAGATATTCAGTATACACTCTTTTGCTACAACATGTGTCCCTTAAATGGGAATGACCTCACATGCCATAGGTCAACAGGGAATTAGTATAACATGAAGTCATGTTGGTTCCTATGTAACTTTTTTCTAGCATCTTAATGTTTGAAGCAACCAGAGGTAAGCCTTCTCACAGTAACTTTTTTTTTTTTTTAAAGATTTTATTTATTTATTTGAGACAGAGCACATGAGAGGGGGGAGGGTCAGAGGCAGAAGCAGGCTCCCCGCCGAGCAGGGAGCCCGATGCGGGACTCAATCCAGGGACTCCAGGATCATGACCTGAGCCGAAGGCAGTCGCTTAACCAACTGAGCCACCCAGGCGCCCCGTAACTGACTCTTTAATAAGAGGAAACTTTTAGCATTCTATGAAGGCCTTTAGGAAAAGCTGAGAATACACAGAGCTGCCCTTGTTACCTGCAGAAAAGGACTGATGTAGGGACTTTAAGAATCCCCATGTAATCCTCCTGGGAAGCTTTCTGAACAAGTGAAAATGCAGATGAAGCGGTGAAGACATTTCCCTTTAAACCAGGAGAGATTAGTAAATACCACTCCTTAAATCCAATGTTGAATTGTGATGCAACGGTCCCCATTAGGAACTAATGTCGTCCAGGACTTCTATTCCAAAAGCACCACAAGAAGCCCCCAGTTCAAGGCCAGAATGCCATGTATAGATGTTCGTGCAGTTGAGGTTTAGCGGAGCTCACATTTTGCTAGTTTTTATTTTTTTAAAAGATTTTGAGAGAGCGCTCGCGAGCACAAGCAGTGGGGAGCAGCAGAGTGGTGGTGGTGGGGGGGGAGCAGGCAGCCCAGTGTGGTCTCCATCCCAGGACCCGAGATCATGACCTGAGTTGAAGGCAGACGCTTCAGGGACTGAGCCACCCAGGTGCCCCCATTTTGTTAGTTTTGACAAAGTTTTTGCTAGTGCTCTGGTTACAAAGTTGCATGGGCTTTGAGTGTGGTCTACCCCAACCCAGGTTTGTCCCCATCAGCCCATGATGTAGACCATGGGAGCTTCTCAGGAATAAATAGATGGTGTGACAACAGAGACATCCATATCTCTTTCCCTCCAATGTTTCTTAGGCACTTACTGTAAAAAAAAAAAAATCGAAGCAATCTAAGTGTAATAGTGAAAACAAAGGCTCATAGTTACTGGGTGCTCTTTACAAATTAGTTAGCTCACTTAATTCTCAAAACAACCCTGTCGACTACAGGCTCCCTAGGACCCATTCTCTAACTGCAGAAACGAAGGCTTACAAGGAGCATGAGTAATGGGAGGTTAAGTAACTTGCCCAGGTCACCCAGCTGGAAAGTGGTAGAGAATTAAAGCCTCTGATTTTTCTATGCATTTAAACACATCGTATTGTTTTTAGTCAGTTTTTTTTAACATAAATGAGAATTATACTTACATTGTTTTTTTAATTTACAGGCATTGCTCTATCAGAAAGCCGAAGTAAAGGGAAGCTGTTGATAATTCACAGCTATTTACATTTCACAAGACTCGTATTTCATTCCAAGAAATCAGGCTCATCAATTATTTGCATTTGGTAACATGTTAATTATACAAATAATTAGCCGTGAGACTAGACATGAACATGAAAGTATAATGAATAGTTTTGCTAATTGCTCTTTTCTGTCATGGACAGTTCCTGAAGTATTAACAGCTCCCCTATTCGGCTTGCTAAATTCTCTTTTCACTTCATGGAAAAGTCCAAATCAGGGACAACAATTAGATTTTCTCTGTCATGCCAGCCCTAACCCAGTGATTATGACTGTTGAAAGCACTATGTTGAGAAGCATTCTGGGGTACTGTCTGGGCCCCAGGGGAAATCACATGGTGATTGATGGGTCTTTGCATCACAGGTGAGTGTGGGTCGGCAACAGATAAGCCAGATTTTTGGCCATCTCTGGCCTGAGTGTTGAGAAATTTATTTCAACCTTAGGGGTCATAGGATCATTTCTGCACCCCCTAACAATCCTACAAATGTGCTGTATTCTGGGGTGGAGATATGAAAAAGAATCAGATGTGGATTCTGTCTTCTAAAAAGAAATGCATAAATGGCCCTACATAAATTTAAAAGTGCTAAGTGCTCTAAAAGTAATAGATGGTACAACATAAGGGATCAGAGGAGAGAATGGATTATTTATAGTAACAGGGAGGCTGGGGCAGAGATGGATCAAGTGTCCTTTCTGAGGTAGGCCTTAATATATAGAAATGGAGGGCAGGGGTGAAGTGAGGAAGGCTTAGCTTTTTTTCCATTTTTGGGCAGATGATGAATCACCTGCTATAATGAAGGAAGCATGTACAAGGGAAGAGTTCATGGTAGCTGGAATGTAGGAAAATAAAGGAAGGTCAAGTTGGGAAACAGGGGGCAGGCCCAGGTTGTAAAGGTCCTGGAAACACCAGATTAGGAATGTTCTAGAACACTGTCTCTCAAGAGGTGTGTCCACAGGATATTCATACTTTTTTACGTAACTAAAGGATCCTGCTGTGAACGATGTTGGAGGAACACTGAATTAAAAACAAACAAGTTACTATGCAGGAGTTTTTAGAGCTTTTAAAATGCTAATGTACACTATGAATTTCCAAGAGGGACTTGCACTGTGCAAAAATCCCAAACTTAGTGATTGTAGACCTTTCTTGGAGCACCTCATGAGATTAGTGTTCTTCAGGAGCTCTATGAAATTAATGTCCATAGAGTGGTGTGATACCCAGAGTACACATTCAACTTTCCCTGCCAATTGACCAACTGACTGATCTTTTAGAAACCCCTGATGTTGCAGGAATCGGGAGAAAATTTGCCCTCAAAGCAGCATCAACCCCCTCCCTTCCCGATTCCCCTGCTGCTTTACTGTTACAAGAATCTGCCTTCAGCTGCTGCCCTTTTGCCCCCCACTTTAGCCAGGCCCCGTTGCTCTTATTCCTGGAGCTCTGTTGTTCCTGCCCTGATAAAATTTTGCCTTGTTTCAGGGCTCTGATGGTGCCCTGTTTTGAATCTCCCATCTGTCATCCTGCATCCCAGACATGCTGCCTGCCCTTTCCTCGGCTGCCTGATGCCCCTTGACCTCTCCCCAGCCTGCCTGTAGGCTTTCTTTACTGCTGCCCTGACCTCTACATACTTTGAGTGCTTCTGATCCTTCTGGTAAACCTCGAGATGTTCCCATCTTTAGCCACTTGCTGCTCTGGGGTGCCTGGCTCCCACAAGATACCTGTGTGCTACATTCTGGGGGGCTGGGTTCATGCATGCCCAATAAACACCCTTCTGCCACTTTTGCCAGTTATGGTGGCTTCTAGGTGAGATTCCATAATTCTGCTTGGGAGGGATGAACAAGCAGTCTCTAAATTTAACATCATTTAATTATCCCAGGTGGAGGGGGAAAAAAAAAATCGCAGCAGTGACATGTTTAGAGCTGCGCTCCCAAGAAGCTTCTGTTGATTGGGCAAAATCAGGTGGGATCACACAACAATCTAGAAGGGGGAGTGAAATCTCTAAATGTTTAGAGAGTGCCAGGCTGTATTAGGTATTCAACAAGAAGCCAACCGTGGTGCGATTAGATGAAGCTGGGTGAGTGGCCAAAACGTGGCTGGGAATAAGAGCGTGACTGGCAGGGCAAGTACAAACTGTAGATGATGAGATGCTGCCACTATGAACCAACTGTTTTGACCCCAGAAAAGGGTTCTTAGGATTGATGGTAACAGTGTGCAGCAAAGACTCCGGCCCCAAAAGGCCTACCAATTTTTGGAAACGGTTAGGAAGAATGATGAACAAAAATACAAAGAAGATATTACCTTACCTTTGAAAAGAATGTGCAGTTCTGGTTGATGCATTTCAAGAAAGGAATAATGGAGTTCACAAGGTATTTTAAGTGATCAGGGGTCTGGAGGGTCTTCCGTATAAAGCCAGGGTGGAGGCTGATGGGGGATATGCTCCAGTCTAGAAAATTCTAAGAGGCACAGAGAAGGTGAACATAAACCCACTTATCAGAAGTAGGAAGTATTCTGAGATAGTCTCAAGGAAGTAAGACAATGTTACTAAATGTATGGAACTCATTACCCCCCCCAAGAGGTAGCACAGGCTGAAAACAGAATTGGCTTCAAAGCTGCTTACATCACGTTGTAGCCACTGGAGCTGTCCTAGGTTCCTGAGGGAAATCTGATTGTCGTAGATAATAGGGAGGCCACGTGTATGTGTATTCCTAAATACAGCCCTTAGCCTCACCCTCAGCACCCGTGGCTGGACCACACCTGCCAATCTTACTTTTAAAAAGTATTGTCCTCTGCTCAGGGGCCTACCCACTCGAGGTGCTAGTCTATACCTTATCTTTAATCCTTTTAATAATACTGCAAGAGATAATTACCCTGTTTCATAGAAGAGAAACCACTCAGGTTAAGTAACTGGAGGAGCTGGGACTTGGAAGCCCAGGCATATTCTTAAAGACAGTACTGACCCTCCTCTCTCACGTGTATGCTTTTCTGTACTTCGTCTAAGTCTACCACCCCAAATTCCAAAAATGGGGGTTTTTGCCCTTTGCTCCCTGCTGGAGAAAAATGACCTCAGTCATTCTATTTGTTCCTATACCTCTACGGTTCAAGGTGCCCCGCTGGAGAGAGGGGGGACAGTTAGTGTCCTGGGGCCGAGACAAGGGGAACGGGAGGGCCTCATAGGGGTCAGGCATTTTGAGTGTTCTGACAGGTCATTCTCACAACACCCATTTGAATTTCCATTTGGCGTGGAGGAGCCTGGGTCTCAGATTATGTAACATGCCTAGGAGCCCATGCATAGGCAATAGACCCAGTCTGTGAAACTAAATCTGGCGCCAAAGTTGCCTCCCTGGAAGGAGAGACTATTCCATCTCTGTTCTCTTATAACCTCCGAGCTCACCTCCATTACCACTAACCACCGAGGACTCTCTGTTCTACACCTTTGCTAAGTCCACTGCTGGTAGGGGTGGAGTTCTGGGCCATACAGAAATTCAGGCTGGAATTGTCGAACAGATTGTGATCAGTCCCACCCTTTACCTTGTCAACGTTTTTCCTATAGTTAAAAACCAGCTATAGTGCTGGTTTTAACAAGACAGATGGATATTCTGATTGCTCTCACTCAGGGTTTTTCAACCTCAGCATATTGATATGTGGGCAGGATACTTCTTTGTTGTTGGGGCCTGTCCTGTGCATGGAGGATGTGGAGCAACGTCCCTGGTCCCTAGACCACCAGCCCGCAGTATCATCCACTACCCAGCAGTAACCTCCCCCTTCCCTCAGCAGTTACGACAACCACAAACCTTACCAAATGTTGCCTGGGATCACCCCTGGCTGCAAACTACCCTAAGTCAAGGGAGCTAGATGGTATCCTTACCTTTCTGCCAAAAACCCAACCACCCTCCCCGCAGTGTAAGCCCAGGAGAGGTGGCCCCGTGACACCTGTGGGTGGGGCTGGGCTGCTCCGGTTTGGGGGAGGGCATGCAGCGCAGATTGCTGGCCCTGTACTTACTTGATGCCCCCACGAGACGTGAAAAATGTAGAGCTTTCAATGTGCAGATGGCTCGCGCTGCTTAATTACCAGCCGAAAGCATGCTAACATTTTCCTCCCTCGCCCTGCCTGCAACAGCCCTCCAGGAGCAGTCGAGCCATTAACAACGGGGAGCGGTTGCCCTTTTCCCGCATCCTTATCACACACTAATTATTTTATTCTAAAGAGACAAAGTAGAGAGAATGTAACATACGATTCTGACGACAAACACACACACACACACACAAAAAAACCTGTCTGCTTTTCCCAGTGACTAGAGCATTGGAGCTGGTTGCTAAGCAACTGGGAAACTGCAGAATCCTGTACTGGCCATGCTGGTTTCGGAAATGAGCCATAAAAGGAATTCCCCAGTGAGAAGGGATCCCATACCATTGCCTGGTTGTCATGGACACCATACCTAAGTGATGGGTCCTGGGTTACAGGCCCTGCCTCAGAAAAAATGTTGCCCCTGCTTAAGGCTCCACTGGTAGGAGAAAGGTATGGAAACCTTCTGCCCCTGTGTTCTCCATGCAGGCACGTCCGTCCGAGCCACTCCCTCTTCCCCACGCTTTCCCCCTGAAAGCGAGGTCTGAATCTAAGTGGTTGAGACATTCTGTCCAATTTCAGCTCTGCTTTTATTTAGTATGTTCCAGTCTTTGCTCAAGTTGGAAGGGAGTCTGCAATCTGGAAAGCAAATTTTTAAGCAAGAAAAGATGCCTCGGGTGGCAGGCTGTCTGTCTGTCTATCATCCACCCCTGTTTGGGGGCCACACAGCACCAAGATCAGGCACCAGGGCAACTCTCTATGTTCACACGTTCTATTGGAATTTTGCAAAACGAGAGAGATTAGCAGGGAAAAAGACAATAGCCATGACTCCAAAATGAAATTGGCATGTCATGCAGAGCGTAGCACACAATAGGCCACTGCAATTCTGTCAGAAATTAGAAACAGACTTCAGATAATAGGAGTGCAAAATGTGAGGCACGTATAAAGATGTGGAGCTTGAAATACAAAGATGTGCAGGTTAACTGGGCTTCCTGTGCTCGACAGTAGAACACATAGGCCTGTTTGTTGTAACATCATTGATCACCTCCTCCTGGACGAGAGGCTTGGGACACTGGACGCTAACCCCCAAGTCTCTTAGAGGAGGAGACAGAGCCAAAGAACAGCAGTGATTTGCTCAAGGTCATAGAAGACAAATCCTGCTGAAGGATGATCTATGAAGGACAACTGCGCATTTTTAATATTGCTGCATAACAAGTTACCCTAAAATGTAGCAGCTTAAAACAACAAACAGTTATTGTCTTTCTGTAGGTTGGAATCCGGAACCTCTTAGCTGGGTGCCTCAGATTTCAGGGATCCTTCACAGACTGCATCAAGATGGCAGATGGGCTGCAGCTATCTTGAGGCTCAAATGGGGTAGACCATGCACATGGTTGTCAGTAGACCTCACTGGTCCTCACTGGCTGGAGACTTCAGTTCCTTGGTACGTGTGCCTCTCAGTAAGGGCAGTTTACAGCAGAGCAGCTGGCTTCCTCAGAGCCGAAGAGCACCGAAGATGGAAGCAGCAGTCTTTTTTAACCTAAGCTCGGAAGTGTTAGCCCATCATTTGTATCCTATTCATGAGAAGCCAGTTACTAGGTCCAGCCCATACTGAAAGGGAGGGGGTTCCACGACAGCATGGATCCAAGGAGGTGGGGACCACTGGGGGCCATCGCAGAGGCTGCCTACGACAATAATCAAGTGTGCTTCCTGGATCCAAACTGTGAGCAGGAGAGACTAGGGGTGGAAATCGGGCTCCTAATTAGGCCTGGAACATGGGTGAGGGCAGAGCAAGGGTGTCTAGAAAGGGGCAGCTAAGGGTCACTAAAGGGAGTAGACGAGAGGCAAATAGGAGGAGAAGAGCCGAGCAGGGCAAGAGAACCTAGTGAATGGGGACAGAGAAGGGGTGGGAGAAGGGAAGTGAAATCAAGGACAAAATTTCTAAGAAAGCAGGATGGAGAATGAACTGCAAGAGTAAGAGGGAATAAAGACCAGGGAGCGGGGAGTAGGAAGAGGAGGGAAAGCGTTCAGAAGCCAAGAGCTTGAGCAGACGGTGCAGGAGAGCAGGGGGAGGAGGGAAGGGTGGGAAGCCATACAGAAGAGGTGGAGAAGCGGGGAGGTATTGCGGGGCAGAGGTAGCAACTGGGGAAAAGAACATGGACAATAATAGTTATGGAGGGCTAAGAATTTGACATGCATTACCTCCCTTAGTCTTCATGCCAGCCACCACTGTAGAAGCTATTTACAGGATTTTAGAAATGGGGAAATTTGATTTTAGGATCAAGTACCTGCCCAAGGCTGCATAGGCAGGAAGTAGCTGCAGGTGGGTGGTGGCAGGGCATCCTCTTGCCAGGCAGCTGACCTAGGCCTCAGTCATCTTGGTCAAGGGGGGCTGAGGGGTAGGGAGTCTAGTCCCGTAACTATACATGCATCTCCTCTCCTGTCTCTTGATCCCAGGCCCCTGGAGCCCCATGTCCCAGCACAGATTTGGGAGGCTGCATTCCTTGCCAGTAACAGTAGCTTCATCACACATGGGGTGCAAGGTGAGTACCTCATTTTTTATCATAGGGACCCACAAAATAAAACTCTGCTACACTGTATAGTTATTTCTCTACACGTGCATTACTAAAAGCCATGAGGACACCATGTCTCGTTCTTCAAACCTCGCACTCTGCCTTGTACTGTCTTGAGGAAAACTCAAGATAATTTGTGGAACCAAGCATTTACTTCTACTGAATCTACTGAGAAATTCTGCCTTATTAGCTTCACAGCAAAGAGGGAGAAGACGGGCTCTTCCCCTTCGGGCCAGCTCTTCACTAGCTGTTTAATTTTGGGCAAATTACTTAACCACACTGGAATGCAGTATCCTTATCAGTTAAACAGACAGGTTGGCTAAATGATCTTTAAAGTCTTTTCTAGCTCTGAAATCTCACAAATTACATACCAGGGACTGGAATTAGGAGTCCGAGTGGAAATGGTCAATGGATCTGATACAGATCCAGGCTGCCACTTAGGCAGACTTGATAGAGAAGTGTTGTGAATTCTGTTTGGCCAAGATGCCAGTCCATCCATATGCTTCTCCAGGGAAGCCCAGCTCCACTCATTTGTGGCATCTGTGTGCAGTACTGACTCCAGAAGCTTAATTCTCCTCCTCACCAAATTCTCTCTCATGCTATGTGAGGAACGTAGACTCATCAACTCTCCAAACAACAAGACGCCAACTGGGGCACCTGCCAGACTGACATTAGGGATAAACAGCTTCCAGGGTTGCCAAGAGAATGTCATGGGAATTAGGATGCCTGGGTTTAATCACACTTTTCAGTTGTTGTTCGGAGCTGGTACCTAAATAAAGGACAATATCACATACCTCTGTTTGGCCCCTGTTCTTCTGGGCAAGTTAGAGCTGGTCTGCCTCCCACACCAGGGTCCACAAGGTACCCAGGGATAGGTGAGCACTTTTGAAAAGCATCTAAGGGGTAAGCATATGCTATTCCTGGAAATCCACTGAGGGGGGATCAGAGACCATCTTGAGAATAAAGGCTGTATATGTTCACTTCTCTATCTTCCACCCACTGAAAATGATGGATGGGAGCATTTTGAAAAGGGTTGAGATTAATCCATTGGTTGTGGCCGCTGCTTACATTTCCTAGTATTTCTTCATAAAGAAGATATTTTGAGGGGTATACTTTACTTTCCTAATAATGAATCTCTAAAAACCTTAAAAACAAAACAAACACAAAAAACCCTCTACACCCATCATGGGGCTTGAACTCACGACCCCAACATCAAGAGTCCCATGCTCTACCAACTGAGCCAGCCGGCACCCCAAAAATCTTTTTTGATTGGCAGATAATTCATGTAGAAGACACACCAGTAAGAAATAGTCATTTTAGGGACCCTCAGGGGCCACGGAGAGCCCCCACCTCCTCACATGTGCTCTGAGACACTAAGCATAGCAGATGCGTTGGTGTCCTGCCCAGAGCTGTTTACATTTCAACCATTTACATTGGGCTTGGCTTCCAACTGCCAGCACTTATTATCCGAGAGTTTTCTTGGATTTCAGGAGCCCCTGCCCCTGTAGAAGGTAGAAGGGCTGGGAAATTAACACCTCTTTCCCTGAATGCAGCCATCACCTAATGACCATGGGAGCCCATGGATAAAAAGCCCAGGCTCCCGCACCTTCAGGCAGTATAAAGCCGAGGTGTGCCTTCTCCACTGCCTCCCAGAGGTTCCCAGCAGGATTGAGCACCACGTGCCCGCCACGGTGCCCTCCATGCCCTTGCTTGCGTGGACTTCCCTTCCCTGTATTACTTCCCACCCCCCTGCCTGTGTTTCCTGGCATTACCTCCCTAGTAAGCCATTTGCATGTAAACCCTTAGCTCAAGGCCTGCTGCTAGGGGAACCCCAACTTCTGCTAGGGCCATAGGAAGGAACAGAGAAAAATGATTGTTTTTTTCAGAAGAAGGATTTCTGTAAGTGTGTGCTTCCCACGGTGCACGGAAGAGTTTCTTTAGGGCTCATTACCTACCTTTACAGAAATGCCATGGTCAAACATGCTGCCAGCTACAGACCAGTCAGAAATAGAGACGAAGCCTCTCTGAAATGGTCCTGGAGGCTCCTAGGAACACTGCCTTGATTTGCAAAATTTGTTTACTCACGACTTTCCTCCAGGAAAAATGCAGCATGCTTGAAGTGGTAACCAAGTGCAGCACCCTTGAGACTCATGTCTGTGGAGTCGTCCAGAAAAACATGCTGACTGGGGACAAGGGTCTTTTGAGAAGCCACAGTGCTGGAGCTTGGCGGGGCCTACACTGGCTCATCTGGTTTGCCTCCAGCAGCATCTGGTCCTGAGGCTGCCCCAGTGCCGAGGAACTGGGGAGGGGAGAGCGGAGACACCATAACTCGGAGGGCAACTGAATAGGAAGCCGCTTACGGCATGTGGGCTCAATTTTCCTCAAAAAGCTCATAATGTAACTTGTCAAAAATGGCACTATGAACCCAAATTATAAGATAATTGTATTCAGTCCCAAATTTAACACAATAAAGGTTATTTGCTCTCATGCCCTAGCAACCATCTCATGGGGCGGGGAGGGGAATACCATACAAAAACAAAATGTAAACTCGCAAAGCAGTAATAAAACCAGCACACAACTATTCATTTCAAGTCTATTTTGAAAAGCCTTTGATAATACCAGTAATTCCCTATAAAGCTTCTATTCTCTTGCCACAATTCCCTTCTGGAGATCAAAAAAGGTTTTGCTGTTCTACAGCCGTTCCTTTTACAGAGATAAAGTCCACTTTATTTCCCAATTTTAAACATTTGTCATTTTTTTTTTAAAGATTTTATTTATTCATTCATGAGAGACAGAGAGAGAGAGAGAGAGAGAGAGAGGCAAAGGGAGAAGCAGGCTCCCGAGGAGCAGGGAGCCCGATGCGGGACTCGATCCCAGGACCCTGGGATCATGACCTGAGCCGAAGGCAGACGCTTAACCATCTGAGCCACCCAGGCGCCCAACATTTGTCATTCTTAAAAATAAATAAATAAATAACCGAAGTCCCTGACCACCTCTATGCAGCTAAGCCTGCCACATAGACGGGGCTTAGTGGCAACAGCAATGTGAATCCTCCTTGTTTTGCACAAGATTCATTTGATGATCTTAGCAAGGTGCTTAAATGTAGCCCAAGAGCTTTGTCCCCAAGATCTAAAACATTTCAGTGAAAAGAAAATTCAATGGTCTACCCCTTTCCAAATACTCTGACCCTTCCTAGCATCCAGGTTCGGATGCTCCCTTCTACGTCCTGGGTGACCCCACAGGGGCTGTGCAATTCTGCACGGTGTGACTGGAAGTCTGCCTACAAGGGAGGAAGGGGCTTGAGGCACTCTTGGTTGCAAGAACAGAAATCTACCTAGGCTCCCATAAGAGGGTGATGGGTGTAAGAGCTCATGGACCCCAAGGAGAGCTGAGTGATCAGGCCTCAGGAAGAGTGGGAGCAAGCAGTGGTTTTTGCAGGAGGGTGAGGTGGCAGACGAAGGGCAGGCAGGTGCCCCCTACAAAGGAGCGGGCCTGCCCGGCAGTTAGTCTCTTGAAGGTAGGAAGGCAACAAGGAAACGAAGGTAGGGAAAGAAGTACAGGAACCAAAGAGAAAAAGATTGCATAAACCGAGAGGTGAAGGAACGTTTTCAACACAGGCTTCCGCCAGCAGTCAGCCGCCCACTGGTGCTGAAGACGGGCTGTCCCGATTTTGATGAAGTCCATGTACTTTTTTTTTTTTTTTTAAGTTTTTAAGTAATCTCTACACCCAACAGTGGGGCTTGAACTCATGACCCTGAGATCAAGAGTCACGTGCTCTTCCAACTGAACCAGCCAGGTGCCCCCATGTACTTTTTTATACTTTAGTTTTAAAGCTTGAATAACTCGGTTTTCATGTATGCTAGAAATGATCCATACTTGTCGTTTGAGGTTTGCTGCAACTGACATGGACTTCAGTTTGCTTCACTAGGTTTATTTCCACATAGATGGTGGCCATTCTTTGTCCCAAAATATATGTCCCGAAACTTCAATAAATCCGTGCTTAAATTCCACTTCCATTTTTATCAGAAATGCTTTCTGGCTATCTATGATGTTAAAGGCACTGTGGGAAACATTGATATGGGTACAGAGATGAGCAAGGCATAGCCCTGTCTTTACGGATCTTATAATTTGAAAGTGGAGAGGCTATGTGGAAGGAGAATTAGACATGATTAGAGGTATATACCAGTAATGATAAGACAATAAAGATCATTATCAACTTCCATGCAGGCTCTTCTTTAACATCCCCCCCCCCAGCTCTGTGACTGGAGCCTTTGACCACCCCTCGATCCCTCATACTTCCCCCCGCAACTCTCTGTCTAAAGCCTACCCCTCTTCATCCTACTCATTCCATAACCAGTCTTGGCAGATTTTCCATTGCACATGGTCTCTCTGGAACCTCTACAGCATTTGGTCATTCCAGTATGATGGAGTTATGACTGGAGGCTCAGAGGGGCCTGTAAGATAGCCTGAATCCACTGGCGCAGGGCAGCTCTCTCAGGGAGACCCCGAGCACTGGGAACATTTGTCCGAGCTGCGGGGTAACTGGATCCCTTTTGCTACTCACTTTCAGGGCTCTCGTTTCCGGCTTCATTCAGGACTTCACATTTCTGATTTCTCTCCTAAGAGTTCTTCATGCTTTGCTCACACTGGAGTATGTGTGTGTGCCCACCAGAGCAGAAGAGAGCACTCTGAAGGGTTTGCCAACCCCCATGCTCTCTCTCTTGCCTTCCTGTCCACCGCTGCCTCTCAAAATCCAAGTGAGCGACTGCTCCATACCATGCGTGTGTTGACTCACTCACACATCTCCATCAGCCCGTCTTGGAGAGAGCCTGAGTACCGAGGACACGACACGGTGTCTTATAAAGCCAACCACAAAGGATGATCCTGGAAACCCTGTCCCTGGAGTTCCCGCCTTCATTCCCTCTGCCCTGATTCTAACGGTGGAAGGAATCAGACACCTAGGACTTTCTAGTCTGCTTGCTGCTAGCATCAGTGCTTGCCTATTACCCAAGGATCCTCACCAGACACCCCTGGCCTGCGGCCTAAGCACCGTGGGGGTAGTAGGAGACGGTAGACTCTTACTGCTTTGGAAGGGCAGCCTTCAGCACAGACCCTGGCCAAAAGCATCTGATTCTTATCAGAGGCTGAAGGACAGGTTTTACCAGAGCTCCTCTCCCCAAACTTGAAAAGCGAGTTCATCTGCCCCTTTACTCCACACACTGGGGCTTTCCTCCTATTCTTAAGAAAAAGGCAAACGCTCCACCTCCATGATAACTACAGATCACTGTGTGGCCTACCGACTACTGGCTCCTGGCCAGTTGTCCCAGTTTCCTGGGTTCAGGGCTAAAACCAGCAGAGTCCCGAGCAACCTGATACAGGTCGATCAACTTAACGAGAACGGATCCTCTCAGACCAGCTCTCCAGCATCCATGGGACCTACAGCGTCGCCAAAACCCATGGGGGACAAAGAGCTGGATCTGGAACTGCAGGCTAGAGCTGTCCTTTGCCTTATTCAGAATTCTTGCTGTGTTCGGAACACAAGATAGGCTTTGTCCCCCTAGATTTGGATGGGGACGGAGCAAGGAGGAACGGAGATTTTCACCACCACCGCATACCTGGACTACACTCTTGTCTTGTCAACGTCGGATATTGATAGTTATTTGTAGATTGAGAAACAAAGGACTGTTAAGAGTTGGACCAGGGAACTGCAACACCCAGACCTTCCTTCCTCTATCACCTATACTCCTTCCCTCAAGGTCACAAGGGAATCTAGACTCCCAGAGGGCAAAGGGACACTCACTGTAGCTGGTATTTTGGCCCAAACCCTATTGTCAAACTCCAGAGAAAAGGCTTCCTCCAGCTGAATCAGAACCAAAGCACAAAATCCAAATCTCAGCTCAAACCACTGTGATGTGAGGAAAAGCCAAAACTGGAGAGTCACCGGGGACCAGAGCCAAAGAACAAGGGAGGGGTACAAAGCAAGGAAATACTTGCCCCAATATAAAAAGAGGTGTGGCTGGGTCTCCAGGCCATGCTTTATTTTTCAGGAACCCTTACAGGTAGAGAGTCCAAACAGCCTACATATGTGCTCTGAACCTCTATTTTAAAAGCTCTAGCAGGCGCCTGGGTGGCTCAGTTGGTTAAGCAACTGCCTTCGGCTCGGGTCATGATCCTGGAGTCCCGGGATCGAGTCCCAGGTCGGGCTCCCTGCTCAGCGGGGAGTCTGCTTCTCCCTCTGATCCTCCCCCATCTTGTGCTCTCTCTCTCTCACTCTTTCTCTCTCAAATGAATAAAAAAATTAATTAAAAAAAAAGTAAAAGCTCTAGCGCTATGTCTGTGGCCCATTAAAATGCCCTGATAGAACCAGTGCATTGAGCTTGCCTCCTTTTGGGGGAGGGGAGTTTCCCGCCCCTTCCTTGAAAGCCACTCCTGGGCAAGTATCGACAGGACTGGGGTCAAGAGACCTGGGCTTTGGTATTTTTCAAGAGATATGTGATTGGTCTGAGGTAAATCATTTCTCCGTTTCCTCACCTATAAAATTGACTGGACTAACCTTCTGGGATTAAGATTTCCTCCGGCTTTATGATTCATCTGTCTGTCTCTCACTCACTCACACGTCTCCATCAGCCCGTCCTTTGAGAGAGCCTGTCTGTCTCTCTCAGACACGCACACGTACACACACACACTCATTCTGCCTTATCTCTGGATATTAACTCAAATGCCATGCTGAGCCATATTAGAGCCTGAGGCGACAGAAGAAAGAAAAATCATTAATACTGGTCTTCTCTTTATTTAAAATGTTGATACCTTGTTCATCATGGATTCCTTAATTTGGATTTGTAAATTATTAATCTTGATTACTGAGTTTTTGGAGCCCCCTTAAATTGTACACCCAGGGTAGGTGATTCGCTTGCCTCACCCTGGTTCCAACCCTGTTAGTCCTTCTCTACATCTGGCTGAGCTGCCTCATGAGGAAAAAAAGAGACAACATGGTACCCACATTACAAAGTTCCCCAGACACAGCTGTACGGTTACTGTATTATCAATAACCCACCTCTAATTTCTAGTTGTTTGTTGTTCATTTTGTTTCCTTCAGCCTAAAATGGAGTATGGGGACCCTCTTGTCTGTTTGTTTTTTGTTGTTTTTTTATCCCTCCCTCCACACACCAAATGCCAAGCACAGAGATAAGCACTGAACAATTGGAATGACGTAGCAGGATGCGCACTGAATCCAGATTTCACACCCACCTTTCTCTTGACCTTTCACGGGATGACTATCATTTAAAAAATTTCTTAAGTCCAGACAATAAAAACACAAGCAGCTGGAAAATCAGAAAAGTAAAACAGCCGTTTTAGCACAATGTTAACAGATCATGAGAAAGAAATTTGGGGTTCATTCCTCGCTTTTGCCTTCGAGAGTCAAGAGGAGCAGAGGGAAGGAAGACTTAGACAAAAGACCTCCTGGGACCAAGAGAATTCCAGACCTCCTCATTCTGAGCAGGGTCACCATTCTCTGACCTAAGAAACCAAAGGCTGCCGCTTATCCACCAGCTCGCAGCAGTGTCTATAGGAAAGCATCTTCAAACCACACTCACCTGGGGTCAGGATGGAGTGCAAAGGATGCAGCATTGAAATGTTCTCTCTGCAAAGTCTGCATTAGAGGACGTTTTGAAGGAATTTTATTTCTTCCAATTCAATGCACTAATAAAGACAAATAACTATAAAAACGTATTTGTGCTGAAGTCCTGAGAGCCTTTATTGAGTAGACAAGTGAGCATGGGTGTCCAGGAGCTACAGAGAGGGAAGGCACCAGGCTGCATTCTCCTCTTTGGCCACTCCCTGACTGCCCCGGAGCAAATCACCGACCCTCTCCCAGCTTCATGGTCTTTGGAAAAGAGGGTCTCCACTAGAGGCTGCTAAAATCCCCTCAGCCGCTGATGTTATTTATAGAGGGGGCGCTGTGAAAGGACCGGGCAAAGTCTGTGAAATATTCCCTCCTGTCTCCCTGTTGGCCTTTTTTCATAGATAGCGTCAAATTCTTAATTAGTAGGTTTCAAACGTCAAGAATACATAGCTCTCCTGTACATTTGGGAAGAATGAAGGGTTGCCTTTTCAAGCAGAGAAATAGAGCTTGCTTAGGCGTCTACCCGAAGCAAGTCATACCCCCACAGAAGTGAAATGGAAGCATGAAAGACTGTGAAAATCGGGGACTCTGCAAGCAAAGAACAAGTGCCCTGTTGGTTTTTTAAAAAAAAGATTTTCATTCTGGATAAAGAAGATGTGGTATATATATACAATGGAATATTATGCAGCCATCAAAAGGAATGAGATCTTGCCATTTGCAATGACGTAGATGGAACTGGAGGGTATTATGTTGAGTGAAATAAGTCAAACAGAGAAAGACATGTATCATATGATCTCACTGATATGAGGAATTCTTA
>NC_138383.1:14186364-14201605 GCF_054177405.1 Leptonychotes weddellii
ATTTTCATTCCATTTGCAACACCTTTGTGCTTCCTTTATGAATTTCTCCATCTCTTTCAACTCTACAATGAGCTATTTTTAAGACTGTTTTCCTTTCATACAGTAATGCTGTTCAGATAGGCAACTTAACTGTCATCATACTTTTTCTTAGTCTTTCAAGACCTTTTGTTATGGTGAGATAATTTTAGGCACACCAAGCACAGATCCATTAAATACACTATTTCACTAATGAACTATTGTGGGTGGTAAAAATTAATTTCATTCTACCTATGATATTTACGTATCTGTTAAATTTTTATAGTTGAGAAATGAAGGTTGCAAATAACTGCAGTCAAATGAGAATTCCTCTTAAAATGTTAAGTCTGTTCTTTCATTTATGCTAAGACATATCCAAAGAAAAATCTATAAAACTACTTCACAAAATGAAAATGGTTCAACAGGTCCACTCTCAGGGTTGATGTTGCAAATGTTCATATAGACAGAATCTGTTTAGGAACTGGAAGGCCCCCTGTTGATGGATCAGAAGAGAATACTCTGAGCAGCTGTGTTTCAACTCATCTGGATAGACATGTCGGCTCTTAGCACACTTACTTAAACATGGTACTGAAGAGACCAAGGGCCTGGATTGAATGACCATACAGCTCAGCCAATGTTGCTCAATTCAATAGGTCAAGCTGTAGCCCTAATACCTCTCGCCATTTTACATTTCACACATCTCTATGGGAGGTCACAAATGAGAAGGACAGAGGATGTGGATGACGTCAGGTAAATCCTTCCCCACAGCATGGATAGGAATGCCAAGCACAGGCTGTACTCAGGGCCCATGAAGCCACTTTAACACACAAGGGAGGACACATTTTAACAATAACAGGTCAGACCCAATAACTCTGGATTGGAAGCTGGGAAGAATAAAAAGAAAAAAAACCCATCCCCAACACAATGATAACAATAATGATCCCAGTTGGGGCACCTGAGTGGTTCAGTCCGTTAAGCGTCTGACTCATGATTTCAGTTCCGGTCATGATCTCAGGGTTGTGGGATCGAGCACTGTGTCAGCCTCCCCGCTCAGCATGGAGTCTGCTTGAGATTCTCTCCCTCTGCCCCTCTCCCCACTCACTCTCTAATAATATAATATAATACAATATAATATAATTTAATATAAGATATGATATATGATATGATATATAATATAATATAATATAATATAAAATATGATGATCCCAGTTGGCAAGTGGAGGGTTGGGGAGAGGGACATGCCTTCAGAGAAAAAGGGCAAAAGCCAGAGTTCTCTTTAGGAGACAGGATAAGTATCACAAAGCAAGAAAGGTCTGAGTCTTGTAGCCAAAGATAAATCTTTCCAGAACCACCCAGGACTTTGACAAATATAAAATTGGGGTTGTCTAGCAAGTGCCCCCTTACTTACAACCAGTCCCTTCCAGAACCAACTCTGACTATTAATGTCAGTGCCTGTGGACGAAGCAGCAGCATACTGATTTTTCTTTAGTCAGATTTAATTCCGGTTTCTGGCTTAAATGTGTGCAGACTGCTCCAGAGGGCTCCACGAGCCTTAACCCCACTGCTTCATCTCTTATTCTTGACTCCACTCTCATTTCTCTCCTTTCTTTCAAAACTCCAAACCACAGAGTGAGAAGAGGACACAATCAAGGAGAGTAAAAAGAAGACAGTCTGAAAGAAAACATAAGAATCCCCAAGTTCATGTGCCATCGCCCCCAAATAATGACTAAGGAAAGTCTGATGGTGATCATACCAATGCGGACTTTAGGGCTTACCAACATAACCTGAAAGATCAGCGACAGCTTTAAAGAAAAAAGGAAGGAAAAGAATGAAAATGCAGTTGTCATATTTTTGCAGTCTATAAAAATAATTATTTCATTGTACTTCCACACACTCACACACACGACCTGATACCTTTTTTTTTCTTTAATATTAAATGGCAGTGAGCCAGGAAAGACTGCAGAGAATAAGAAGTGGAGGCTGCCCCAAAGAAAAAAAAGATTTCTCTCAAGTGACAGTAAATTGGATAAATGCTATTTTTAGATGAAATATATCTAACTAATGTCCAGATGTGAGTCTACCACATGAAGAGAAAAACAAATCTATCTAAAGCACTGAGCTGTACTTGAAAACATTTTTTAAAAATTTCCGGTAATAATGATTTATAATGGAAAGACTCTGACACATGGTACTGACCATCAGCCTCTGCCGTGGTTCACTTGGGAACAACATCTGCACACATGGCTTCAACATGGAGATGATCCTAAGGTTTACATTCCTGATTTAATTGTTCCTAACTCTCTGGACTTGCAACTTGTCAGCAGTATATTTCCACATGAGCATAAAGGAATAAAGGAGAGGAACCATGCGCATCAGGATTTCTCCGCTAAGCCAGTAGGGTCCTCTCATGGCCGTCACCTTGAGAGGTCGTCTTCCTGTTCGAATGATGCAGCCTCCACTCCAGACATTCTTGGAAGTCCTCCTACTCTTTCACTCAATGTATTCATAAAGCATCTATAGTTTTCCAAGCTAAGCATCAAGTGGTGAGCAGAACAAAAGGAGACCCTGCCCTCACGCTTACAGTCCTAGTGGAAGTTCTTTTGGAGCCCAGATTACAAATTGCCAAGGAAAATCAATCTTAGTACTTTAGTAACACAAGTAATGAATGGCATTGGGTTTGATCACAGTCTTCGTTACTGTGCATGACCCTGAATAATGGCCGGCCATTTGAAAAAACGTCAATCCCCAAAGTACAGTCACTGAAGATGTTCAAAATAATGGGATACAGGCTTGAAGAGAAGAGTTGTACCAATGAGTTATTGGGTGATGCCCTCATGGCTAGAATAAAGGCTTGGCCTCTCCAAGTGACTCCGCGGTTCATGCTCCTACAAGGGAGTAAGGACATCTACCTGGGAAGAGCATCTACCTGGGGACAGCAGCAAGGTGGCAGGAAAGAGGAAGGGGAGAGGATGTAGCAGGAAACTAAGTGTAGGAAGTCTAGGCAGGTGATAAAATCCCTGGACAGAGAGAGTGGAGCTTGAGGGAGAGAAGCATTACATAAGGTTGTCTTCAGAGTGTTGAACCCTGATGGCTGGAGAAACTTGGTCAAGTATATAAGAGAATTCATCCAAAACTGGATGCAGAAGCACAAGAACTAGGTCAGTAACCTGGGCACCAAAGCCCAGGGGAATAGAAATATCCAGGTTACCCAAGACAGCCTGACCACTAGGAGCTGGACAGGTGATCCGGCCTCCCCTAGGGCTGGACAAGAAAGTGGTCATGTGACATGGCTTCACAGTGTCCTGCAAGTGTCTGGCAGGATCAGCCACGACGACTTTAAAACCTTCGAGATCACCTGGTTGGCCCCTCCTTTGTCCCAAGATGATGATGAAGAAGCATAACTGTGTACTCATTTCTAGACAGTCAATAAAGGGCTAAGATGGAACCGGGACTAAGGACTTTGATATTATTTCCTAGTGATTTAGGAAAGAGCCATCAGAAGACACATGTATTCAAAAGGATCTTTTCTTCCCCCATAATTGACAAATCATATGCAGTGTTTTGTAGGGTCTTCTTCTTCTTCAGCAGGGATTTGCATGTGGCTCTCCTCTCAGAAATTGCTCACTCTGGAGAGAAGGCCAGCTGCAACCTGGAGCCACGCAAACTGAAGAAGAAATCAGGCCTCAAGCATCCATTTTGCTCACATCGTACTCTACAACTCAACCAAACAGGAGAGCCAGAGTCTGTGCCTCCTTTCTCTCCTCAAGGGCCACCCCATCTGGATAAGCTTTTAAGCCCAGCAGATCAGAAATATATTTATCTGGCACTCCTTGGCACCATGGGCAAAACACCCCGACCCCGTAGGGATTATCGTGGAGTTGTCCCGCTTGATCTCCATCTCAATGTCCTGCTTGAAAATGTACCTCAAATTCCCAACTATGGCTGGCCTGGTGGGTGGGAGCCAGGCTCCCCACTTTGGTATATACATGGCTGCTCTTTGTATTTTATTTTATTTTTTTTAAAGATTTTATTTATTCGACAGAGAGAGACATAGCGAGAGAGAACAAAAGCAGGGGGAGTGGGAGAGGGAGAAGCAGGCTTCCCGCTGAGCAGGGAGCCCAATGCAGGGCTCCATCCCAGGACCCTGGGATCATGACCCAAGCTGAAGGCAGACGCTTAACGACTGAGCCACCCAGGCGCCCCTGCTCTTTGTATTTTAAATCAGTTTGCTAAACTGGTCTCCATGCAAGATTTCCTTTGATAAAACAAAAAGATATGGGGAGGTTCCATTATGTATTTATTTTCAATAGGGAGGTGGGGGTGCTGGAAATCACTTTTCTAGACCAAGGGTCAGAGGTCATTTGAACCATATGTGGAATGAACAGGGCTAGACAGTGGGGTAAGCAGATTCCTTCCGTGGCTTGTTAAGCCCAAGGTATAGTCAAGAAAGGAAAAAACAAAACAAAACAACAAAACATGGGAAATGGGTAAAAGGAAAAAGAAGAGGAAGTCAGAGAAAGAAAAAACCAACTGAGAGGTGCCTGGGTGGCTCAGTCGGTTGAGCCTCCAGACTCTCTGACTCGGCTCAGGTGGTGATCTTGGGGTGGTGAGATGGAGCCCCACCTCAGGCTCTGCACTCAGCGGGAGTCTGCTTAAGATTCTTTCCCCCTCCGTCTCCCTCCCCTTTCTGTTCCTCCCTCTGCTTACACTCTCTCTAAAATGAAGACACTTGAATTCCCTCTCCTAGGGACTCAGGTTGAAAACCTCCTTGGGAAGGCATCAGCCCACAGCAATGACCTTAGGTTTCCCTATCAGTTCTAGGGCTAGTTGTGGAAGCAAAAATCTGGATCCTTAACTTTTCTTTAATGCTGTTCTGATCATTTTACCGAAGTCTCACATGGATGCAACAATGAACCACACCCAGAGTTTTTAGCATGGGCTAAGTATTTCACTCAGGATTCTTGTCTGATTTAATAGCCTTTCTCAGAGATTCTCCAAACCATGTGTTTACATCTCTAATTGGAACCAATACTGTCCTTATCAGCTTCAGGCGAAGTTTACCACTTGCCGCACGTGTTTCAACAGTTGTCATATTACTGGCTCCCCTTGGAAGTAAAAACAGTTGAAGTTTGTGCTGACATCCAGATTTATTTGGTTATTTTCACAGAAATGACCTCCTGGTGTCATCCTTAAACCTCTCCTACTCCTTTAAGTCTTGTCATTGATACTGAAACTTTTCATCAGCCTTTTATTTAGAACCTGAAGACCAAGTAATCCACCAAGTCCATACCACATCATGCTTGATCATAACCCAAAATTATCATTGTCTTTCTGGCCATCCATCCTCTCTTGCACTAAATGAAATAGTGTTTAACTTGTGCACAGACTTCCTTCTGAGCTCCGGCCTCACATTCCTGGGGGCTTACTAAATCACCACTTAGATGTCCCAAAGACACCTTAAACTCAACATGCCAAACTGGACTCTTCTTTCCTCCACATCTACTCCTCTGTCTACCTGCACTCACACCATACTCACAATGCTTAAGACAAAGATAACGGGACTACTTCTTCCTTCTTCTTGACTCTCAGAGCCAATGGGTGTTATGGTCTTGATGATTCTGCCTCCTTCATAGCTAAGCACTTTAGTCCAGGCCTTCTTCATCCTCCTTCTGGGTTACTGCAACACTTGAACTGGCCTTCCCAATTCCACTTTTAGCCCTTCTCCCTTCAATCCGTTGCCAATGACCTTTCCGAATTACAAATCTGATTTTGTAACCATTTCTACTTAAAATCCTTCAACAGATGCCCCTTGCCTTCAGAATGCAAACCAAACTCCTTAGCTTGGAATTCTGTGCTCTTCATAAGCTGTCCTTGGCATGCCCCCCACTCCCCCAGGCCAGCCCTCAGAGCTCGGGCCCAGTAAACCACCTGCCATTCCTCTGAACGAGGCCTTCCTTCCTTGGCCACCTTCCTGCCCTTGCTTAACTTAACCCGCTCATTCTTCAAAAATATGTGGACTGTTTATGTTGGCCCTATTTTGGTGCTGGACACATATGATTTCTAATCCTCCCAACAATCCTATGGGACTTGTAGACTTTGCTGAAGGTCTCACACAGCTGATGAGTAGGTAAAGAGAGACTTTGATCCAATCCTGCCTGATTCCAGTGCCTACATGCTTTCCATGAAGTCAAGATGCCTCCCTTTAAAACTACACTCAGATGTCTTCTCCAGAGGGCCTCCCCTGACTTCTCATGTTGCTACCCTGCCCAGGCCTCCTTCTACTGGCCTCAGGTAATGTGCAGTGCAAGTAATCATCAGTCTCTGTCCTGTGCTGGGAGTTGCTAGCAGGCAGATGTTGGGCCTTTTCATTATTCAACAGACAAAACTCCAAAACTGTTTACAGATGTTAAAATTCAAATAAAATATCAAACTATGAGGAGACCCCCACCCCAGCTCCTTAGAAGTCATCAGTGTTAACCTACTTCCTGTGTAACCGTCCAGACTTTCGGACTATGGAAATGGATGTACATGCACTCTTTCCTCCAACAGATGGGCTCATGAGACATACTTGCCTGTAATTTGTTTTTTCCCTTCGACTACATCTTAGACATTTTTCTACATCACTACATGTAGGTATCCATCTTTTTTTTTTTTTTGAGAAATAAACCCATGATACTATTTTCACAATTCATATAAATGAATAAAACCTGCTTAAAGGTTAGAAAGTCAAGGGCGGGGTAAGGAAAGGCCTAGGTGTATGCTGATTACAAGAGAAACACCTAAAACATGATGCAGAAAGATTAAAAGTCAAGAAATTCATCAAATAAAATGAGTCTGTGTGTGTATAAATAAATGGAAGAAAAGGGAAATTATTGCCTTACGGAATAAAGCCTACTAATAAATATGGAAGGAATGATGGAAGTAGAAAATTGTCATTTGGCAACCATCATGGTAATAATAGATCCGAGCAAGAATCATTCATTTTTACTAAAACTAGAGGGTAAAAGTTTGAGGAGTAAGAGCATATTTACAATCCTCTCAAAATCCATCTCCCCAAGAGAGAATGTTCTTGTAAGTTACAAAGCGAAAGGTAACTTCCCAACAAAATCACTTGACAGGCACCACTTTAACCAAGTGAGCTAAATTACCACAATTAATGGGACCTATTGATATCATCTGATGTGATGGACTAAGGAGGACACACTTTACTTCTGCAGTATTTCTGTCAAAACGCATAACCTGAATATAATCACGAGGAAACATCAGACAAACCCAAATCAAGACACATATTGCAAAATAACTGACCAGCCCCTTCAAAAATGTCAAGTTCACAAAAGACAATGAAAGCAGCGAGGAGGCTTTTCTGATTAAAGGTAACTACAGAGATGTGACTACAGAATGCAACCTGTGATTTGGGGCTTTCTTTTGCTATGAAGCACGATACCGGAACAAATACCAATAACCTTTGAAAATGACAAATCTGATCTTATAACCATTTCTCCTTAAAATTCTTCAAAAGACACCCCTTTTGCCTTCAAACCACAAACCAGGGCACCTGGGTGGCTCAGGTGGTTAAGCATCTGACTCCTGGTTTTGGTTTAGGTCATGATCTCAGGGTTGTGGGATCAAGCCCCGTGTTGGGCTCTAGGCTTAGCAGGGAGTCTGCTTGAGATTGCCTCCCTCTCCCTCTGCCCCTCCCTGGCTCGTGCCCTCGGTCTCAAAATAAATCTCAACACCACCACCACAAACCAAACTCCTCAGCATGGAATTCACTCCTCATAAGCGGTCTCCTTTGTAAATACCTCTGTATGTATCTCTAAACCATGACTTTCTTGTTGTTAGCATAGCCATAATTTCATACCGTGCTAGATGAAGAAGCCATGGGAAACTCAAACAGAGCCTGCGTGCCAGCCCCCGCCATCTGGGACATCAGAACCACCAGGGTGCCCTTGTTGCAGATGACCTCTGGATCTCGGAAGGTGGTGTTATTTTTAACCCTCCCTCCAGGTGATTAAGATGTGAGTTGGCCCCTGCCAACCTCTTCATTCCCCCATCCTCTGCCCTTAAGCTGTGTGTGATGACAAACTAGTTCTGGGGGCCCACAGTCTTGACCCTCTGCCTGAGGAGGTTTTGTCCTGTTCTACCCTCTCCCCTGGGTTGGCACTTGGCTCCTCTGGGCTTCTAGAGTGCTCGGGCATTGCCACATAGGAGGTTTGCCATGGATACGTGTCTATTGTGTTCAATAGACACGTCTCCTTGAGGTTGACCAACAAGCCGTGTGACTGCACTGAACCAGAGGCTCTCAAGTCTGGGAGAAAGGGGCAAGAGGTCACTGGGTTGGAAATTCGAGAAAGGCCTCCTGGAGGGAGTGGCCTTTGGGCAGGACCATCAAAGCAGGGTGGGATGGGTGGAGACCTATAACTGGGCTTGTAACTACCTAATTTGAGTCCTCTGAACACTTCAGGTGTTTTATTTCGCTTCTCCACCTCTTACCCTACTTTGTGATCTTCTGTACCTTTTTTTTTTTTTTAAGATTTTTTTTATTTATTTGACAAAGAGAGAGACAGCAAGAGAGGGAACACAAGCAGAGGGAGTGGGAGAAGGAGAAGCAGGCTTGCCGCTGAGCAGGGAGCCTGAGGTGGGGCTTGATCCCAGGACCCTGGGGTGGGGCTTGATCCCAGGACCCTGGGATCATGACCTGAGCTGAAGGCAGATGCTTAACCGACTGAGCCACCCATCTTCTGCATCTTGAGGGTGGTTTAGAACATGGTTGTTAGGGTCTGAGAACACTGGGCTTTGCACCTGTGTGGCCCAGGGCAAGTCAATGGACCTCACTGACTTCAGGTTCCGCATCAGAGAACTGGGAATAATGACACTTCATAGAACTGTAGTACCCTTAAATGGAATATTCTAGATAGAGTCAACGGGGAACCACCGATGGTGAGACGTTGAACAGTCATTGTGAGGTGGGCTGGAGGACTCTTTAAGGCATCTGTCATATCCAGGGGCACCTGGGTGGCTCGGTCGTTAAGCGTCTGCCTTCGGCTCAGGTCATGATCCCAGGGTCCTGGGATGGAGCCCCACATCAGGCTCCCTGCTCAGCGGGAAGCCTGCTTCTCCCTCTCCCACTCCCCCTGCTTGTGTTCCCTCTTTCATTGTGTCTCTCTCTGTCAAATAAATAAATAAATAAAATCTTAAAAAAAAAAGACATCTGTCATATCCCAAGCAGCAGAAGTATTACCTTTTTAAGACTTTTTTTGAGAGTGAGAGAGCGAGAGAGAGCGTGAGCACATGAGCAGTGGGGAGGGGCAGAGGAAAAGGGAGAAGCAGACTCCCTGCTGAGCATGGAGCCCGACATGGGGCTCGATCCCAGAACCCCAGGATCATGACCTGAGCCGAAGGCAGACGCTTAACTGACTGAGTCACCCAGGCGCCCCTACCTAACTCTCTTTAATTAAATGTTTTATTTTGGGATCATTAGATTCACATGCAGTTTTAAGAAGTAATACAGAGAAATCTCATATACCCTTTATCCAATGGTAACTTTTTTTTTTTTTTTAAAGACTTATGAGAGAGAGAGAGTGCATGCACAAAGTGGGGAGAGGGAGAGAGAAACTTAAGCAGACTGTGCTCAGCACAGAGCTCGATGCCGGGCTCGATCTCACAATCCTGAGACCATAACTGAGCCAGACAGTCAACTGACCACACCACCGAGGCGCCCCTCCAGTAGTAAGTTATAAAACTATATATAGCCCAATGTCACAACCAGGATATTGACATTGATACAGTCAAGATACAGAACATTTCCTTTACCACAAGGATCTCCCATGTTAGCCATTTTATTACTACATCTGCTTCTCTCTTACCCCCCTCCCCTCCTTAACCCCTGGCAACCACTAATCCATTTCTATAATTTTATCATTGCAAGAATGTCATATAAACGGAATCATATAGTATATAACCTTTGGGGTTTGGCTTTATTCACTCAGGCCTAATCCTCTGGAGAGTCATATGAGGGTTGTTGTGTATATCTATAGTACATTTCTTTATATTGTTCAATAGTATTTTGAATGCACCACACTTGATTTAACCATTCACGTGTTGAAGGACATTTGGGTTGTTTCCAATTTTCAGCTATAAAACTGCAATTAACATTTGTGTACAGGGTTTTGTGTGAACTGAACATCCATTTTCATTTTTCTGAAATAAATGTCCAAGAGCGTAATGGCTGAGTTGTATGGTTGTTGCAGGTTTAAGAAATTGCCAAACTTGGGGCGCCTGGGTGGCTCAGTCGTTAAGCGTCTGCCTTCGGCTCAGGTCATGATCCCAGAGTCCTGGGATCGAGCCCCGCGTCGGGCTCTCTGCTCAGCGGAAAGCCAGCTTCTCCCTCTCCCACTCCCCCTGCTTGTGTTCCCTCTCTCGCTGTGTCTCTCTCTGTCAAATAAATAAATAAAATCTTTAAAAAAAAAAAGAAATTGCCAAACTGTTTTCCAGAGAAGGTGCACCATTTTATTCACACAAGCAATATATGTGATTCAGTTTCTCTGTATCCCTGATAATGACACTATTTTGACAGGGAAATAGTATTTCATGGTTTTTAGATTTCCCTAATGGCTGATGATATTGAACATCCTTCCATGTGCTTATTTGCCCTCTTTAAGGTCTTCTTCATGTCTTTTGGCCATCCCCTAATTGGATTTTTGCCTATTTTACTGTTGAGTTTTGAGAATTATCTATATATTCTAGATACTAGTCCTTTGTCAGATATATGGCTTACAAATATTTTCTCTGTAGAAAGGTGTCCACAGATATTTTTTATCCTAAGCCTTTGGCAGGGCAAAATCTGATGAAGTCTTAATTTATCAATTTTTCCTTTTATGAACCCTGCCTAGCCAGATATCTCAAAAATTCATTTTTTTCTAAAAATCTTAAAGTTTTACATTTCATATATAAGTTTGTGGCTCAGTTAATTTTTGTATAAAGTGTGAGATTTAGGTCAAGGGTTTGTGTTTTCCCCACCTATGGATGTCCAATTACTCCAGCACCATTTCTTGAAAAGGCTTTCCTCCATTGAATTGCTTTTACATCTTTGTCAAAAATCAGCTGGGCCCATTTGTGTGGGTCCATTTATAGATTTTTTTCTATTCCCTTGATATGTGTCTAATGTGTATCTTTGCCAATACTATGCAATCTTAATTACTACAGCCTTATAGTAAGTCTTGAAATCAGGTAGACTGATTACTCCCAATTTATTTTTCAAAATAAAAACTTTGGGGTTTGGCTTTATTCACTCAGGCCTAATCCTGAGTGAATAAAAACTAGCTTTTTGTTTTGATTTTCCATATACATTTTAGAATAGCCTTGACTATATAAAAAATCTTTCTGGGGTTTCTGTAGGAATTACATTAAGCCTTTATACTCGTTTGGGGAAAACTGACATTTTTGCTATGCTGAGACTTCATTCAATCCATGAACATGGAATATCTCTCATTTAGATCGTCTTTGATATCTTTCATCATGTTGTGTAGTTTACAACATACAAGTCCTATATTTGTTTTGTTAGATTTATACCTAGACATTTGTTAATAGTATTGTGTTTTAAATTTTGGTATCCATGTGTTCATTGCTAGCATATAGATATATAAGATCTACATGCAAAAATCCACTATATCACACACCCTGTTGAACTCAATTAGTTTCACATGGCTTTTTGTTTTTTGGTTTCTCCTTTTGCAAGTTCTTTGAGATTTTCTAGGTGGACAATCTGTCATCTGTAAATAGGGATTTTTATCCTTTCTTCCCAATTTCCATGCCTTTTCTTTCCTCATTGCACTGCTAGAAATTCCACCACTATGTTCATTAGGAATGGTAAGAGTGGACATCCTTGCCTTGTTCCCTTTTTAAATGTTATTTACTTTTTTAAGTAATCTCTACGCAAAACATGGGGCTCGAACTCATGACCCTGAGATCAAGAGTCACATGCTCCACCAATGGAACTAGCCAGGCACCCTGCCTTGTTCCCAATCTTAAGGGGAAGCATCGGTCTTTCACCACTAACTAGAATGTTAGCTGTTTTGGATTTTTTTTGTAGATGCTGAGAGGCACAGGATAGACATTCCCATTCGAAAAGGGAGAAAGAGGAAAGATAGGGAGATGGGTCTCAAGCAAATCCCAAACATACCAAGGCAAATTCCACTAAATCTTAAGGCTTGAGAATGATCAATCATCCTTGGTTTGATGCTCTGCCTTCTGGGCCCACTGGGACAGCAGTCCCACCTTCCTGGTTCCATCAGGAGGAATCATCCCCCCAAGAATTCAGGGGTCCTATCCCCCAGGCTTCAGTCAGGCCACATGGCCTGTTGAAACCCAGATGGTAGCCATGATCTCTAAATTGCCTTCAGGTTCTTCTTCTTCTCCCCCCCCCCTTTTTTTTTTGAAAAGCACATGTTTGCAGTTGAATAGCTCTCTGGTGCCGTCCTGTAGGACCTAAGATCTGACAGCCTTCTTTCATTTCATCTCATTTTTAAATGTCCCCTTTAATTCAAATTGGCAGTGTCTTTGCTGATATAATCCCATCTCTTTTCTTGCATTCTGTTGAAATGGCGGATTCATTCCACGAATCACACTCATGATCTCTTTATCGAATGGTTGTTCAGCCACACTCCTAGTGTTCTCTTAGGAACAACCCTTCTCATTTTTTGCAACATGGATAGGCTGAGAACTTTCCAAATCTTCAAGTTATGGTTCCTCTTTGCTTAATAATTCTTTCTTCGGTTCATCTTTCCTCTTTCACATTTTACTGTAAGTATTCAGAAACCAAGTTTCTCCTTTGACATTTTTGTACGAAATGTCCTCAGCTAAATATCTGATTGTATCATTCACAAGTCTTACCTTCCACAAAACACTAGAACACAGTTCAGCCAAGTTCTTTGCTATGTTATAACAAGGAACATCTTTCCTTCAGTGTCCAGATACATGTTCCTCGTTTCGGTCTGAGATCTCACCAGAATTACTTAACATCTATATTTCTAGCATGTACCTCAAAACTCTTCCAGCTTCTACTCATTACCCAAAGTCACTTCTACAGGTTTAAGTATTTATTACAACAGCACCCTTAATACCAAAATCTGTCTTAGTCTGCTTGGGCAGCTGAAACAAAATACACAGCAAAGACTGGGTGACTTAACCAAAATTTTTCTCACAGTTCTTGAGACTGAAAGTCCAAGGTCAATGTGCAACAGGGTCCATGCCTGGTGAGGGCTCTCTCCTTGGGTTGCCAATGGCCACCTCTCGCTGTGTCCTCACAAGACAGAGCAATCTTTCACTTTTTCTTCTTATAAGCCACTAATCCCATTATGAGAGCCTCACTTTCATGACCTCATCTAACTCAAATTACCTCCCAAAGGCCTCATCTCCAAATTGTATCGCATTGGTGGTTAGAGTTTCAATATATGAATCTGGGGGGCACACAGCTCAGTCCATAGCATTGTCTAGAAGTTTTCTGTCTTGCTAAACTGCTCCTTTCCCAATCCTTTGGCTAGAGACAGCAGGCTTTTGTTAGGGTGTTCTTGTCTACTCCTATTGGCATTTCTATGTTGCTGGCTTCAGCTCCAAGTGTGGGATGTAAGAGGCAAAAAGAAAACTCAAGGAACTTGCTGCCATATTGTTCCTCGGGTCCTGAAGTCCCTAGCCATCCTGCCTTTTCTCCACCTTTCAGAGTCTTCTTATGTGTTCTCTCATATCTGGATAAGCGTCTTTGCCACAAGCATTTTTGCCATGTAACTAATTAACCGTAAGGCAATTTTGTCGTAAAAGATAAAAAAAAAACAAACAGTTGATACTTTGGTTTGTTTGGCAGTTTAATTTCAACTGGCTGACAGTTTGGTTTCCTTTCTCCATTGATGCAGTACTCCCATGTTTATATTATATAAATCTTAGCCCTCATAATGGTCTATACAGTGGTGCAGAGGATTGAACCCACGTTTCCCACAGAACTTTGGAACAGCTATCAACAGACATGTGAAAATATGCCAAGAACAAACAACTGTGTGGAAGGCTTTCATAATGCAATACAAAGCTCAGTTAGAAATGTGCATCTTAGTATTTGGAAACGGATAACCTTTTCTCCTAAAAGGGAAAACATGCGGGGTACCCAGGTGGCTCAGTCATTTGAGCATCTGCCTTTGGCTCAGGTCATGATCCCAGGGTCCTGGGATAGAGCCCTGCATCAGGCTCCCTGCTCAGCGGGGAATCTGCTTCTCCCTCTGCCTCCCCCTGCTTGTGCTCATGTGTGCTGTCTCTCTCTAATAAATGAATAAAATCTTAAAAAAACAATCAACTTTTTTCAAAGAAATGGAACAAATGATCCTAAAATTTGTACGGAACCAGAAAAGACGCCGAATATCCAGAGGAATGTTGAAAAAGAAAAGCAAAGCTGGCGGCATCACAATTCCTGACTTCAAGCTCTATTACAAAGCTGTCATCATCAAGACAGCATGGTACTGGCACAAAAACAGACACATAGATCAATGGAACAGAATAGAGAGCCCAGAAATGGACCCTCAACTCTATGGTCAACTCATCTTCGACAAAGCAGGAAAGAATGTCCAATGGAAAAAAGACCGTCTCTTCAACAAATGGTGTTGGGAAAATTAGCCACATGCAGAAGAATGAAACTGGACCATTTCCTTACACCACACACAAAAAGAGACTCAAAATGGTTGAAAGACCTAAATGTGAGACAAGAGTCCATCAAAACCTAAAGGAGAACACAGGCAGCAACCTCTTCGACCTCAGTCGCAGCAACTTCTTCCTGGAAACATTGCCAAAGGCAAGGGAAGCAAGGGCAAAAATGAACTTTTGGAACTTTATCAAGATAAAAAGCTTTTGCACAGCAAAGGAAACAGTCAACAAAACCAAAAGACAACCGACAGAATGGGAGAAGATATTTGCAAATGACATATCAGGTAAAGGGCTAGTATCCAAAATCTATAAAGAACTCATCAAACTCAACACCCAAAGAACAAAGAATCCAATCACGAAATGGGCAGAAGACATGGACAGTTTTCCAAAGAAGACATCCAAATGGCCAACAGACACATGAAAAAGTGCTCAACATCGCTCAGAATTAGGGAAATCCAAATCAAAACCTCAATGAGATACCACCTCACACCAGTCAGAATGGCTAAAATGAACAAGTCAGGAAACGACAGATGTTGGCGGGGAT
>NC_138383.1:14202105-14224763 GCF_054177405.1 Leptonychotes weddellii
AAAAAAAAAAAATAGAATAATAGGGGCAGCTGGGTGGCTCGGTCGGTTAAGCATCCAACTCTTGGTTTCGGCTCCGGTCATGATCTCAGGGTCCTGGGATCGAGCCCCAGTGTGGGGGTCTGAGCTCAGTCTGGAGTCTGCTTGTCCTCCTCTCTCTGCTCCTGCCCCCCACCTTGCTCTCGTGTGAGCTCTCTCTCTCTCATAAATAAATCTTAAAAAAATAGAAGATGAAGTTTCTTTGGTTTTCATCCCAATCCCTCTCTTCTCTAACAGAGGCTACTGCTCTCATGAATCAGGTATGAAACCTTCTAACCCTTTAAAAATATATATACTTTACTATTAGTATGTATGTTTCACAATTTACCTAAATGCTACCATACTAGATCACTCAGCAGATCCTTTCTTTTCTCACGAATACATCTTTGAGAATGAGCCATGTTCATATTTATAGAGCTAGGTCATTTGTTTTAACTGTTGCATAGTATTTCATTTTTTATATCTATTTATTCTGTTAATGGACATTTTTATGATTCCAGTTTTTCTACTATTAAACAATACTGTAATGAACATCTTTGTACTCTTCTCCTGATAGGAGGGTTTCTCCAGAGTATATAAATAGAAGGGAAATTACTGATCATGTTTATATATTTTTAACTTTACTAGGCATTACCAAAGTGACACCCTCCCCAAGACCCCGAAAGTTTGTGATTTTTGAAAATCTGATGGCTGCAAAATCAGTATACAAAAACCAGTATACAACTGTTGCTATTAAATATAAATGTATTAGGGCATGTGGGTGGCTCAGTTGGTTAAGCATCTGCCTTTGGCTCAGGTCATGATCCAGGGGTCCTGGGATTGAGACTCAGGTCATGATCCTGGGACCCTGGGATGGAACCCCGTGTGTCGGGCTCCCTGCTCATTAGGAAGTCTGCTTCCCCCTCTGCCCCTCTCCCTATTTGTGCTCTTTCTCGCGCTCTAATAAATAAAATCTTTAAAAAAATATATTTTCAGAGTGGCTAATACATGCACATGGTATGAAATTCAGAAGGTACAAGAGCATATGCCATGGAAAGTGACTCTTCCCCAACTCCTGTCCCTTAGACACCACAGCTCGGCCCAGTTATTGGTTTCTTGTGTTCTTCAGATACATTCTGTAGTTAAATGTGTGCAACGCAACACGAAAATAATTGTTTGTATCTCACTTCTTTTGCTTCAGTAGATTCTACACAGTTTTATAGACTCATCCTTGTGTTCATTTTACCATAAGCCCTATTTCCTCAGATCCTGCAATCCTAGGTTTGGGTGACAACCTGAAGAGCTCCCAGTCCTAGGCTCCTCACCTCCAAAGATCCCATCACGACTGTCCTGAGGGGCTTCGAGAACCTCTATATTAAGTTCTACTGTCCTAGGGTTTCCAATGGAAGCTTGTGGATTAGGTGGGTTTTTTTGTTTTGTTTTGTTTTGTTTTTGTCCGTCATGGTACAGTCAGGAAAACAGTCACTGCTGTATGTATTTCCAACAGGAAGGGCTTTAACACAGGGAATTAGAGACTTTCACAACTCTAAGAAAGTTGCAGAAGGGATGGAGGTTAGGAACCCTTTCAGAGAATCTGGAAGGGCAGGGATCAGAAGGAAGCCACTGCTACTGATCCCAGCTGCCTATAGAGTGGATTCTCAGAACACCTAAAAGCTGGAGGCAAAAATCCCAGGTCAGCCATTCCTGCTACTGTTGCCCATAACATCCCCCAGAAAACAAGGACTTCTCCTTCTTTCTCTACCAAATATCATGCAAGTGCCTCTCATTAGTGGAGTCTAAGCAGACCATATTCTCTTGTGGAAAAAGAGAGTCAGTGCCCAGAAAGGCAGATAGGATACCAAGTACCCACAAATGGCAACCTTCAGGGTTCCCAATAAACTCCCCTCCCTCTATACAAGAGTAATAACCAACTTTGTAGGGGCAGACACCATGAGAATTTGTGGGACAGCCATAATTTAGGTCATAGATTTTATATAGGCCAACAACAACTAAGCGCCTTTTTTACCTTCCAAATGGCCCAGTATGTGAGAAAGATTCTGGGAAAAGTAACAGAAAAGGAAAGACAAGACCCAGTTCCTGTCCTCAAGGAAGCATCATTCATTCAACAAACACGGAGAACCTACTATGTGTTCACATCAGAAACTTTAGGGAAGCAGAACTTGATAGGGACACATAAATATGCAAAGGATAAAAATCTGCATAGGAATGATAAACCTGAAATTCAAGATAGAGATTATTTATGGGTGGGAGGGGACACAGCTATAATTGTGCAAGTAATATTTTAAACTGGATGGAGTATAGACATTTGTGTATTTACTTTTACTTCCAGTTTTTCCTGTGGCTGAAATAGTTCATAATTAAAAAAAAAAAAAAAAAGAACTAGGCAGGGTCTCTGTCCTTGAGCTTACATTTTAATGGGAAAGGTCTCTTGCATATAAACACACACACACACACACACACACCCCCAATGGAATAACAATGTCAAAAATTGACGTGGGAGTGGTGCACCTAAGTGGTTCAGTTGGTTAAGCGTCTGCCTTCGGCTCAGGTCATGATCCCAGGGTCCTGGGATTGAGTCCCACAAGTCCTATGGCGCTCCCTGCTCAGTGGGGAGTCTGCCCCCTCCCCCCCACCCCTCCTCCTGATCATGCTTGCTCTCTCTCTCTCTCTCAAATAAATAAAATCTTTTAAAAAAATTGACGTGGGGCTGAGAAGCTCTCTTGGGTAGAAGAGCTTTCTGAAAATCAACCTTCATGGAGTTAATCAACTAGATGCAGTAGAGAAATTATATATGAACTCCGCAACAAAGGGTAAATTTAGGGTTGGCATAAACTTTTTTAAAATCAAGGTGATCATACTTAAAAATCTTTCTTGCTTTGGGAGGTAAGACAGAATGAAGCTAAAGCTGCACCTCATGCTGACTTTCTATGAATCGACATCAGACAGAACAACTATAGACCAAACACATAAGTGCAAAGGGGTAGGGGTAAAGAGGTGAGCAGCAAGAGGTGAAGGGCAGGCGAGTTTTGACACCGGCTTTGGTGGGCCGGGAGATGAAAAGGAGATGTAGGGTGAAGCACAGCAAAAAGAAAGGGGAAGAAAAGGAGAAAAAGAAGGCAAACATTAAAAATTCACTTGCAGTTAAGACTATATTTTAGAGGTCATAGAAAGTTAAAAGAATAAGACATGTTCCCTGGCCTCAAAAAACTTAAGTATTTGCCCATGAAGGATACTAAATGAGCTATGGGCTTCACAAGGATGGTCTCACTTAATTCACCTGCTAACCCCATGGAGTGAGCACTTCTAAGCTCAGATTCAGGTGAGGAAACTGAGGCACAGAGCAGTTGCACAATTTGCTCCCCTCCATCAAGAAGCAGAGCCCAGAGTTTGTTAGCCCCTTTCTTAACTGCTGCCCCTTCCAGGCAAGAAAGACTTGGTGGATGATGGAACTGATAAGGTCTGGAAAGATTTGTCTCTAGAAGGTAGAAACCTAATTTGTTAATTCCTCAGCCTCCTCCCCAGGTCCCACAGATTTATTTCCTGGCTCTGTGCTATTTTGGGTCATAGTCCCTATTCTCCTGCCCTCTCTAATCCCCTTTCTCCAGGTTCATTTTCTCTCTCTGTCCCTTTCCTCTCCCAAAACCTCTCCAAGGCAATACATATACACCAAACAGCTATGCTTTTAAGTTTTCCAAATGGGTCTTCAGTCTTCAAGTCTATGTTTGGATGAGATGCTATAGGTAATCCCTAAAGAGCCTTTCAAACTGTAATTTTCCCTCTCTCTGTCCTGCATCATTCCCATCAGCTTAGAAACATAGTTTAGCTCTCCTATCTTTAAAAAAAAAAAAAAAATTATTTTTTTGAAAACCTGTCCTTGACCCCATATACTCTTGCAACCCTATTTCTGTATTCCCCACTTACAGTGTCTTAGAAAAAGTTGTCTGTAGCCACTGTCTTCATTTCTTACCTCTCTTCAACCCACTTCATTGGCTCCTGTCCCATTAACTATGCTGATAACTCCCAGATTTATTATTTCTAGCCCCAACCTTCCTACTTCACATCTAATTTGGATGTTTAATTTCCAAATTAACATGCCCCAAGGCAAACTCTTGTTTTCCCAGCCTGATCTACTCTTCTCCCAGCTTTCCTTATCCAGCAAATAACTATAACAAGAGCCCAAGCCAGGAATGTGGGGCTCACTCACTCCCCCCCTCATTAAATCCACCACCGAGTGCTATCTACTCTCCTCTACGTCCAGAATATCCCAAATCTGTTTCTCTCCATCTTTATCTTCGTCCAAGCCACCATCATCTTTCATCAGAGTTACTGTTATAGCCACTTTATATAATCCACTCTCCACATGGTAGCCAGAGTAATATTTTAAAATGCAAGTCAGATAATATCATCTCTCTGCTTAAAACCCTTCAAGGTCTTTCCATTACATTTAGCATAAAATCTGGCCTTCAAGGCTTTACATGATCAGGTTTCTGGTCCTCTGACTGGATCACCCCCTCTCCTGCTCTCTAAGCCCCCAGCCATACTTGCTGTCTTTCTGTTTGTTGAGCATATTAAGTTCTGGAGCTTCTGTACTATTTTCTCCCTCTTCCTAGATTATGAATTTCCTTGATATTCCATTACTGGCTTCCTCCCACTATTTGGGTCTCAATTCAATGTCACCTTCTTGGAGTGGCCTTTCCTCATGACCCAGTTTAAAACACTCATTTACTGTTACCCTGTCCCATTTTCATATTCGCACTTGTCACTCCCTAATGTTCCATTTCTGTGTGGGTCTAGTCGCATTGGAATGCAAGCTCTGTGGGTCTAGTCACTCTGTTAGAACTAGAACCTTGGATTTCTTGTGTTTTGCCATATGCCTAGCACCTGGAATGGTACCTAGCACTGGTAGGCACTCAAATATTAATTTAGTTTGATAAATTAGTGAGAGATAAGATCCTTGAGGGGCACCTAGGTGGCTCAGTCGGTTAAGCATCTGCCTTTGGCTCAGGTCATGATCCCAGATGGGATAGAGCCCTGTGACGGGCTCCCTGCTCCGCAGAGAGTCTGCTTCCCCCTCTCCTTCTCCCTCTGCTCCTCCTCCCATTCATGTGCACGTGTGCACTCGCGCGTGCTCTCCCTCAAATAAAACCTTAAAGAAAAAATCCTTGAAACTTGGGACTACTATAACTCAAACTTTTATTTTTCTTTAAGAGTTTTTAGAGAGAGAGAGCGAGCAAGAGAGTGGGCCCAAGAGCAAGCGGGGGAGGGGCAGAGGGAGGGAGAGAATCTCAAGCCGACTTCCCCCTGAGTGCAGAACCCAATGAAGGCCTCCATCCCAAGACCCTGAGATCATGACCTGAGATTTCATGACTTAATGAAATTAAGAGTTGGACGTTTAACTGACTGAGCCACCCAGGTGCCCCATGACTCAAACTTCTATATAACTTTTCCCAACTGCCTAATGACATGGCTGCACCTCTTTTAAGCTCTCAAAATAGGATGACGAAAATATGCAACACACATATCTTAAAAATTCTAGCAGCATGGGGCGCCTGGGTGGCTCAGTTATTAAGCATCTGCCTTTGGCTCAGGTCATGAGTCTGGGGTCCTGGGATCGAGCCCCGCATTGGGCTCCCTGCTCAGTGGGAAGCCTGCTTCTCCCTCTCCCACTGCCCCTGCTTGTGTTCCCTCTCTTGCTATGTCTCTGTCAAATAAATAAAATCTTTTTTTTTTTTAAGATTTTATTTATTTATTTGAGAGAGAGAGAATGAGAGACAGAGAGCATGAGAGGGAGGAGGGTCAGAGGGAGAAGCAGACTCCCTGCCGAGCAGGGAGCCCGATGCGGGACTCGATCCTGGGACTCCAGGATCACGACCCGAGCCGAAGGCAGTTGCCTAACCAACTGAGCCACCCAGGCACCCAAATAAATAAAATCTTAAAAAAAAAAAAATTCTAGCAGCAAAGGGAAAGTGAAAATCTTAATGTGGGCTTCATTTTAACAAAAATTTCTGATGAAAATTTGTTGTGGTAAATGAAAGTTATACCAACTACAATCCTCTGAACATGGGAATTTTTTCTAGGTTTGGGGTTCAAGTCTTAGAACCAATAAGTGGGTGATAAGTCCCAAAGGCAAAGCATTCCCCATCTATCTTCATCTGTCACCACTGGCCTCCTTTCTTCCTCTACCCTGTGAACTATAGGAACAATTAAGTATTTAAGAATTCTTCTCTTCCATCAAGAAACAGTGTCAGTAATTTCATGCCCTGGAGAATTTAAGGTCTATATTATGAAACACTTTTTTAAAAAGTGGGTTATAGGTACTTTTCTATCCACTCTGTATAACTCTCATAGATTGTGTAATGCCTTACGAAGGACCTGGATGCTCACCACCCACATCTCCAGTCTAAAACTAGGTTATGAGTAAAATGAAAACTCTGGAAAAAAAAAAAATTTCCTCCTGCTTCTCAGAGAGTCCTCAGCTCAATTCCTATCTTATAGCCACGGAAATCCAGAGCATGTAAAGAGGTCAAGAACCTAAGTAATTACTCAGCTAGTAATGAACAGTAGCAGACACTCCCTTTGAAATTGCAGAAATTCTCATTTCCACACTATAAGCCAAGAGAACACAGCCCAGACCGGCAGGTGAGAAGACTGAAGAGGTATTTTCCTTATTTACCTGACAGCTCTTGCCCCCTTCATCCAGAACAAAGCCAGCCTTCCACATCTAGGGTTCAGGAAATTTTCGGGAGGAGGAGGGGTAGGATGGAATGGAGAGGTTTTATCTGGTCGAGCTACGTGTAATCTGGGAAAGTGCCCAAGTGAGAACAATTGAATACCAAATCATTTTCCCACAACGCTGGCAGAGGTCTCCATAGACTGTTAAGCTTCAACCACTCTGTAACCTCTAAGATCTCTTTAAGGTCCTAACTTTCTTCCCCCTCTGGGGAGAGGTCTTCACTCCTCTTCAGGAGGTTAGCCTGGGAAGATACACGGTTATCTTCAAACCACAACATAGGCCCCGGTCCTCCTATAGTTCCTGTGCTCCACCCTAATGGAGTTTAGGAAACTGATAAGGCAGCTGTGAAAATAGAGGGTAAAACATTCTCTTCCATTCAAGGCAGTTGGCATAGTTTGCACTTCTCAAAAAAGGGGCTGGGAGGTGGTTATTTTCCACTTTTTAAAATGGTTATGGATCAAAACACACCTAAGCAACCACCCTGCATCGCAGAATCAGTCTGTCCACTCATTAGTTCATAGGTAGCTCATAAGTACATATATATTCACTTAGAACTTATTTTAAAAGGGACTTTATATTTTATATATTTTTATATTTGTATTTTAAATATATTTATATTTTAAAATGTCCACATAAGGTCGAGAATAGTTCAATGAACTCCATGTACTTGATAACCTGGCTTCAGCGATTATCCATGTAAATCCATTCCATGTTAATGTTCTTATAACAAAACAAAATTTTATTTTGAGAATGAGCCCATGTGTCTTATGGGCTATAACAGTTAATTTGTTATGATACATAATAACTTCTTTAGAGTTTTGGGGCAGAAGAGTAAAACTTCACAATTCTGACTAATTGGCTCTAACTCTGTCCAAACGATTTGAAAAAGCCACATTATGCAATTTTTTAAAGGCAGTTTTAGCACTTCCAAGTTAAAGAGGATCATAAAAGCATTGCCAACGAGAGGTCCTATCAGTTTTGCTTTAATGAACACACACGCAAGCGGTAACTGTAAAATTATTAATTATCTTTGCATGCAAAGAGGTGTTTCAAAGTTAACGTAAGATGTGTTCACCAGCTCACACTGTCACAGCAAAACAACACAGCCCGGGTGGCTTACACAACATAAGTTAATTTTCTCACAGTTCTGGAGGCTGGAAGTCCGAAATCAGGATGCCATCTCGGTCAGGGTTCCGGGGAGGGAGTTCTCTTCTTGCTGCGGCCTCACGAGGCTGAGAGAACTAGCAAGCTCTGCGGTAAACCTTCTTAACAGGGCACTAATCCCATCAGGTGGGCTCCACTCTGAGGACCTCATCTAAACCTAATTGCCTCCCAAAGGCCCCACCTCCAAATACTATCACCCTGCAGGTCAGGGCTTCAACATAGGAATCTGCAGCTTGAGAAGGGACAACGGACGCAATTCAGATCACAGCCAAAGACACGTTTTATTCCTTCATGTTGAACGTCCTCTTTCTTTGCAAATTATAATTATGGAGACATTATGTATTTGCCGAGCACACCCTTTTTATTCATGGTGCAAATTCATCACATCACATTCCATATTAGGTAAATTTTATTGAATAGGCTTTACAGTATATGAAATACCTATCTAGTCAGTACCTGCCAAGCTGTTACTCTTCTCTTGGCCCAGACATTTCCTCCTAAATAAAGGGACAAGAAGTAATGAGTGGGTAGGCTTTCTGAGTCTGCTCCTGGGCCTGAAGATGGAGGCAGGGTTGTGAAGGCTGGTTTTGGGGTTTATAGAGTTAATTATCAAAGCTTACCTAATAATACTCAAATGGATACTAAGATCTTCTAAAAGTAACCTGGATTTAAATCTTGCTTGTGTTTTCTAAAGATCATTTTTTTTTTTTATTGACAGAACTTAGGATGCTTACCAGGAGACCTGGTAAAACTCCAGGCCCTCAAAATTCCCCTTGAATTTTCAAGTGGGTAATCCATTATTCCGCTCCTGTCCTGTGGATGCCCAGCTCTTGGTGGCTGAACTCTCCCACAAAGGTGACCCCACTGGAGAGGCAGGTCATGGTGGCAGAGCACTGTGGAGAGCTCACCTTGGAATGAAACGGGGCATCAGTTCTCTTCATAAGGCCTCTCTGACTGGAGATGAAAGTGCTTTGGGGACTTGGGGCCCAACCTTGTGAATTAAAAGCAGAAAAAAAAAGGGTACTTTGTGACAGGTATTTGAGTTGCCAACACCCTGAGATAACTTAAGCACTCTGTAACTGACCAGAGCGAAACTTCGTCTTGCCATTTTCCTCGGAAGCTGGAAGTAAATATTGAAAATCAGAATGCTTAGTTTGAGGAGTAGCAACAAATTAACTGTAATATAGCTCATTGTGACATATATCTTATTATACCTAATATTATTATTACTTGTGAGGCTTGGGAGTTCAGGAAGTTTTGAGTTCAAATCCTGACTCCAACATGGAGTTGCCATGTGACCTCAGGCTAATTTCTAGGCCTCCTCATTTTTTTTTGTTTTTGTTTTTGTTTTATTGTATCTGTAAGAGACAACAGCACATACTTTCATTAAGTGGTTGTAAGGAATAAAAAATAGTAAATAGCTTGGCATTCTATCTGGTATAGAGTAAGAGCCAAATAAATGGTGGCTACTATTATTAGCTTAGCATAATTGAACTTCAACAACTATAATTAACTACACTTGCAAAATTTGAGTAAAAGATTGCTTTACTTACTTATCTCAACAACCAGAAACACCTTCTCAAGGGAAGGGAGGTAGATTTTTTAAACTCCTCTCAGTGTTAAGTTTGCAGATCTTTGGAGTATTTTAAAAGATGGCAAGCAGTTTTTTGTTTGTTTGTTTGTTTGATTTTTAGCACTTAGAGTATCCTTCTGGTTCATAGGGTATTGGTCGCTTATTTGCCACTTACATGAGAAGCTGTGTCTTAAGTCTCACTTTGCAGGAAATAGTAGGAATATTCACCAAGCCCTTTTCAGAAACAAGAGGTAAGACATTCAGCCAAGGTTCCGGGGATACCTATACGGTGCAACAACATAAATAAGGGGTCTCAATGTAATATACAATCCCACTCAAAATAAGTGTGAGTTTACTCCCCCAGTGGTATAGGAGTTGGCTGAGTGGACTGATCTGACTATTGTAATCACGGTGAAAAGACCAGCTTGAGCTGATTGTAGCCCTGGGGTACACCCAATGAAATAGCCCAGCCTTGATATGCCTCTGTGTCTCATTTATGGTGAGGAAAGCAGTATTTGCCTCCGAGAGTGTGAAATTCATCTGTAGATTTCAAGGGGGAAAGCTGGAGGCTGGAGACTATGTGAGAAGACACGAAGCCTTTCAGGAAAACATTGTGAAGTGGTAATATGAAAATGATGCTCTTGAGTCCTATTTCCCCATCAGTAAGGTGCTTGAGAATAGTTGGTCTGATTAAGACAGAGAAAAAAATATCCATGTGCCAGAAAATGAAAAGTGGGTCTTGCCTTTTGGTCTCCTTGCTCACTACCAACACTTTTTTTTTTTGTCTATTAAGAGCTAGGAAGGGGTAGTGCAAAATTCTGCATTTATGAATAGTGTAAATCAAGTTTTACTAATTGAATTCTAAAACAGGGGGTGATTAGAAAATTGTGGAGTAAAATGTTTCATCAGTGTGAAGCCTTGCCAGATGCTGCAGTTGGTATGATAATATATCCCGGGTACAGTTATGGCAAACGAGTGCCAGGAGTGCTCTAGTTAATCTGGATATGATAGAATACCGACAATCACGCACCCTCAGTGGGCCTGGGTCGGTGTGTTACAGGTGATGTGTTCAGGCTCCTTCATCCTGAAGGCTTTCACAGTGCTTCTCAATCTTGGGTAATGTAATGACCCCTTCTAAAGAGAAGTGAAAATGCTCCACTGATCCTTACATTTACTTAAATTACCCCTAGTATGTTATCTTAACGTACCAACATAAAACTAGGTGCAAACTCCTGGTATTTATAGTTCTTATGAACCCAAGGCTTTTATTTTTCAGATTAAATTTAAATCAAACTATCAAGCCAGTGATATTTAAATTGACAACACTAATTTAATGAGATAGATATTATTTTGCTGAAACTATGTAACTGATTATAAAGTAAACATGCTACAGATTGCCACAGGGCAGGTTCTTTTGATGTCAGTGCATTTATAACGGCAATTTTTCTTTATTTGAACTATTAGGTTACCTTCCTTAATATAGTGGTAATGCATCATTCACATACGAAGGCCAACTCTGTTCTTTTCTCATTTGCTTTGGAGGACTGTAGAATGCTACATTGTGTCAGTTTGATCACAGACACAAAGCAAGCAGGAGCAAACTTGAGGCAGTACTCAGTTACAAAGTGGTCATTTTATTTTTAATGAAAATGTTCTGTCTCTGCACTGTCCAAAGCCACGTGTGGCTATTGAGCACCTGAAGGGGACAAGCGTAACCCAGGGACAGGATTTTTAATTCACTTGCATTCAGACAGTCACATGTGGCTACTGTAGTAACTAAGTAAACTACAGTTGTTTACTATGCAAATATAGCTTTGATTAGTCACCTGCCTTCCACTTAGATTGTCCCTCTGATGCCTCGGTGGCTTAGTTGGTTAAGCATCTGACCCTTGATTTCGGCTCAGGCAGGGTCGTGAGATAGAGTTCCTCCCACCCCGCCCCCACCATTGGGCTCCACGCTCAGCAGGGAGTCTAAGATTCTCTCTCTCCCTCTGCTCCTCCCCCCTCTAAAAAATAGATTGTCCCCCTGAGCCCCTCCTATATTGAAATTCTGCAGCTGCCGGTGATCTTGAATAACTGTCACAGGTGCATCAAATAGCCAAGGTGTTTAGAGCTCATTTTTATTTCTCTGGAAAACAGGAAGCCTAAGCCCCCTTCAGGGTATAGTGGACCATTATGAAGTTGGTTATGTCATACTACTAACTACCTTTGTTGCTGCTCCTGCAGAGGGTGCCCTTCCATTCCCCAGGTCCCATATGCCCCATTTGTACCTGACAAACATTTGGTATCGTTTTCCAGAATCTGCTCAAGCTTCACCTCATCTACGGAAGCTTTCCTTACCCTTCCAGGTAAAGCTTACCTCCCTTATCACTGCCCTCACCCTGTACTTTGACAGAAACTTGCATCATAGCAATCATAGTTCTCACATTTATTTTACAATTTATTCTTACCTTGTGTTATTGACTGAATTGTTTCTTCCTCCAAAAATAGGTTGAAGTCCTAACTTCCAGTACCTCAGATTACGACCTTATTTGAAAATAGGGTCACTGCAGATGAAATCAGTCAGGTGAAGATGAGATCATGCTCAAGTACGGTGGGCCCTGGATCTGTTAGGACCGGTATGCTTATAAGAGGAAAAGAGAGACACGCAAGGGGAGAAGGTGGAAATTTAAGTGTTGCAGCTATAAGCCAAGGAATGCCACCAATCGCAGGCAACCCACCAGTGGCTAAGAAAAGGCAAGGAAGGATTCTCCTCTCCAAGCTTCACAGGGAGTACAGCCCTGCTGACACCTTGCTCTCAGACCTCTAGCTCCAGAAGTGCAAGACAGTAAATTTTTTTTTTTTTTAAGCCACTCAGTTTGTGGTTCTTTGTTACAGCAACCCTAGAAAGCTAATATACCTTACGGAAATCATAAGCTCCTTGAGGACAGGGACCTTGCTTGATTTATTTCTGTGTCCTTTATAGCTGTCAGTGTCTGAACCAATATGTTGGATGGATTAATGAAAGAACACAATGCCTATTCCTTTGCCTTAATCTGGTCTCAACCTGGAACTGCAAAAAATCACTTTAAATAAATTCAGTGCTGCTGCCTATGGCCACACAGGCTAGGCACTGCATGATTCCAGAGTTGTGTGATGTGGTGACCTCCAATTATTTATTGTATAACTGAATCTACATAAGGAAAGTCAGTAGAACGGTGAACCCCCATGCCATCCTGTTAGAAGAACCACCGCTATTGTGAGGTTCAGCTCTTACTTTGCCCAACAGCAGAAAACCATAAATAATTATCCTCTAGATGAGGGACTAGTAAACTACAGCCTTGAGCCAAGTCCACCCTGCTTTTGTAAATAAAGTTTTACTGGAACACAGCCACATTCATTGATTGACATATTGTTTATGGCTGCTTAAATCCTACAATGAGAGTGATGAGTGGCTGTGATGTAGCCCACAGAGCCTAAAACAGTTACGGTCTGGCCCCTTACAGAAAAAAATTTGCAAAGCCCTGCTCTAGATAATATACATTGGTAGACATTGCCAGAATGTTTTATATTAAGTGGTAAAAATCCCACCTTGAAACTGAAGCAATTCATTTTATCACACTTTGGAAGATTCTATACTACTACTGTTAACGTCGGCACGCCAGAAAGAAAATTATGTAGAAAGTAATTTATTTCTTCCTCGAAATGGGAGCCAGGGATTAAGAAGAAACGAATGTATGAGCTTATTTATGTGTGTATGTGAATAGGGGGTGTGGGTAGAATAAGTTCCAAGCAAATATAACATATGTAACTTATACAATTAGGTGCTCTATATAGGGAGTTTTTTTGAACTGTGTCCAGCTCCCCAACTTGGAGAGAGGTGAGAAGTGGAGGAATGGATGGAGATCTATTACAAAGTCCAGGAGGAGAAATGCTATTCCAATGTTTACGAGAACAGTTCTGCCTGCAGTTTTATTCTTTCTGGAAAGTATTGTGGAAAGTCTTAGACCTTTCTGAGAGGCCCCTTATGCATCAATCCTGCCATGTGACCCCATCACCCTGGCCTCAGCTGATTGGGCCAATGCTGGATGCCTGATCCAAAGGTCAAAGGTCTAGGTAATGGCCTGGTACGAGGGCTCTGCCCAGTAGGGGTGAATACTGGCCACACCAACCACATGCTCTCTTTGGGGGGAGTTGAGAGACTTATGGAGACAGTGAATCTATTTATCAAGATTAGCAAAGCAGAAACAGAGCATACTTGTTACCACAATGACAGGGTGATTGTTACCTAAAAAGAAAATCTCACAAAAGTAACACTGCATCCTGAGGGCTAACTATGCCTCTGGTATGGTCCAGCTTGCATCATTTTTGTGTTTCTGTTAGAGGATGGGTTTAGTTCACGGTCAGCTCGGTTTCTGGATTTCATCATTTCATCCACTCTCTTCCCATCCTCCGCTCCCTTGTCTGATTGTCCTTTATCTGCCACTGCCTTGCAAACTCTAACCTTCCACCAACCCAACCTATTACTTTTCTACTCTCCCACGTGGGCAGTTAGGGCTTACCAGCCCTAAATATAGTACCCAGCCACTGTGTTGGTGGGGTTATAAACACATGGTTTCCAGCCTCAGCTTGACTATCTGGATGTTCCTTTATGTGTCCGTATTTGACTCACTCACCTATTCCTCGCAGCTGATAGTACAAACCTTCAACCCTTCCCAGGCTCCCATTTCCACCGCTCACCTTGCATCCTACATCAGAGAAAACAGATCTGCCTGGCCTCAATTTCCAGACTCTCCCCAACAACTTTTATAAACCTGCACCCTTTCTTTCCTGCTTCCTTGTTTCTAAGAGGTGAAACTCTCCTGTTAAAGCTAATCCTTTACCTAGGTTCCAAATCCCAAGATCTTCCATTCTTGATTCCAGCCTTGTTCCTGTGCGATTGATTATTCCCTCTCATTCCCATATCTGCCATTTCTGCCTTGTTTTGTTTTCTCCCTTGCCACTTCTCTATGGTTTCTTTCCTTGAGCATATGTAAATGCTTATGTGTCCCCTCTTTAAAGCCCTTTCCTGACACTTCATAACATACTAGCTATCATCTTATTGAACTCATTCATTTTAAGGCTGTTCACCTTAAGAGGAAGAGGAAATTCTAGTCAATATGGAGAACTGAGGTAACTTAAAACAACCCCATCCCCAAGTCCAAGTATATAGAAATGCTTAAAAGACAGTAAGCTATTTGTTTCTCAAACTTTGTTCTGAAGCATCACATAGTCCTTCCTGACTGATATCAAGAAAATGGCAAGCAGAGGCAAAAGACACCACTTTAAAGTGCTAATGAATGAGAATTTTCTAGAATTGAAAAAAGATAGGAGTCCAGATTAAATGAGCATATTGAGTTCTGAGGAGGACAAATAAAAACAAATCCACAATCACACACATAATAATAAAACTGCAGAACATAAAAGCATTTTTCGTCTAGTTAAATCCTCATAGCAATCCTATTATATAATATCATTATTCGTATTTCATATGTGAAGAAGACAAACCTCAGTAGATGGCTACAAGATAAGTAAGGTACAGAACTGGAATTCAAACACAAATCTATCTTCCAAATCCCACCCTTTTTCAAACCTCATTTGAAATCTCGCTTTGACTTTACAACACTCTTATTTTTCCCACTTTATAGACAAGAAAACCAAGGCTGATAAATGCTAGATGACTTGTCCGAGCACAGAAAGCTGGTAAATGGCAGGGCTCAGGTTTGAACTCGGGTCTTGTTGGCTTTAAAGCCTAGACTCTTTTTCCTATATTGTACTGCCTCCCATACTTTCTATGAAATTTGGCTTATATATTGTTATTATTAAATTTTTACATATTTACTCTCCAACCATAATGGCCTTCCTCCTGCTCCCTGAATATACCAAGTACGTTGCAGCCTTGAGGTCTCTACATTGATGGTTCCCTCTGCCTGGAATGCTCTTTCCTCAGGCAGCATGATCCTCAGGTTTCAGTTCAAATTTTATATTTGGAGGCCTTCCCTGACTACTCTCATCCTTAATGTTCTATCTCTTTACTCTGTTTCATTTTCTTTGTAGTATATATAGTTTTTTAGCATTAGAAATCAACTTGTTGGGGCGCCTGGGTGGCTCAGTTGGTTAAGCGACTGCCTTCAGCTCAGGTCATGATCCTGGAGTCCCGGGATTGAGTCCCACATCGGGCTCCCTGCTCGGCAGGGAGCCTGCTTCTCCCTCTGACCCTCCTCCCTCTCATGCTCTCTGTCTCTCATTCTCTCTCTCTCAAATAAATAAATAAAATCTTAAAAAAAAAAAAAAAAGAAATCAACTTGTTTAGGGGCACCTGGGTGGCTCACTTGGTTAAGCATCTGACTTTTGATCTTCATTTTCTTTGTAGTATATATAGTTTTCTAGCATTAGAAATCAACTTGTTTAGGGGCACCTGGGTGGCTCACTTGGTTAAGCATCTGACTTTTGATCTCAGCTCAGGTCTTGATCTCAGGGTCATGAGTTCAAGCCCTGCATTGGGTTCCATGCTGGGTGTGGAGCCTACTTAAAAAAAAAAAAAAAAAGGAATCAACTTGTTTATTGTCTCTCTCCCCATCTCTAATGAGAACTCTGTGAGAGTGGGTTCTTTGTTCTACTTCCTCAGTGCCTAAAACAGTGCCTGGCACAAACAAGTTGCTCAATAAATATTGTCGAATGAACAAATGAACCACAGTGTCTATACTTAGCAGCACTGACCCTCATAAGAATTACATGAAGTGCCATGGGAACACATGGGGGAGCACACTTCATCAGACAGCAATATAGGGTCTGAGGCAGCCTGGAGGCAAATTCAAGGTATTAACTACATCCCTGCCTTTGAGTTCAAAGAATATCAAATGTTTTTTACTTTATTTAATTATTTTTAAAGATTTTATTTATTTATTTATTTGAGAGAGAGAAAAACAGCATGAGAGGGTATAGGGTCAGAGGGAGAAGCAGGCTCTCCGCCGAGCCGGGAGCCTGATGTGGGACTCGATCCCAGGACTCCGGGATCATGACCTGAGCCGAAGGCAGTTGCCCAACCAACTGAGCCACCCAGGCGCCCCTAAATGTTTTTTACTTTAAATTGACCTACACAGGGTCATATGAAAAGATTTACTCACCTGCCCTTGACCACGTAGCCTGAAACCTTACCCCTTGTACCCTAATATTCACTCACTGGGTCAGAAGTGCTTATTCCTACAAAAGAACAAATCTGCTGAGCCTCTCTATCCGCCCCCCCCACCCCACACACACATGCTCCTGTCTTGTCATCTTTTCTATTCTTTCATGTGGCAATGACCCTGTGAGGTAGGGATTATGACACCCCCAAACAACCACTCCATTTCATAGATAAGGAAACCTCAGTTCAGAGAGGCTAAGTGACTTATCCAAGACCACAAAGCTAATAAGTACCTGAACTTGGATTTAAACTCGGGTAGGATGGATGGTATTATGGGTTGAATTGTGTCTCCTCCAAATAAGGTATGCTGAAGGGCTGCCCCCCTGGTACCTGTAATCCAATATGATGGATGTCCTTATAAAAAGAATGGCATGTGAAGAGACAGAGGGAGAACTCCGTGTGATCATGCAGGATTGGAGGGTTGTGTCTATAAGACATGGAAAACCAAAGACTGCAGGCAAGGCACCAGAAGCTAGGACCAGGCAAGGAAGGATTCACCGACAGGTTTCAGAGGAAGTGTGATTTCAGACTTCTTGCTTCCAGAACTGTGAGACAGACAATAACTTTCTCTTGTTCGAAGCCACCCGGTTTGTGGTTCTTTGCTACAGCAACTAACTAACTAGGAAACTAATGCAGTCTCTCCTCTGTGCCATACCATCTTAGATATTTAGTGCAGGACTGACTTAATAAGGAATGAGCAGGGAAAGAATGCATACTTAAAGAGTCTAGAGACTTCATTTCAGCTGAAGTCCCAAAAACAGAACCAGAAAGCACCTGATGATTTATTTATTCACGTTATGATGTCCATAAATGTGAAGAAGTAGGTCCTCCAGTTGACCAAGTCCAAGTTTGTTCACTAGAAAGAGTACACCAGGAAAAATGAGATGTTCCCCTAGGCATCCGCCCCAACATGTGTTTGTCATTGCCCACCTCCTCACCCCCAAATTTAGGATGACACCTAGAGACCTAATTATATCCAAGATGTTTTCCTCTTCTTTCTTCTTCTCCCTACTCCCTAACCTCAACAACCACTGTTTTTTTCTTCAGCTTACCCTGGTTTTGTTTTACATCTGGCGGTGACATCCAAAAGCCTTTCTTTAATCCCACTGGAAGGAAACAGAGTACCAAAATATCTAATCCCTGCTCTACCACTTCAGTCCACATGTATTCCTTTGAACAATGTGATAACTCTCCCTGGTGCTGCTGTCAAGACAGGGAGGTGGGGTGGGGAAGGCAGAGAGAGAGAGAGAGAGAGACAGAGTCTATGTAGCCAGAAGAGGAACAGATAGGGTAAAAAGGAACAAGAAAGTAGACATGGGGGAGGGGCGGTGACGAAGGGTCACCCACCTTTCCTCCTGGAGTGGATGTTCTGAAGCTTCTTGACCCTTGGGAAATAAACATTTTCCAATGCTTCTTTGCCTTCTGCTCTGAATTTCTTATTCTGATTTTTAGAAGTGAAAAAAATATTTTGATTTAAGCCATATGGCCTTTTTCTCCTTACGCTAGGGCTATGGAAAACTCAGAGGGGCAGGTGTGGAAAGCAGTGGCAGCAGGGTGGGTGGGTACATAGGGTCTGCATGTCTATAGCTTGTGCAGTTCTGTAGCTATGGAAACCATGTGCAATGTCACTTGCATAGCATCATAACATGGCCCTAGAGTTACCCCTGGCTCCTCAACTATTCCTCTTCAATGCACTATCTGTGCTGCTGTTTCCTAGCTACCATAGCTCTGTTATATTTTTTTTGAAGTCGTGCTTAAGTATTGTTTCTGTTGGCTGTGCTGCTTGTCACTACACTTTAGTTCGGCTGGTAGCAAAACCAAAAACCCATTTCTCATAGACTGTTAGTTGTTAAAAATTGTCAGTACTTAAAAACATTGAGTTGTAAAGAGTCTTGAGACTGTGGTCTGGACAAGATGACCACTTGAGACTTTTTCTAGTTCTAAAGGCCCATGCTGGATTCTATTAGAGCTCATTATAGAATCAATTGACTGCCTGCCTACTGAAAATTATTATTTTTTCTTTCTTTTTTTTTTGACAGTTGTTATAATTTCCCAACTATAAAAGTAGTAAAATTAAAATTTACAACAGTATATGCAAATATAGCCTATGGAGTTTGTACACAAGAAATATATGTATATGTACCCCATAAATGAAAAGTTCATTGTGTTAATTCTGAGAATATATACATGAATAATTTCTTTTTTTTATTATTAAGAAGAATCCCCAAATCCTCAGAAATATTTCTGCTGTAATTAAATTTAAATGCTTTTTAAAAAATTCATGTGAGTTGGCAATTTACTATGTTCATATTTTAGCTTCCTTATGTTTGGTCATTAATTGTGGTATCATAAACAGCTAAGATTTACAGCACTTAACCTTCCCAGGCCCAAGCAGAAGCAAGATGTCAACACCCATAAGTTATGAGCAGGCTCCCAAAGGGACTGTAATACAAAATACACTTATAATTGAATTAATTCAGGAGAGGATTCTGGGAAGATGACAGCATCAGTAATTTTTCATTCTCTCTGAATCCTTACATAAATGACAGAGAGAAAAACTGGATAGCAAAACCCAAAACCTGTGAACAATATTTACAATAGACCTAGGTGACAAGGTACCCCCACAAACTCCAAAATATAAGTGGGTGGGTACAAACCACCATGAGCCACAAGACCTTCATGGTATCAGTGTCTGTGTGGGAGAAAGGATAAGGAAGATGCATCTGATGGACCTGAGAAGAGGAAGACCCCCAAACAGCCAATGGACATTGGCTGGAAAGAAGGCAGGCCAATTTGAGAAGAGCAGCTGAAACTGGGAGGGGTTTTGACCATTATCAATATCAAGCCCATGAGAAAAGGTCTGATGGGGCTCCTATGAACTCTCAAAATCAACCCCTTTGTAGGACAGAGACTCAAAGCAAAGAGAAACTACTTAGGGTAGAATAACAATATAACAGGACATGAACAACAAAGATGAGAAAGAAAAGCCCCAGACCAAAGTGGTACAATATCATAAAGCAAGCTGCTTTATTTTTTAATACTTTCCAAAATCAACAGAGGAAGTTCTGTGAAGTGAGGAAAGCTTTCCTGAATGCCACCCTCTAACAAAAGTTCAGGAAAACTGATTTCATATTATAAGGAGCAACAGAAAAATATAAAGGTAACATAGTTTATATAAGGAAAAAAAAAGAAGGGACAAGAAGCTGAATAAAATCCCTTCAGACAATGAGAGTGCTCTGGAAAGGTATACAGACAAAACAGAGCAAAACTGTAACCTACTATTTCCAAATGAGCTAAAAGAAATTAAGAAAATTATACACGATATGAAATAACAACAACAACAAAAAGAATTAGAAACTCAGAAATGATGTGATAGGACTCAAAAAACAATTAGAAATAAGGAAACAGGGGTGCCTGGCTGGCTCAGTCAGAGGAGCATGCAAATCTTGTTGGGGTTGTGAGTTTGGGTCCCATGCTGGGTGTAGAGATTACTTAAAAATAAAATCTTAAAAAAAAACCACACAACAATTTAAGAAATGATGAGTGTTCTAGAAAGGAAATAAGAGAAAATAAATTCAACAGTAGTGCCCAAAGAGAAACCAATACAAGAAAATATTTAATTTTTATTTTATTTTATTTATTTATTTTTAAAGATTTTATTTATTTATTCATGAGAGACAGAGAGAGAGAGAGAGGCACAGGGAGAAGCAGGCTCCCAAGGAGCAGGGAGCCTGATGCAGGACTCGATCCCAGGACGCTGGGATCATGACCTGAGCCGAAGGCAGACGCTTAGCCATCTGAGCCACCCAGGCGCCCCTAATTTTTTTTTTTAATGAAGAAAGAGACAAAAAAGGATTTGAGAGAAAGTGACAGATATTAAAGAGTGACAAAGAGGATCTAAAACACAGATAAAAGAAATCTGTAAAGAAAACAAAAAACAAGAGAACAGAACAAATACTAAAACTATGTCCAAGAAAACCTTTCTGGAAAAAAAAATGTGAAATGAGTCACTGACAGAGTACACTACCACATTCAAAGTACAGATGAAAAATCTAGTAAGATTATTGGATTTTAAAGAAGAAGAAAAAAATCCTTTGGGCCCCTAGAAAAAAGGAATGTATGACTTGAAAGGGAAAGGAAATGAGATTATCATCAGACTTACTTTTTACAATTATTATCAGAAAAAGGAGTCATATCGGGGCGCCTGGGTGGCTCAGTCGGTTGGGCGTCTGCCTTCGGCTCAGGTCATGATCCTGGAGTCCCAGGATCGAGTCCCACGTCGGGCTCCCTGCTCGGCAGGGAGTCTGCTTCTCCCTCTGACCCTCCACCCTCTCATGCTCTCTGTCTCTCATTCTCTCTCTCTCAAATAAATAAATAAAATCTTTAAAAAAAAAAAAAAAAGAAAAAGGAGTCATATCTTTAAGATAATTAAGGAAAGAAAGAAGAGTCAAGTAAGAACACAGTCAAACCGTTAACAACCTCTAAGAACTCAAGGAATATTGTTTCCATGAGCCCTTCCCAAGGAATTTACTAGTAAATGAGCTTCAGACAAGCAGAATGACTGGAGAGACATCAACATAAGAAATGGTGGTGAGCATTAAGAATTACTGGTATAGAGCTAAGACTAAGTGGGGGCAAAAAGAGATTATTATACTAATGGCTGTATGCTCCAAAGTGTAGATGTAGCCCAACCACAAAATATGGGAGGAGAGCATATGCAAAAAAGCGGTGGTGGTAGGCTACCTGGGTGGCTCAGCCAGTTAAGTGTCTGCCTTCAGCTCAGGTCATGATCCCAGGGTCCATGATGCCAGGATCCCAGGCATAGCACAATGTATAGACTTGTCAAATCACTATGTTTTATACCTAAACCTAATATAACATTGTGTGTCAACCATACTTCAATTAAAAAAAAACAACAACAACCCTGCAGAAGAGATTAGTGAATTAGAAGATCGGTTGATAGAAAATACCCAGATTGAAGCATAGAGAAAAAACTATGGAATATAGAGAAAAGAATATAAGAAACATATGGGACATGATGAAAGATTTTGTTATTATTGTCAGTGGAGTCCCAGAAGGAGACAAGAAATGTGTCAGGAGACATATTTGAAGAGACACTAGCCAAGAATTTCCCCCGTCAGAAGACATTAAGTCACAGAATCAAGAAGCTCTGTAAATCTGAAGCAAGATAAATACAAGGAAAACTGCACCTAGTCAAACTACTGAAAACTAAATGCTAATATTAAAATGTTAAAATCAGCCAGAGAAGGGACGCCTGGGTGGCTCAGTCGTTAAGCGTCTGCCTTCGGCTCAGGTCATGATCCCAGGATCCTGGGATCGAGCCCCACATCGGGCTCCCTGCTCAGCGGGAAGCCTGCTTCTCCCTCTCCCACTCCCCCTGCTTGTATTCCCTCTCTCGCTCTCTCTCTCTGTCAAATAAATAAATAAAATCTTAAAAAAAACAAAAAAACAGCCAGAGGAAAAAAAAAGGCACATTATCTTCAAATGAGCAACAATAAAACTGACAGATAACTTTTCCAACAGAATTGATGGAAACCAGAAGACAATGGAGTGACATCCAGATGATGGAGTGACAAGAAGACAATGGAGTGGGGAAAAATTATGCAATATTAGCAAAAATATTCTCCAAAAATTAAGGTAAAACAGACATTTTCATAAAAACAAGAACCTACAGAGTCCAATGTCAACAGATGGTCGCTAAAAGAAATAATAAAAAGAATTCTTCAATAAAACCTCAATGAGATACCACCTCACACCAGTCAGAATGGCTAAAATTAACAAGTCAGGAAACGACAGATGTTGGCGGGGATGCGGAGAAAGGGGAACCCTCCTACACTGTTGGTGGGAATGCAAGCTGGTGCAGCCACTCTGGAAAACAGTATGGAGGTTCCTCAAAAAGTTGAAAATAGAGCTACCATATGATCCAG
>NC_138383.1:14225263-14258821 GCF_054177405.1 Leptonychotes weddellii
AAAAAAAAAAAAAATCAGCAAGGAGCCCAGAAATTCAAGAAGGGACAAATAGCATCAGAAAGAGGACATCTAAATTAGTATTGATTGTTTAAAACACCAACATCTTGTGGTGTTTAAAACTTTTCAGGTACCTTTCATACTAATGGACAGAACACCATTGTCATTCAAACCCAGCCTGTATATTCTTGCCTCTGTGCCTCTGGTCTCTCCCTTGCCCATTCTTCGAGGCTAGATGTACATCATCACATCTTCAGGAAGAGATCATTGGCCACTTTTTCATTTATGTCTCCTCCTCACCCCTCTAACTCAGCAGCACGTTGTGTGGGTTCCTTATTCAGACCTAAAATGGAGAGAACTTTTTGCTCTATTTTTTGTTTTTATTTCACTTTGTGTTTTTTGGTTTCTCAGACAGAATGTAATTTTAATGTCCTTTCAAAGTGTCTACTCTGTGTTATCCATATACTATGTGCTAAATAGATGTTGAATAATTAAATTTTTTGATGAATAAATTGGTAATGAGTGGGCTGACCTTGTTTTCTAGGATAGAATCTTCCATCCATTAGTTAATTATTCTGAGATTTGATAAAGGCATCTACTATAAACATATACAAAAAAAGTTTTAGTAACTCCTTGGACGAAAGATCCATGAGGGACAGATTGGATATTCACATTACATCCATAATTTTTTGAAATTGATTTTATGCCTGTTTTTCTTTTTTTCTTTTTGCTCCCCTCCCCTCCAATTTTACGCCTGTTTAATAAAATCTTTCTTGGTATCATTGCCCAATGTATAAGGCTGGTTGCAATATGTCACAGGTATGGCATTTATTTAATTTCATTTTGTTTATTTATTTTAAAATTTTATTTATTTATTTTGGAGAGAGAGAAAGAACACATGCGCATGGCTTGGGGGGATGGGTAGAGGGAGAGAGAGAGAGAGAATCTCAAGCAGCCCCCCACTGAGCATGGAGCCCAATGTGGGGCTCGATCCCACAACACCGAGATTATGATCTGAGCTGAAATCAAGAGTCGGAGGCTTAACCGACTAAGCCACCCAGGCACCCCTTAATGTGAGTCATTCGTACTATTCCTGGATGCTAAAGAAATAAAAGTCACAACTCTTGAGTTCTCCAGACGATGTAAAATCTAACTGGAGGCTAAAACATACATATACAAAATAAGTTGAGATGAAATCTAAAGAAATATTTCAGTAACTGCCAGAAAATAAGGTATCGTGTAGACTAAAGCTACAAGAGATAAGAAAGCTAAAAATAGTTAAGTGATCACACTCAAGATGTGATTACTAGGGAAGGCATGTGAAAAGAGGTATATTCTGGTTTTGAAGGTTAGATGGAAATATATAGAAGAGAAGAGGCATAGATTTTTTTCTAAGCAGGGAGAAGAACATGCAAAGCACAGAGGCAAAATAGTAAGTCATGTTCAGGCAATATATTACAGACAAGCTTGAGGAACGGAGGGAATATGTGAAGCTAGAGAAAGGCAGGGGGCAGTTGACAGAAGACATCAAATATGTTTATTTTTGAAATAGTGTGGAATTTTAGTTCTCTTTTCAATAGAAATAACCTTTATGTCAACAGCCCAGTCAGAGCCCTTAGCTGATATAATGACGATCCCAGCTTTCTAGGCTACTATTTGCAATAATTTTAGCCATATGAGTGTAATGGGAAAAACATACTGCAAATGAATTATTTTTGAAATGTATTGCATGTTGACATTTGGGAAATTAGATCCTGAACGAAATGCATCCTAATTATTTGAGGTGCCTTCTCATCATGAAAAGATAAATTCAGTCCAACAATTAAAAGAAAATCTGCATGTTAGATTAATTTAAAGTTCTGTTCTTTGGCAAGGTTCTTCTCTGAACTTTTGGTTACTATTCAGATGCATATCTGTGGGCAGGGATTATTCCTTGCCTAAACAATCTGGTCTGAGGAGTTCAGATGCCCTCATTCAAACATATTTTAGGCCAGTCACTGCCAGCCTAGCCCCATCTTGCGAAGACTTCTGTTGTGCCCATTCTCTATGTACCCAAATGCGTCAGTGCTAGAGATGACCTTCTCAGCTGGTTTCCTTTTCATTTTCTGGAAACTTTCTTATGGAAAACAAATGAGTCTTAACTTCTCCATCCCCACTCAGCGAATTCCTCTGGCACCATTGGCCCATCTCATCATGACTATACATTTGCTTTAGCCCTTCTTCCTCCTCCAGTATGTTTTTGTGTTGATGGGCTTCTGGGCTCAGCCAGAGTCATTTCAGCAGCCCTACATCCAGGAACACAGATAAGGAATGAGTTTGACAAAGGGCCTTCTGAGAGATACCATAAATGCTATTTCAAGGCAAAGCCTTCCTTGTTTACTGAATGCATTCAATTCGTGTGCTGAATAGAGCAATGTGATGAGAGCAAGGGAAGATGGACAGGGAGAAAATGGGACCTCACATGAAGAGTAGAGCATGAATCTGGAAATTAACTGGGAATGCTAAAGAGGAAGAAGGATATAAATGGAATAGTGAAGGGTCGATAGTTTCCACATTCTTTGTTCATTGAGCTAAGCATGCATATAACCGTGGCATTACATATAAAATAATAGCTCCTGGCCATGAACCTGTACTTTGGAGTCAGAGAGACCTGGGTTTGTATCCTGGATTTACTGCACAACCAGATTAATGATTTTGATTCTATTACTTAACCTCTCTAAGTCCTTGTTTCTTTATTTATAAAATGTGAATGCTAATAGTATCTCCCTCAATGGAATTATTGTGAGGATAAAAAAGATAGTACTGACAAAGAGCTTAGTACTTTGCCTAACATGCAGCAAGCACAAAATAAATGTTACCTTTTTTTTTTTTGAAATTTTTGTTAGTGTAATTTCTCCAAGGCAAACTGGTTTATACTAAGAGGAATGCCTAATTAAAAGAATCTTCTACTGAGTCTTTGGTGGGCAGCAAATTATCACCCTCTGACTGACCTTTTTTGGTGCATCTGTATTTTCATTGAGTTGGCTTAAATCAAGTTGCACCTGTAAATGTAAGTATGCCTACAGTGTCACTGAGCAAGTTTTCTTGTAGAAAGCTAAACATATGTTTAATAAATAGTTAATAGGGCGCCTGGGTGGCTCAGTCGTTAAGCGTCTGCCTTCGGCTCAGGTCGTGGTCCCAGGGTCCTGGGATCGAGCCCCGCATTGGGCTCCCTGCTCGGCGGAGAGCCTGCTTCTCCCTCTCCCTCTCTCTGCTTATCTGCCTACTTGTGCTCTCTCTCTCTGTGTTAAACAAATAAATAAAAATCTTTAAAAAAAAAAATAGTTAATAGAGCTTGTAATTTCCACAAAGCAGGTTTGGTGAATACCTCTAATACCCAAATTCTGTTGTGATTTTATATATATATATATATAAATATATTTATATTTTACAGGTAAATTTTAAATATAAAATATATAATAAATATAATATTTTTGAATTATTATAATAAATATAAAATACACATATTTTATAGATCAGGAAACTGCATCAGAAAGAGATTAAAGTTACAGTGCTTGCTGGATACATCTGCTTTGATCATTTTCCAGGTGTCTTATACCTAAATATTGTCCAAAACTGAACTCATTATTTTGGACCACAAACTTCCTCTTCTTATATTCCTTTTCTTAGTTAATGGTACAGCCATCTACCCAGTGACCCAACCCAGAAATCTGTGAATCATCTCAGATTTCTCCCTCTCCCTTACTCATCATCACACCAAATCCTATAGAGTTTAACTATTAAGTATTTTTTGGCTCTGACCTTTTTTTTCTCCATTCTTACCACCACTGCTTTTATTCAAGCTTCCCCCATTTCTCACTCAAACTTACTGCAGTTGCCTCCTAACTGGTCTGATACCAGCCACGCTGCCTTCATAACAGTCTTCTATACAGCTGCCAAGATGGGACGTCTAAAACACACTGATGTCAACCCCTGTCTGAAAAACTTGATGGTTCCCTTCTTCCTCTAAATGAAGCCCAGGTTTCTTATGGCCCTCATGATCCCAAAGCACACCTCTATCTTAGTCCCAATCGAGGTAATTTAAAATGTAATGTGTATGTGATTGTCTCCCCTTTTAGAATCTGGGCTCTTTAAAGGTAGAGGCAAAGTCTTTTCAGTCTTTGTATCTCAGCACATCTGGCTGTGTCAGTAAAAAATCGTTAAATTCAAATGAAATGGTTGACATCAGGTTTGAAGTCAGGTGGATCGGATAACACTTTTTAACATGGTCATTACTCTTTAAAAAACTGAGATTAAATCCACCATTTTAGTATATTCAATGGTTTTTGGTATACTCACAGTTGTGCAAACATCACCACTATTTAATTCCAGAATATTTTTGTCACCTGAAAAAGAAACTGCTTACATGGGGTGCCTGGGTGGCTCAGTCGGTTAAGTGACTGCCTTCGGCTCGGGTCGTGATCCCAGGGTGTTGGGATCGAGCCCCACATCAGGCCTCCTGCTTGGTGGGGAGCCTGCTTCTCCCTCTCCCTCTGCCTGCCACTCCCCTTGCTTGTGCTCTCTCTCTCTCTCTCAAATAAATGAATAAAATCTTAAAAATAAAAAAAAAAAAGAAACTGCTTACCCATTAACAGTAGTTCTCTATTATTCCCTCTTCCTCTTCACCATCAAGAAGGTGAAAAGGTAATCCACAGAATGGGAGAAAATATCTGCAAACCATATATCTGATAGGGGACTATTATCCAGAATATATAAAGAACTCTTACAACTCAGCAATAAAAAGACAACCCAATTAAAGAATGGGAAAAGGATTTTAATACCTATTTCTCCAAAAGAAATACACAAATGGCCAATAAGCACATGAAAATATCTTCAACATCATTAGTCATTAGGGAAATGCAAATCAAAACCACAACGAAATACCACTTTACACCCAAGAGGATAGGTATAATCAAAAGGACATACAACATGAAGTGTTGGCAAGGATGTGGAGAAATTGGAACCTACATACATTGCTGGTGGGAATGTAAAATGGTACAGCTGCTCTGGAAAATAATTTGGCAGTTTCTCAAAAAGTTAAACAGAGTTACTGTATGACCCAGCAATTCTACACCTAGTATATACCCAAGAAAACTGAAAATGTATATGCACACAAAAATATGTACATGAATGTTCATAGCAGCACTATTCATAATAGTGCCAAAGTGGAAATCAACTCAAATATCCATAAACCGATGAATGGATAAATAAAATGTGATATAGCCATACAATGGAATATTATTCAGCTTTAAAAAACAATAGGGTACTGACACATGCTGTAGCATGGACGAACCTCAAAAACATTACGCTAAGTGAAAGGAACCACACACAAAAGACCACACGCTGAATAATTGCATTTATATGAAATGTCCACAGTAAGCAAATCTATAAGAGACAGAAAGTAGATTAGTGGTTGCCGAGGGCTGGAAGGGTTGAGAGGAAATGAGGAATGATTGCTAATGGGTAAAAGGTTTCTTTTGGGGGCAATGAAATGTTCTAAAATCTATTGTGGTGATGGTTTCACAACTCTGTGAATATACTAAAAAACCACTGAATTATTTTAAATGATGAATTTGATGGTATATGAATTACAACTCAAAAGTATTATTTAAAAAAGACAAAAAAAAGGGGCGCCTGGGTGGCTCAGATGGTTAAGCGTCTGCCTTCGGCTCAGGTCATGATCCCAGGGTCCTGGGATCAAGCCCCGCATTGGGCTCCCTGCTCAGCGGGAAGCCTGCTTCTCCCTCTACCACTCCCCCAGCTTGTGTTCCCTCTCTCACTGTGTCTCTCTCTGTCAAATACATAAATAAAGTCTTAAAAATAAAATAAAATAAAATAAAAATAAATTTAAAAAGGCAAAAAAAAAAAAAAGCAATGTATAAATATAAACTGGCCACTTACACCTAAAAAAGGAAAAAGAAAAAAGAAAAAGATGGTTAGCCTGCCTTTCCTGTCTTAAGTAGGGCTAAACTGAGGATCCGATCAGGTTGGCAGGAATTTTCACTAGGATAAATTGCTTGGAGCAAGAGATAGGAAGGGGAATTTAAATATCCTTCGAATAAGAGACAATAGGGGTCAAGGGGGAAAAGAAGGAATTGTACGTTTTCAGGTTCACCCCAAAACTCTGGTTTTAACAATTGTTTCCAATTTGGGCTGCTAAGCCACTCTTGGAAACAGGTATCTAGTCCTGCTTATTCTGATCGAGATCCTGAAAGCATAAATGAAAAGTGCTGGCACAGTTTATCCCAGTCCAGGACCTGACTTCGATGCCAAATTTAGCCTTTGGCAACTTCTTTCTGTTGAGAGTCCCTGGGGACTTGTTTGACCTCCTTTTGGAGCGCTGCAAGGGAATTCACTTCTGGACGGTGGCCCAGCAAGCAGGGAGTGGCTCAGCAGGCTGCCTAATCCTCTATTAAGTTAATGATAGAGTGTACCAGGGCACCGTCCCCTGAAAGGCCAATTCCCTATATGTGGGGTTGGGACCAGGAATTTTCCAGATAACCAAAGGTAATTCCCAGCATTTAATATTGTAATCATCTTGAGAGGAAATCTTTCAGAATGCATTGTTTACACTCCTGCCTTTTTGTACTTAGGCTTTTTTCAACTGATAATGAAAGTATTGCGTGGCCACCCAAAACTCGGAAAATATAGTGCCATTTTCCTTCCCTGTAGTTAACCATTGCCTATAGTTTGGTGTGTATTCTTTCAGACCTTTTTAAAAATCTGTTTATAAGCATAGATACACACACACACACACACATGCGCACACACACACTTACACCCATAGCAGGTTGTTTTTAACTTTTTTTTTAAAACATAAATAGGATCATACTCTACCTTCTGGTCTATCACTTGCTTTTCTACTTAATCATATATATGGGAGATCTTTCCATGTCAGTACATATAAATCTACCTCCTTCTTTCTTAGGCCTGTATATCCTTCTATGGTATGGTTATATGTAATCACTCCTTAATGATGCATATTCCTATATTTTTAATTTTTCTTTATGACCAAGAATGATGAAATAAGAACTCTTATACATCTTTGTGTGTGTACATACAAGAGTATTTTGGGGGATGTCTTCGAAGAAGTATGATTATTTATTTACATTTTTGATACATCTGGAAATTATCTTTAAAAACTTTATATTTTGAAATAATTTCAAATACACAGAAAAGCTGCAAGAGTAGCTTATAATAAACTGCCATATCCTCTTCAGCTCAATCCTCCAATTGTTATCATATACGTATGATTATTTTTTCTGATCCATTTGAGACAGCTGGTCCATTGTGGGCATAAAGCCCTTACTTGTAAACACTTCAGTGTATACTTCCTCAACACAAGGGTATGCTCTTATGTAACTTTAGCACAGGAATCTGAATCAGGACATAGAAATATAACTTTGAGTTCACACCAATTTCTCCAATCCAACATCACAGAGTTCATTTTAGGCTTCTCACTTTCCACATTTGTAACACCCCTCTCCAACAGAAAACTGCTTTCACCATCCTCCATGTATTTCCTCATTTGTCCAACACCCCTGAATATGACAGATCTCCCTGCCATGCCAGTCGTCTCCTCTGCCTCACACCTACTGTCTGCTGCTTGTCTGGCTCCAGCTATGCCAATCCTAGCCATGCCAACCTCCACCATGCTGGCAGCTGCCTCTCCAGGCCTTGGCCCTGACCATGCCAATTGCCAAGTAGGGGAAGTTAATTATTTTTGAATGATGTGATGTAAGAGATACACTATTTTTTCCCCTTTTTGAATAACCAGTATTCTCAATTATTTGAAATTCTTTCCCATATATTTGTGTCAGTAGCTGAGGATCTATCCTCTTTCATTAATCTATTCTTCTATTTATGAGCCAATATGAGCCAATACTTTAATTACTGTGATTGTATAACAGGTTTTGATATCTGGTAAGAAGAAGACCCTCATGATACTTAACAAAAGTCTAGCTATTCTTAAGTATTTACTCATCCAGATGAATTTTAGAACTAGCATGTCAATTTTGTTAAAATTCCTACTGTAATTTTGGTTGGAATTGCCTTGAATTTGTAAATTATTTGGGTACAATGGCATCTTTACAATGAGTCTTCTCATCAGGGAAAATGGTATGCCTCTTCATTTATGCAGTTTTTCAGTTTCCTTCAGTGAATGTTTATAGTTATTTTGCGTGAGTATTGAACATATAGTTTGTTCCTGGGTTTGAAAAAACTTGGGGGGGGCAGGGCATTATTAATGAGATCTTTTCATTTCATTTTCTTTCCACATATTTTGTATGTTGTTGAGATTATGCTACATATGCAATTCTGTACCTTGTTTTTTAACTTAATATTTTGCCATATAAGTTTCCTAATAAAAATATTGTTTTTATGGTTGCATAATTGTCCAACAAGTATTTTATGTGCCATAATTTATTTAACCATTCTTTAGGGTTGGTAGATTGCTTCTCATTTTTAAAATGCTAAATACTACTGTGATGAACATCTTTGTGCATAAATCTTTGTTTAACACAAAATCAGGGTAAGTTGAAATTTTCATACTTTTTTAAAGTTTTAATATTTTGCTCTTATTCAATTACTTATTCTTACAAACTGGACCTGCATTCTTCCTAACTCTTAGTCACTTTCTGGACATGATTAGAAAGTAACAAAATGGGGCATAAACAAATAGCAGTTCCATAACCCAAACTGATGCATGAGAGTCTTTGTGGGACCAAAAGCCATGCAAGACTGACCACGGAAGGCCATTATCTCCTTGTTCTTGCAACTTCAGCCCTTACATTCTTTCTTCGCATTGTTCATTTGTACACTTGACTTCTTTGCATTTCTCGGTGTGATATAAAATCTCTCACATCTTCAAAATTTTATTATGTGCCTTATGGAACTATTTACATAAAGCTGAGTGCTGCATAACTCACAGAATGTCTTTATACTGAATGTAATTTAATTTTCTTGGTTCCTCAGGGTTAATATAGAATCAATTTTAAAAATTTCTTCCCTAAGGCCTATGGAGGTACATAGGACTGTTTTCTCCTATGCTAAAGGCGCTAAATTGCTGTGTTTTTTGATCATTAAGTAAATTTTTATGCCTTTTTTCGTCTCTGCCCTGTTTAAGACTTCCAGCTTTCTCTTCTCACTGCTATCTGTATGCCTGCATGCGATAGTTTCTCTTCCCTCTTCTAGTTTACTGCTTTTAATTTTTTATGAGTTTGGAAACCAGATTGCCAGGTCTTTTAAAATCGAATCCAAGCAAAAATTAATAGCCTCTGAGAAAAGGCTTCGATGAATCGAAGCTCTAGCAGTAATGGGCATGATCTTTAGGGCATGGACTTTGGTGATTTCTGTTTTGTTTTTGCAGAGGTCTTTTTTCATCTCCTTTATTTCCCTGGGTCTTTGCTGTGCTCCAGATAAATGAGATTGTCAGATAACCGAGTTCCACATAAATGAAGTTCCATTACAATTATTATATTGGTAACATTAAGATGCCTCTTTTTCTTTTCCTCTGCTGAATTTTGATTCTTTACTTTCTTTTGTTCCTTTCACATTGTGTGTCAGGCTGGTTGACTCAATCTAGAGAAAATGTTAATTGGGCTTCAGATGTGTGAGATAAGGTCCAGTGGAAACCTTCACTTCCCCTACCTTTTCTTTCTTGCACCTCTTTTTAATAAGTAAAACTTCTCTTTATTTCACATCAACAAAACTATCATTCCCTTATATTTAAGAGAATTCATTTCTTATCTAAAGATTCTTTTGATTAAAAAGAAGTGAAGCATATTCCATTATATGAAGGAAAGCAAAGACAATTTACACAACTCTACTGTATTCTCATCTTTACTTTTACTCATGGTTAATTGATAAGGGCTGTGGTTCTAAACCAAGATTGTGTGGGCATTCTCTGTAAAGGCCAATCATTCCCCCTTTGCTTCTAATTGCCTCTCCTAATATTTACTAACTACCTTGTAACTACTTAGGTGCTTTGAGTGAGGGGATATAGCAGGTTCAATAAAACCCATGCAATATTGGAGAATCAACTCAAACATGATGTTTTATTAATGGTGGGTCAGTGGCTTCATCTTTGTGTTTGGGTATAATAAATACCCTTGATGATGATAATGTCTTTATGAGGATTAGATTAAATAATGTAACATATGTGTGGCACCTGGGTGGCTCAGTTGGTTAAGCATCCGACTCTTGGTTTTAGCTCAGGTCATGATTTCAGGGTTGTGAGATCGAGCCCAGTGTGGGGTTCCCCACTCAGCGGGGAGTCTGCTTGGGATTCTCTCTCTCCCTCTTCCTCTCCCCACCCTCTAAAATAATAAATAAATAAATCTTTAAAAAAATAATGTAACCTATGCAAAACACCTAGGTATAGGCCTATTACATTGAATGATAATAGTCCATAGAGACTTGCTATGTATAGGCCAGGTACTTCTACATGCACCAACTTAAAATCTTCACATCAACCCTATAAGATATAGTTTTTAATTTGCCATTCGCAGATAGGTAACCTGAGATCTGGAAATGTAGAATAACTTTCTTGAGATCACGCATTTAGTAAATAGTTAAATTAGGATTTGAGTGCAGTCAGTCTGGATCCAGGGTCCTTGCTCTTAAACACCTGTGCCATCTATAGTCTCTCTGCATCAGTATTCATTTTCTTCCCTTTCTCACCTAAATTCAACCTGTTTACCGGTCTGTTTCCACTTGGGTGACTTTCCAATATCTTGAATCAAGAATTCTTACCTGGGGCCCATGGGTGGATTTCAGTTAATAGCTTTAACCCCTGAATTAATCAGAACTCTCATATATAAATTGAAGAAATGCAGCTCAAGCAAGTTTAACCATGGAGGAATTTCCATAAAGGACTAGGTTATCTCCTGGAATTCAAGGATAGAAATGTGATGGATCCATGGACTCAAATGCCATTAAGGTACATTCCCTCTCTCACTTCTGACCTTTGTTTTTCTCTATGAGACTCTCTCTCTTTTCCTTTCTCCTCTCATTCTGCATTTAAGCATTTTCTCTTTCTCATGCTCATTTAGGAAACAGATCAGCTAACAGCATCATAGTTTCAGCTACTATGGAGAGACTGATTTGAACCTCTGGATATAAAGCACAAAAATTCCAGACAGGGCTCTGATGGGCCAAGCTTGTGTCAAGAGCTTTCTGGTAGTTGGTTCCAAGGGTATCCATTACAAATGTGTAGCATGTACAAGTATGAATATTTTTTTTTTGTAAAAGAGAGAATCCATTGGTTTCATCAGATTCTTTTTTTTAAGATTTATTTTATTTAATTTATTTGAGAGAGCGAGAATGAGAGACAGTACATGAGAGGGGGGAGGGTCAGAGGGAGAAGCAGGCTCCCTGCTGAGCAGGGAGCCCGATGTGGGACTCGATCCCGGGACTCCAGGATCATGACCTGAGCCGAAGGCAGTCGCTTAACCAACTGAGCCACCCAGGCGCCCGGTTTCATCAGATTCTTAAGTGATTTGTAATTCAAAAGCAATAAAAAACTACCACAAACACAAAATATGCTAACACCATCTCTTTCTGTCTTCTCTCTCAAACCATTCCTGTTGACTTCCCTGCTTCTGTCACAGGTACCATGGGTCTTCTAGAGTCTTATCACCTTGCTGTATTTTGATTTCTCACTCTTCTTTACCCTTTGCATTCAGTTATTCAGAAAGTTCTGTTAATTCTTTCAACAGCAATGGCTGTTGGAACTATTCCATTCTATTCCCACTGCCACAATTCTTGCTATCAGCTGTCACCTTCTTTAGCTCATAAAATAGTAATATCTTCTTAATCATGTCCTTATCACTAGTCCTTCCATGCTGAAATCCACCCTACTAGATAAAGTTTTAAACACTGTCTTCTTGTCATTCTTCTATTCAAAGACATCATGGTGTCTTCCTTTTCTGGGCAGCACCCTCTGCAGTTTGGTCCTGGCCCATTTTTCCAACCTCTTACTAACCAGATGTTGGTAAGATGTTACCAGATGCTTTATCTCTTAACTAGTAAATACTCTTCTATTCATCCACACTTATTGCTCATTGGTCTGTTTTTTTTCGATTTGCACCATGTCTATTTGTAGTTCACACCAATACTTGTCTTTGTTACCAAAGCAACTCACCTCCAAAAGGGACTTATTCTTTGACTTAAGAGTTCTTATACTTATTCCCTGCTTTAAACTTTTGTTGATTCTCTAGGGCCCTCCCTGGAATAGTTCTTCCTTCTTTCCATCTGTATTTTTTCCTATACTACTTTCCTCAAGTAGCAGTCCCATACCATTCCAGTCAAACGTATCTTTCTTCCTTTTATGAATGATCACAGAACCCACTGTTTTACTCATGTTTTAACACTTAATTCTATATTATGCTGTATTAATATTTAAATATTTAAAGTATTTTGTTTCCTAAATAGATTATTATGTGTTTCTAGTAGGCAAGACATCTCTCAAATTAGTTAAGTATACTTTGTGGTACTTACCACAGTTATAAGCATACAGTAGGGACAAATACTTGTCAAGCATTTATAAATGTCAATGTAAAAATATATGGAGTTTTGCTTCTTCATATTGTACATGAATTTTTCAGTTTCCAAAAAAAAAAAAAAAGAGATTTACTGGAAACTTCTTTTAAGTAGTATTTCCTCTATGTGGAAATGCTTTTAAGTGTTAGTCTTGAAATTATTAAATATTCATCAAAAGACCGAGGTGGGAGTTGGTGGGGAAAATGCTGAAGCTATTGAGTTTGGAATTATTAATTGCAGTTAAAAAGAAAGGAGATTATGAAAAACAATCAATGAGAAAAATCTCTTTTACGTCAACTTTTGAGAGATACTTTCATGGTATAATATGGTTCACATTTTTCAAATGATGTATTCTGTGTTCTCATTTATATTTCATAGGCCATTATCTTGAGGGTAACTGATAGAGGATAAAGTTTGTTTGGGTTTAGACTGTGGCTCTGCCCACCCATTCAGTGTGATCTTGACCTGGTCATTTAACCTCTCAAAGCCCTCCACCCCCAACAATCTAGAAAACTGAGTTAATATTGATGGGATGTTGTGAGAATTAAACGAGATAGTATATTTAAGGCATTTGGTAAAGCATTTGCGGCCAGTAGGCAATCAATCAATAGTGGATATCATTATTCTTTATTCAACAGGGAGAGAATTGAGGAAAAAGGGTAGGCAAGGTGAGCCTGATGGTTTGCTTAAGAGACTTAGAGGTACCAGGGGAAGACATATGCAGAGGTGAGTACAAATGTGCAGAGTTGATAGACCAAGAAAGGGCATTTTGACTGGTATAGATGGCACTGATGAGTTGGTAGGTATAAGGTAAGGTTGGGCTAATTTATGCACATTTGCATGTTCCTCTTACATGGCATACATTAGGTTTCCAAATTTAAGTTATAGACTAAATGATCATTTTGACTAGAATGGATTTGTAGTAGGTTAAAAAATTAGCATTCTCAGGATTTCAGGTATCACTGACAGAAAAGCAAATCAGGGAGAAGAGCTGAGAACAGGGTTGACTTCTCTCTACAGTGTTGCTCACCATCCCTACTATACCCCACCCTTACCTCTGTCAGGGACACAGGGTTTCCTCCACAAAGTTACAGTGTGGCAGCAAATTGCAAGACTTAACAGCAGTATTATGTGGAAGAGAATGGGCTGAATAGAATCATGCTGGATGATCAAAACAGCAAGGCAGTGAGTTCATTCAGTGGGTACTCGCACTGCTCAGTGTGAACATGGGATCTGGGAAAGGTCAGCCAAAAGAAATGGAGACTGATCTTTGGGAGTATGATGAGGACAGTGAGTCAGAGTTACTCACTTCATCAGAGCAAGAGACCCTGTGGGTCACAGCTATTAGAGCTTACTGTGGGAAAATCCAATAAAGAGAACTCTGCTGCTAAAACTGAACAATTACAGTGTTTTTCTAATTTCCAGGAAAAATGGACTTCAAGGTTTTCATTTTGTGAATTGTTATTAAACTTTTGGTACTTTCTACTTTGTGAAAAGTTGCAAACAAATTTTAAAGGAAAAACATGGACCTATTATTTCTTAAAAATACATTTTTTTAAAAATATGTGAGAGATCTGCATAAACATAATATAGCCAGATTTAGTGCTGGTAAAATTGTCATGTCCATATGGCAGAATTAAATCTATCAATATTTCATGGTGTTCCACAATGAGCACAATAATTTCTAAGTACTGCCACCTGAACTAGTTTGAAAACTAACACAGTACACCCCTGACTGCCTTTTGTTATTTCTTGTGGGAAAGAATGTTATTAGTTTCAGTGAAACTCACAAAGGTTGAGATACAAAGTAATCTTTAAAATAAACAAACAAACCCAAAGGAGAATCGAATACAGTAAATCTGGGTGCAAAAGGAATAAGGTAACAATAGCTACTGCTTCCTAAGCACTCACTATATATCAGGCTCTGTGCTATTTTTCAAAGATAATTTCATTTAATTTTTACAACCATCCTGTGAGGTATCATCATCCACATTAGACAGATGAAGAAAAGAAGGCTTGGAGACTTGCTTAAGGTCACATAGCTGGTGAGTGGTGGGTGACACTGAGATTTAAACCCAGGTTTCCAGATTCCGATCATGATAATGTTGTAGTGCCTCTTTGTGTGTATGAATAAATCTTTTTGCATATATATTAACCCTTATAGTCATTAGTTAGATCCAGATATTGAACATTTCCAGCAACCCAGAAGGTTCCCTCCTGCCCTGTCAAATCCCCCATAAATAATCACTACCATGTGACTATCACCATAGACAGGTTATAGCTAGAGTAATCTAAGTTTTTGGAGTTATCACCAAAAGATTCCATGTATCAATCCTTCACCTTGCCATTTTAGCTGTAGTATGCAAAGCTGCTCTAACTTTTCAAGCATTCATTATAGAGACTAGCTGTTGAAAATGGCTTCATATTCAATTTCCTGTATTATTCTGAAGTTAATACTAATTTTTAAAAAACCAAAGAAACTCCTGGATGAAGTAGATTCAAAGAACTGTTAGCAAACAAACAAAACTATCTTGGGAACACCACAGACACAGGTTCCTTGACTGAGGTAATTTAGGGGCATCTATTTCCAATCATGGCGTCTCATTAGGGAATAGATGACCAGGAAAGGTCGTCTCAGTTTATGGACGGGAAGATTAGCCAGGCAGAGTATGTAATAGTGATTGCTTTGCATCATCTTACAGCCCACGGAAAAATTTATGTCCAGATATCTTCCACAGTTGACTTGCTGTTTTATGATGCAAGGGAAAGGAAAAGGGGAAGAAGATCTAGGTGGAGGATAATGGGGGAAGACCTCTGAGGAGGCTTTAATGTGGTGGCTTTCCGTGCCTTGCCTACTAGCTCTTAAAACCACATTACTTCTTGTCCAGCCTGGCAGCGACAGAAGCAGCGTCACAACCTCACCTCAAGCTCTCAAGCTGCGGTCGGTGAATTTTCAGCTATTATTCTAGATAACATAGTCTCCCTTCTCTCTCCTCCCTCCCCACCCACCTACCCACCCAGGGCTGGTTTTGCACCTCATTCTGATTCCCACCACAGCCAACTGTGGCATTTGAAGCAGTTTACATATTACAATTGGGCATCAGGCAAAGAATAACCGACATATGTAGGGTTTGATGATTCCAGGAGTGATGTGTACGTAAGGTGACTGAAGTGGGGGAAATCCAGAGGAACGTTCTGCCTATTAAAGCAGGAGGACAGGCCCAGAAGTGGGCGCACGTGACAGCAGCAGCACCTCGAGAGTGACATCACCCCTCCGGGGGCGGAGCCGAACTATTTAGGGCCTTGTCTGCTATTGAGCTTCCACCCCTCTTCCCCACCAAAACCCTCGACCCCACCAGTCAGAGCCCCCTGAGGAAACGAGAAATGCCCAGAGCTCACACAGCGGCACAGTCAGGGCCCAACCTCTCGGCGCAGGGAAGGGTTCGGTCTTCACTCTCTCTCCCAGCCGCTCCCCACCCCCAAACTGTGGAGGGGGCGGGGGCGCGCGCCCTCCACCGCGCACGCGCCCCCACGCACGCGCTCTCCCTCCGCGCTCGCGCTCCTCCCCACCCCGGCCCGGAGGGGGCGGGGCTGCGGGCGGCCTGGGAGGGTGCGACGCCCCCGGCGCGGCGGCGGCGCTAGCGAGCGGCCGGCCGGGCGCGGGTTGCTGGGCGCGCTGCTCCGGCGGGGCCCGCTGGCACAGCCGCCTCGCGCGAGCCGCCCGCCGGGCGGGGGAAGCTGCGAGCACTCCGAGCACCGGGCTCGGGGCTGCCGGCGCTGCCCTCCCGCCGCCGCCCTCCGCGCCTCCTCCGGGCGGCCCCGCCCCCGTTCCCATCCCCCTCGCGCTCACCTCCCGGCTGTGCTGCGCGCGAGGCGGAGCAAGGCATCCGCCGCCGCCGCCGCCACCGCCGCCGCCGCCGCCGCCGCGCTGAGGGGCGAGAGCCTGCACCCGCGCCGCCGCTGACAAGAGGACCGCCGCGGGCTGCGCTTGCCCGCCGCGAGGCCCCGCCGCGCCTTTCCGGGGCGCAGACCCACCGCGGGCGTCGGAGCGCAGCGAGGTGCTCTGGGAATCGCGGGCGGCGCCGGCTGGCGGCGCGGTCCTCACTGGGGATCCCGGGGGCTGGGGCTTGACCCGGAGTTGCAGCGAGCCCCTCAGAGCGGCAGGTAAGAGACCGGGGAGCGGCGGAAGGAGGGGTCGCCTCAGTGACAGGGGCGTTCGCCTCCAATGCCTCGGCTCCAGGGAGAGGGGCGGGGGCGAGCAGGGAAGCAGCGGAACGGGCAGCGAAGTGCCTCCGGTGTCCAAGGTGTGGGGAAGGTTGGCTCCAGATGTGGCACTCAGGGTGGCTTCAGATGAGGCCGGGGACGGTCACTTCGGTGTCACCGAAGGTGTCATGGAATTTGGTACCGACAGAGTCTCTAGATGACGGGGACCCAGGATGAGATGCGAGGCAGATTGCTAAACGTGGCAGGCAATGTGGTGCAGAACGAGTTGCAAAATGTGCCCCCAGAATGCAGCATAAAAAGTAGTTGTGAAATGTGCCAGGTAAGGCGCAGGGTGGGTTGGCCTGTGTAGCATTGAAATTCATGGTAGAAGTGTTGTGTGCGATATTAACAATCCCTCTGGGAAAGGAGATGTAGTGTAAGAAAAGATTAATAAGGCTCATTGCTAGATATTTTATCACAGGAAATCGAGAGGAGCTATGATATGCTATTTTTTGAGATAGAGATAGTACGTACCCACGTGAAAGAAGAAAAAGCATATTGTGTCTGGTTGTGAGATGGGAAAGAAAAAATAAGGCTAAAATAATTCCAGGTTTTGCCGTCAGCTTGGAGAGAGCACTGATATAATTGTATCCTGTCTTTTATTTCAGTTGTGTAAAATGGGTTTCACAAAACATAAACAATGATAATAAACATTAGGGAGATTTGGTGTTTTGGGTGTCTTTCACTCTGTTCTCTGCTCCTCTCCTGGAAAAGAAAAACAATAAACAAAAAAACACCACATCTTGATCATAATTCTGAGTTCAAGATCATTAGGCAAAGGGATTTTTTTCCTGTGTGCCCCTGTCTTCATTTTCACACAGGTGAAAATATCTGGAATGAGGAAAACAAAACAATATGGTGAACAAAAGGGATAAATTTTCAGGCATTTTGAGGGGTTGGAGCCAAAAGCTATTGCAGTGGTTAATTACAGTGAATGACAGTAGTGATCTATTCTTGCATGTTCTTGGTGTTGGGGTGGCAAAATGGGGAAAAAATTGAATACAGTAAATGTAGCATAAAAAGCAGCAACATGGATACTGTCAGTGTTTCCCAGGTACATCATCTTAGGAATGTGAGCACAAGAATAAAATATTAAATATTCTTTCTCTATCTATCTTTGTATATGAAATTACCCACATGCTGCGAAAAATTGTGACTTCCATTTAAGAAGAACATCTGTGTTTTGAGAGGATTGTCAGAAAATAGCTGGGATTTCAGAAGTAACAAAAGATAGTTCAATGAGCTATGTAATATAACTTACATATGTACGTTCAAGGAGTGTCTGTATGGTATGAAACAAGCAGAAATATCTGGCTGTGTTCATTAGAATATAGTTAATGATTGAGATTTTAGTCTTTTATGTTGTGATTATTGTAGAGAAATTGAATGACTTGCTTGAAGAATGTTGTTCTTATAATAACAGTAAGTAATTTGCTAGATAATCTGAAAATTCACACTGATGGGCTTCCTCCTGCATCCACATTCACCCACTGAGGGATCATTTGCTTTAAAGACAAAACTGGATTTTACTTGGTGATTAATACTGGGTTTTAGTGTTTTCTACAGATACATCCCTCACCTTGAGGCTATGTTGGGGCTAAAGCAGAGAGGAGAGGGCCAGAGGAGAATAAAGAGCAGTTCTGTTGGGTCTTCCTGTTTTGTTCTGACTGTAAGCCATATGTACTGCCACCCCCTACTGTCTGTAGGAAGAGGTGTTGCAGAGCCCCATTCTTTTCTTGTTATCACTGCCCCCTTGTGTAAGGGAAGAAATTGATAGTTGCACTTGGGAAAACCGCTCTCCTCCGATTGTTCTTGACAGGGTGATTATGTGGATCTATTAATGATCTATTCTTTTCAGAGTTGCAGGGCTTTAAACTTACTGTTAATCAGGCTTCAGATTTAATGTCTGTTTCTGATAGTATCTAATTTTAATCAGTAATTCAAATTGTCCAGAATGTTTTTAATATGTTTGGAAGATGGAGTACTGTTACTAGAAGTACTAGTCGTAATAGCTCACCCTTATATAGCACTTACTCTGTGCCAGTCCCATTATACATGTTTTAATCAGTTTCAGCACCCTGTGAAGTATGTCCTGTTATTTACGTTTTACTGATGAGAAACGGAAACACAGAGATGTTCAATAACTTGCATAGGACAATCAAGAATCAGATTTAGCTGGCAAGTGGAAGAGTTGAGTTTCAATTCAATAAGTAAGTAGTAAGACACATAAATATTAAGCCTACAAATTTACCAAAAATACGGTTACTTCTAGTATGAACATTTCTCTTACGGGATTTACTTTTGTAATTTATCTCTGGGATTATGAGTAGAGGAGTATCTGTACTTTTTATGTGTTTAAGGACATATTTGTGATGGAGGTTGGTTTTGGGGGACTTTAGAGATAAAAAGTTACTTTCAAGTAATTTTGGGTGTGTGTGTGTGTACATAGTGTGCAATAAAGGTTTACTGGTGCTTTTAAAGAGAGAGTACACCACACACACACACAGATCTACATACCATCTCTTTAAAAGCACCAGTAAATCTTTATTGCTAACTTTCTCAAGGAAAATTGAGGAGAAATTGTCCATTTTTCCTGCTTATTCATACTTTTATGATCTATTTTATTTTAAAAAGTAACAAAAATGGATGATTGTGTATATTTTACCACTTCCATCAATAACCGTTGGCTCAGATTTTTGTCACACTTACACATTGTTTCATATATATTACATATGAAATTATATTTATAAAAATGTGTAAAGTATAAAGAATAATAGGGCCCCTGGGTGGCTCAGTCATTTAAGCGTCCAACTCATGATTTCAGCTCAGTTCATGATCTCAGGGTTGTGAGATGGAGCCCTGTGTCAGGCTCATGTGCTGGGTGTGGAGCCTACTTAAGATTCTCTCCCTCTTCCTCTACCCCTCCCCCCTAAAAAAAAGAAGAAAAAAGAATAACAATCGTCTCTTATACTTGTAACAATTATTTTCTTCTGTAAGCCAAACTTTCTGCCATTCTGTAAAGCTCATGTAATCAAATACTTCTTTCATTTTTATGTACATTTGTAGATAAGGGAATTCAGGATAATCTATTATGACTAAGACTTATTCAAGATGTATATTTATATACTTTGGTATATTTGTCATAGACTTAGGTCATGCTGTGTATTTTAGATTGGCTGATAGTTCCTTTTAGCATACTTCATTTATGAAACTAATTTGATGTTTGCATCTTTATCATAAAGTTTTACTAACATTATTAAACTTTTGATTATTTCCCTCTTCCGTGTTTGATTTTTGGACTGTCCCATGCTGGCTCTCTGGCTTTTCCCCATATTTGCCCATAAATGCCTTTGCTCTTTTCATATTTTCTGAAAGATTTTGCATGCATTATTTTGAATGGAGAAAAAAGTAAGCCTAGAAAGAAGTACAGTAATCTCCTCTTATCTGAGGCGGATACATTTCAAGACTCCCAGTGGATGCCTGAAACTATGGATAGTACTGAAACCTATATATACTGTTTTTTTCCTATGAGTACATACCTACAATAAAGTTTAATTTATAAATTGGGCATAATAAAAGATTAACAACAATAATAAGATAGAACAATTATAGTATATTGTAATAAAGTTATGAGAATGTGGTCTCTCCTCTCAGATTATCTTATTGTGCTGAATTCATTCTTGTGATGACTTCTTATCATTTTATCAAGATGATAAAATGCCTATGTGATGAGGCAATGTGATGTAGCCTTGGGTTACTATTGATGTTCTGACTATACATCAGAAGGAGGATTATCTGCTTCTGGAATGCGGGTGGATTAGCAGGGGACTACCATATACTAAGCCAGTACTAGTTCCGAAAGGGGAATATTAGGATAGTTGATTTTTTTTTTAGATTTTATTTATTTATTTGAGAGAGAGACACACACACAGAGCATGAGCAGGGGGGAGGGGCAGAGGGAGAGGGAGAAGCAGGCTCCCTGCTGAGCAGGGAGCCCAATGAGGGGCTCAATTTCAGGACCCTGGGATCATGACCCGAGCTGAAGGCAGACGCTTAACCGACTGAGCCACCCAGGCATCCCTAGGATAGTTGATCTTGATTAGATGTAAGGTAGAACAAGTGTGCATAATAGAAATGCATCAAAGTTCTCTCCTTGTCATATTTCTTCCTTTTACAATAGAATTAAAATTGAATTTCTGAGACCTAGTGATTGGGCATAGTAGTTGAATGTACTTACACAGAATCACCAATGTTAGCTGGAATATTTTTACTCATGGTTCCCAGATTTTATTTTAAGGAGCTAGAACAAGCTGTCGCAGATGGCTGTTTACTTTTCTAGTACTAGTTTGATCAAGGTAACAAATATAAAATAGTTTGGAAGCTAGTTTAATTATTTGGATTTTTTTTTCCCTTTGTGAATGAATTGAAACTCAGCATTGTCATATCTGCTGAGTGCCTGTAATTAACAAATACTATTATTTGGAGAGAAGGCACCATATAAATATACTGTATAAACAAACAGTCTTTGTTATAATACCATGAAAACTATCACCTGGTTTATTTGAATAGAATCTTTTTTTTTTTTAAGATTTTATTTATTTATTTGACAGAAAGAGAGATAGCAAGAGAGGGAACACAAGCAGGGGGAGAGGGAGAGGGAGAAGCAGGCTTCCGGCCGAGCAGGGAGCCCGATGCAGGGCTCGATCCTGGGACCCTGGGACCATGACCCCAGCCGAAAGCAGACACCTAATGACTGAGTGTTAGGTGCTCCTGAAGTTTTATTGGAATATGGCCATGCTCATTCATTTACATATTGGTTATGGCTGTTTTTTGTGTACAGCCACAGAGTTGGGTAGTTTCTATAGAGACCTACTAGCACACAAAACCTAAATATTTACTGTCGAGGCCTTTATAGATGAAGTTACCAATCCTTAGGTTATTATATAAATGGTCATTGAACGTCAAGAGTTGGAGATAGACCAGGTATGTCTCTTGAAGGCCATAATTACTTCTGTCTGTCTGCTGAAAAAAGATTGGCTATTTTGCCTCAGTAGGGATTTATCTGACAGTATCTGTGTGACACCCATATTATGTCTAACTCTGAAGACGTTTCTGACAAAGTATATTAATTGATTTATTCCTTTTTCTTAGAAGAGGTAGCCCACGTAAGGAGTTTTGGAGCACAGCGTATTAGAACATTTTTCTTTGTTTGCCCAAGTCTCAGTCTCTCTTATGCATATTTTGTATTGAAAAAGATCATTGTTACAAAAAAAAAAAACCCTGATTTTTTATATTAGCTTGTTATACAGATATCTTGTGTTTAAGGCATAATGAGTTGAGTTAGATTAGTTATATTGGAAAAATTGGGGTATTTTTATGCAGAATATTAACACATTAAATCATTCACTTAAATATTTGTGTGTGGTTTTTTTTAAAGATTTTATTTATTTACTTGACAGAGAGACACACAGTGAGAGAGGGAACACAAGCAGGGGGAGTGGGAGAGGGAGAAGCAGGCTTCCTGCTGAGCAGGGAGCCCGATGCGGGACTCGATCCCAGGACCCTGGGATCGTGACCTGAGCTGAAGGCAGATGCTTAACGACTGAGCCACCCAGGCGCCCCTCACTTAAATATTTGTTGACTCCATACTGTGTATACATAGTTTTACTACTGTAGTCTTTCAATTGAAGGTGGACATTTCATATTCTTCCTTAAATCAAAACTAATAGTGTAATTCAGAATTCTGTGTCCTAATATTCATTCTATTCTGGGAAAAACCCAGTGTATTAAATTTGTCACTTCCCTAAAGTTTTACTGGTCAGTGTTGGTAAGTTTTAGTGTTTTCATTAGGTGGCAAAGGTATCATGAAAAGGAAACAGTGGGCGCCTTGGTGGCTCAGTCGGTGAAGTGTCTGCCTTCCGCTCAGGTCATGATCCCAGGGTCCTGGGGATGGAGCCTTTGGTAGGGCTCCCTGCTCAGCGGGGAGTCTGTTTCTCCCTCTGCGCTGCCCCCCAACCCCATGCAGGCGCACTCGTGCTGTCTCTTTCTCTCACAAAAATAAACTCTTAAAAACAAAACAAAAAAAGGGGCGCCTGGGTGGCTCAGTCGTTGAGCCTCTGCCTTCGGCTCAGGTCATGATCCCAGGGTCCTGGGATCTAGCCCCACATTGGGCTCCCTGCTCAGCAGGAAGCCTGGGAAGCCTGCTTCGCCCTCTCCCACTCTCCCTGCTTGTGTTCCTGCTCTCGCTGTCTCTCTCTCTGCCAAATAAATAAAATCTTAAAAAAACAAACAAAAAACAAAAAATAATTAAAGGAAAACAGTGCTTTAAACATTCCTTTTTATAAATATCAAAAGTATTGCAGACCTAAAATACACAAAGCAATATATATAAGCAGTAATAATGGAAAACTTATTTACTCCAAACAGTTATCTTTGGATTAGGTAGCCATGCTTTATTTCCTTGACTGTAATACCGTACTTGCATATCATTATCTGATTACATCAGATGATATCCGATTATAGAGATTGACAACATGACGAAATATGGCACCAGTTTTTAATTGCCATGGCAACCCCACCTATGGATCTAGCCTTATAAGTAGATTAGTTATTAAACTTGGGAATGGGACTGGGTATGTAGATACTGTGATTTAATCATTTTAGTCATGGAGAATCTGCCTCAGATCTAGGCAAATTCCTTCTGTTTAAATGAAGGAAGTCTTTTCTTAGCCCTTTACAATCTTGGGTTGTGGGATCCCACAATTTCTAGCTCTAGTTGCTGAAATTTGGTAGGGTAAAGCTAGTCAGGTTATGGAAGCTTGATGGGTATTTGTTGTTACTCTAGAATTCTGTTTTTGTTTTAATTCCAAGGAATTCTGTAGGGTTCCTCCGGATTGGGAATTAGGGTGAATGAAGGTAATTAGTTTTATTAGACATATGGGATGAAGATTTACTACATACCCAAATCCTGTTTTAGCATCAGAGAATCTTAGCTCTTTCTTCTTGGGGTTTTGAAGAGGAAGAAAGACTTCTTTTGGAAGTTATCAGACATTATTTTATTTTGTTTTGGGGGGGAGGGGCAGAGGGAGAGAGAGAGAATCTTAAGTAGGTTCCACGCTCAGTGTGGATCCTGAGGGGGGCTCTATCTCATGACCCTGAGATCATGACCCGAAATCAAGAGTCAGATGCTTAACTAACTGAGCCACCCAGGTGCCCCACACATTTCATTATGATAGAATGACAATACTGTTGTTCAGTTGTAAGAAGCTTTTGAAATTCTACAATCGTGAGACCCATTTTATAGTAGAAAGAACTTGAATTTGTGAGTTTCTGAATCATGAAAACAGATTGAAATTACTGCTCTGTCACTTACTGGATGTCTGAGGGGCTAAAATCTATCTTGCAGGGTTTGGTGATGACAAAGTGAAATAATGTCAGTGAAAATCCTTAGGACAATGTTTAATACTTAAGGAATGGTCATTTTTATTAGGCCTTGGAAATCATCCTGGATTTCTCTTTATTTAATGCATGCTTCACCCAACTCCTCCCCACAATTTTCTACTAGCATTGTCAGTCCAGCTTTTCCTTGTTATCTTGTCTTGCTCTCCTTTTCAGCCTTGCCAGGCATTTAAAAGACCCATGGTAATTAAGTTACTGATTTATTTTGTATCCTGAAATTTTCTCTTATGAAAGATTTGATGAGAGCTGAGAGAGAGAGTTCTTAAATAACTGCAAATTTAAAAATAAAGAGTTTTAGAAGTGAGATGCTGTTGGGCAGACTCCTGGTGTGCATACCTTTTTGGCCTGTTTCTCTTTAAGTACCACAAACTCGACAAAAAATTAGTTTTTAATCTCTTCTATAAAATAGCAAACCATGGCATTTCTTGAGACAGTGAGCCCTTTGACAATTCTTTTTTCAATTCGATCACGTAAATGTCATAACATTTCTCACTTTTGTGAATAACTGGAATTTTCTATGATAACTTTATCCCCTCATTACCCATGCTACATGTTGATAGCTTTTTGTAATTTTTCTTTTTTAAAAATTTGTGTGTGATATCAGTTAAGGTGGTTGCTTTTCTTTTTGTGATTTACTTAATAAAAAGGCCTTGTCTGTTTACAGTGTAAAATAATACATTAGAAAAAGTTTACTCCTCTTTCTTTAGTATAAATAACAAGTTATTCAAAATCTCATTTTTTCCCTGAGTTTCCATTACTTCTTTAACATTTTGCCCACTTTTGTTAATCAGTGTATCATGCATAGTTATTCATTGAATATTTTTCTTTGACTCACTTTCTCTTAGTTTTCTCCTTAGTTGTCAAAATACTCATGAACAGGTAGGTTTGTGCTAGTTAAAAAATAAAAACTAGTTCATCCTGAAGACGTCTTGCTTAATGTACTTGAGAAAGACCACTTATATGCAACTTTGGTTCCAGATTGGATTGTTTTGTATTTTTAAATAAATGAACTTCGTAATAGTTCCTCTCCTTGCTTTACATAATTTAATTCTAATTTTGTCTTTGGATGCATTAAAGGTAGTCATTTATTAGTTGTCAACTAATGTTAGTTGTCATACTTTTAGTAGATAACTGTTCTCTCCCCCCCCATTCTACCTTTATTAGAAAATTATGAAAGTAAGACTCTGCTTGCAACCACGAAAATAAATAGGGATGAATAAAGGAAAAGTTAGTATTTTCCTCTCCCCTCAGGTCTCTCCCTTCTCCAGTTTTCCTCCTTGGAGTAGCCAATATTAACCAACACTGAGTATTTTTCAACATCTTTTTCTCACTCAAAATCATGTAAGTATATACACACACATACAGGCTTTTTGTAACTTGCTTTATTCTTTTAAGAATGTATCATGGCATCTCTCCAGCTTAGTAAATGGAAATCTAATTTTAAAAAGCTGAATAACATTCCAAAGCATACTACACCATAATTTATTCTGTTGTTCCCCAACTGATGGACATTAAGATTGTTTTCTTTTTTCTTTTCTTTTTTTTTTTGCCATTATAAACATTAGTCCACTCTTACTCATGACCAGAGAAGCAAACATTCTTTTTTTTTTTTAAGATTTATTTATTTATTTTAGAGAGAGCATGTGCGAGTGTGGGGAGGGAGAGGGAGAGAGAGAAAATCTCCAGCAGACTCCCCACTGAGCACGGAGCCCAGTGTGGGGCTCGATTCCATGACCCTGAGATTACGACCTGAGCCGAAATCAAGAGTTGGACATTCAACTACCTGAGCCACCCAGGTGCCCCAGAGAAGCAAACATTCTAAATAAAATATTAGCAAAATAAAACTAGTAGTGTATTTAAAAGATAATACATCAGAGTTTATTCCAGGAAGGCAGGGACAGTTAAGTATTAACATAATTTATTATATTAAAAAATTATAAGATCAAAACTATATGATTACCTCTCTCTTTTGGTATGAATTGGAGGACTTTGTGTTGTATTTATACGAAATAGCATAGGGAGATGCCTGCCTTTGTGGACAGTAGTCCAAGTTTTGTACAATTCTTTGACCCTCGAAGTTGATAGAAGCCTTTTTTCCAGAGTCTTTGGGGGGGACTTTGTGGGGCCTGGACTTGAGCTTTGACTTTGGCCTGACTCCTGGACTTTGGTTGCTAAAGCCTGGTACTCTTGACACTATGGAAATAAGTGTACTTCCTGAGACTGGGATGGATGATAAGGCTGAGCCTGTCTAACTCTTAGGGTTGGCATCTTTTAAGATGTATTTGATTATTCTGGGCTTAATGAGCACCTTGTGGCCTCTGTACTAGTGCTCATTGTTTGGAAATATTGGCCTGAATCTTTTTGAGGCCTTTTTTGTGTTTGTTGGCAAAATATGCATTCCTTAGGATCTAAGTTTCTTGAAGCTTTCTAGGGCTGGTCATATATGATGTTCTTGGATTTAGCCATTTCTGTACTGCCAGCCCCAACTCTGAGAGTGGTAGAGACTGGAAAAAAAGAAACTTATGGATGCCAGAAAAACATTTGGAATAATTTCCTCAGTGGATGTGGTACAATTTCTGAATCCTTGTTTGAGTGAAAATGCCTTTTATCTTGGCTGAATAGTGTTCTTGGATCATCATCCCCCCCCCCTTTTTTTTCCCTGCTATATAACATATACACCACCGTTTTCGAGCTTGTGCAATAGATAAGTCTGATGCCAGTCTGATTCTCCTTTCTTTATAAGTAACTGGTTCCTCATCTCCTACGCAGCCTTGCCACCCTTATGTACCCTGAGATTTTTAGATCTAATCTCATTATGCACTTTAACCCTTTTATAGCCTGGGAAACCCAGTACTGCCGGTTCATCTCTCATTTCCTGGACTCCTGTCTATAGTTCTGTATTTCCCCCTTTCTGACCCCAGTCCCCTTCCCCCCTTTTTTCTTATTCTTTAATGTTTAGCAGTAGTATAGTAAAATAATTTTAGTCGTTCTGAGTTGATATTCTCAGGTATACATTGTGCTCTTTCAAGATGTAGTTTCAAATCTTTATTTCAGGAAAGTTTTTTTTAATTGCTATTTTTACTCTTCTGTCCTTTGCTTGGATTTCCTTCTTCAGGGCTTCCTGTCACTGTACGTTCAGTCTTCTTTGTTTTCAATATTTGTCAATTTTTCTCAAATCTTTTTAATCTCTTTGAGTTTTAAAATTTTCTTCTTTTTTACTTTGTATTTTTCTTAAGGGAGTATCTGTTTTTATTCACTATTTCTGGAATGATTCTTTCCTTTTGTTTTTAATTATTTTGAGTTTTTATAATTCTTACATCTGTTGTTCTTTCATGTCTTGTGTCATTCTCTTAAGGTCTTTTAGTTCATTTTGAAATAGCATGTTACAGTTGTTTTGTTTTTAAAGATTTTATTTATATGAGAGAGAGAGAGAGAGAGCAAGCAAGAGCACAAGAGCAGGGGGGAGGGAGAAGCAGCCTCCCTGCTGAGCAAAGACCCAACCTGGGACTTGATCCCAGGACGCTGGGATCACGACCTGAGCCAAAGGCAGCCGCTTAACTGACTGAGCCACCCAGGCACCCCTAGCATGTTACAGCTTTGATCTGTTAGGTGGGCATGTCTTTCTGGCATGCTTTCGTCATCTGTAGGGATGTTATTCTGCCCCTTATTCTCTCTTCTTGTAACTTAGTATATGGAATTGACCTTGATACTTTCCGTGACTCGTTTTTATTAGGAATTAATTTCAAAAAATCTTTTAGAAAGTGGCGGGATTCAGTGAAGATTTTTCTAACTTCATAGAGCTTTTCCTGTGGTTGTTTTTGTGTAGTGTTAAAAAAAAATATGGTGCTTGTGTTCTGAGACTTCCTGGCCAGTAGTTTTGTCTGGATCTTTTCTTTCCTTTGTCTCTCTTGTCTGATCCCAATTTTCACCCCTTTATGACCATTGAACCCTTTCTCTGTGCCTTCTGGAGTTCACTGTCAGTCATCTGCAAAACTCCCTTTATCTTTAACCTCTTCTCTAAACATGAATATCTTCTTGCTTTCAGTAAACTTACCTCTCCCCTGAGGGTGCTACTTCCCCATGGAGTTCTTGAGTGGTGGCTCCTCCTATTGACATGGGTTAAGTGTTCTCTTTGCTCTCTCTTATCTTCGGGGGCTCACTGGTACTCTCCTACTACTCCAGTTATGATTATTGGTGATTACAGTATCCACACAGATGATCCTTCTGGTATTCTGGTCTCTTGACTTCCTCTCCTCTACTGCTCTTGTCCTTTGCCTCAGCTATTCACTTTTATGGCATATCATCTGCCATATGTTTTTAAACCCTCAGTGCATCTGCATTAATTGGGGAGTTTCGAGAAACTATAAGGATCTAGGACTCACTCCCAGAGAATTTGAGGTTTGGCTTGGTATGTTATTTTTAAGTTTTCCAGGGTGACTTTAATGTGCAGCCAGGATTGAGAGTCACTGTTCCACAGCTCATTATTACGAATAGCTACAACTTTCTATAAAGTAATTTCTGGCATTTTACTCTCCAACTAGCACCTCCAATTTTTCTAGCTTACTTCTAAGTACCCAACAACCTTAAATCTTTGACGTCACTGGGACCTTTCAATTTACCACCTTTTCACTTTTCCTTGATACATATGTGTCCTCAATTCCTTTTCTGACTTGGTGAATTCCCTTTGCACTGTTCCTCGATGCATACATGTTCTCAGTTCCTTTTCTGACTTGCTGGATTCTCATTGTAATTGCTCTTCTGCATCTATAGACCTCTTTCCCTTGGTTGTTCTTGCCTGGCAAAACCCAATCCTGGTTAAAACCAACTCTACTTTTTTACACCTGTGTACTTGTACGTGTATACGGCTGGAGCAAAACAACTAGGTTAACTATAAATTCTTAGTTAATACCCAGTGACTTTAAATACAGTGCTTAATGCTGCCAGGGTACCCTATTTTATTATTCTAGTTCTTCCACATTCTCATTTGCTTAGATGAGTATATCTTTTCCTTGCATGCAAATCTTCAACATTTCCCTTTACATCCTCTCTTTTAGCTGGTGACCTTCCTATTTCATTAAGAACATAGAAACAGTCTTCCTACCACCTGCATCTTTACCAGTTATTGTGAATTAACTGTCTTTTCCTCTGTTGAAGGTCATTCCCACCAATTGTTCCTTTGAGCCCACCCCTTCTTGCCTTCTCAAGGACATTCTTTCTGCAGTTCTTCCTGTTTTTCCTTTTCTGGATCACTGTCAGTAGTGGTAAGTAAGAGCATATTCTAATTTCTTTCATCTGAAAGAAACTCTCTTGACCTTACTAACCCTTGCAGCTACTACCCCATTTCTTTTATCATTTATGCTAGACTCCGTAAAACAGTTATCTGTGTTGACCTTACCGAACTCTTTTTTTGTAGCTTTATTGAGGTAGATTGTACATATTTCAAAATTTACCCATTGTAACAGTACAATTGGATGATTATGGGTAAATTTATAGAATTGTGCAGTCATCACCACAATCCAGTTTTACAGTATTTTCATCACTCCCCAAAATTCTTTGAGCTCATTTGCATTCAATCTCCATTCCTAACCTTACCCTTAGGCGACCACTCATCTGCTTTTCTTTCTATAAATTGGCCTTTGGACATTCATATTAAAGGAATCATAAGTTTGTAGTTTTGTTTTATAATACACAGTCTTTTGCTTCTGTCTTCTTTCACTTAGCATAATGTTTTTGAGGTTAATATTTCATTCCTTTTTATTGCTGAATATCGTTTCATTGTATGGACATACATATCCATACATTTTGATTATTTCCAGTTTTTGGCTTTTATGAATAATGCCGCTGTAATCATTCATGTACAAGCCTTGGTGTGGATAGATGTTTTAGTTTCTTCTGGATAGATCCCTAGGAGTGGAATTGCTGGGTTTGTGATCCATTTTGAGTTAATTTTTGGATATGGGACGAGGTAAGGATCTAAGTTTGTTTTTTCTTTTTTTTTTTTTTTTAAAGATTTTATTTATTTATTTGACAGAGAGAAAGATAGCGAGAGAGGGAACACAAGCAGGGAGAGTAGGAGAGGGAGAAGCAGGCTTCCCGCCAAGCAGGGAGCCCGTAGCAGGGCTTGATCCCAGGACCCTGGGATCATGACCTGAGCTGAAGGCAGATGCTTAACGACTGAGCCACCCAGGCGCCCCTTAAGTTTGTTTTTTCTACGTATAGATATCCAGTTGCCCCAACACCGTTTGTTGAAAAGACCATCCTTTCTTCCAGTAAATTGTTTTGATACAATAAAAAAAAATGAGTACTTGGGGCAGGAGAAGGGATTATCATCCATGATACAGTGGCTGTATCACTACGTGGGACTTCCTGTTAAATCCTCAGTCCATTAGTTTATTGTTTGCTCAGAACAGGACTACAGCCTCAGGGTAGGAGATCGGACACTGCCTCTGTTCACTTGTCGCTGAGATGGCTACTTTAATTGGCAGTGCTATAAATTGAGTCCTGTTCGGCAGCAGCAGTAGTAGAGCTCCTGGTTTTCATGGCCTGGTCCCCCATGCTTGAACTACTACTTGTAGGGGGCAGGACTGGGGAGAATGAGAGTAGCCCCAGGCAAAAACGCCACAGGCTTGCATCGTTCTTACCCAGTGTTGCCTAGTTTGCTTGAATAACCATTTCTTAGTTTGTTGTATGCCTTTAGTTGATTTCCAGATCCATTCTCTTTGAACCCATTTCAGCCAGGCTTCCTCTCCCACCATTTCATTGAAACTTCTTTTTGTGGTCATCAGTGAGTTTCATATTGCTCAATCCAGTGGTAGTTTCTTAGTCTCTCTTGCTTTATCTATCGGTTCTGTTAGATACAATTGATTACACTCTCCTCCCTTGAAGTCTTTGACTTCCAAGATAACACTATCTCTTGGTTGTTCTATATCACTGGATACTCTCATTTTTGTGGATTTCTTTCACTTAGTCCTCCTCATTCTCATAGCCTATAACACTTGCAGTGGGTTAGGAATTTTATCTCTCCTGAGGACGTTATTTCTCCTTCTGCCATCTCAAGTGATGCCCTTCCCTTTTTTTCTTCTCAGAACCCTCATACCACTGGATATGAAGATAGGTACTCTCTCCATTTCCCCCTTTCAGCGTTGAAATCATTCTCCTCTCTTCCCTAAAATTCTCTAGCTTTGAAATTCATGTCATCACATATTATTTATTACAACCCCTATTGCGGTTGACTGTACTTCCTGGTTCATCTCCTACAATGACTTCTGATGGTTACTACCTGGGATTAGACCAAACTTCACATGTTAAGGGCACAGTCATCCACAGGACAGCTTTCACTTCAGACACCAGCTGCAGGCTTGGGGGTTCCCAGAATTACCCTTACTTCTAACCAACTGGCTGCAAATGTGGGAGTTCTTGCTACTTCCTCAGATTTGATAATTTACTAGAATAGCTATAGAACTCAGGACAGTGCTATACTTATACAGTTTTACTGTGGCAAAAAGGATATAAAACAGAACCAGCCAAAAGAAGGGACACATAGGGTAAGGTCTAGGAAGCTCTCAAATGTGCAGCTTCTGGTGTCCTCCCACTTTGGAATCAGGACACATCGTCCTCCTGGAACATCTTCCTTCTGGCACATCTGTTTATTTACAGTACACAGAGTATTACAAACCCTGAAGCTCAGCCAAATTTTGGTGTCCAGGGGTTTTGGTATGTAGGCATGATTGATTGAATCATTGGCCACTGATTAAACTCAGTCTCCAGCCACCTTCCCCTCACTGGAAGGCAGGCTGTGATATTGTGGCTCAAAGCCCTAACCCTCTGATTACATGGATGGTCTTTTTGGTAAAGCCAGCCCCCATCCTGAGTCATTTTATTAGCATGAACTATTTAGGGGCCCACCGTGAGTCATCTCCTTAACATATGCTATCAGGGTCCACCATGATTAGCAATGACACTCCTGTCACCCAGGAAATTCCTAGGATTTAGAGACTACCTCCCAGGAACCAGGAACAAAAGCCAGCCAAATTCTTTATTACACAGGATTCCTTCCTTCCTTCTTACTTTTTTGTTTGTTTATACTCCCCTTCTCTCTCACCAGTACTATGTCTGATTTCAATTCTTGGTGATTTCAGCCATGTAGATATTTTTTCAACATTCAGATTTTTCAGTTCTTTGAATCTCCATCAGTAATCGTCTTCCACCTTACCTAAATCATTCATTACCAAAGTTATACCCTAGATCTTGACTAATAATTACAACCTCTCCATAATTTCCTTTTCTTTTTTTAAAAAGATTTTATTTATTTATTTTGAGAGAGCAGAGGGGAAGGGCAGAGGGAGAAGCAGGCTCCCCACTGAGCAGGGAGCCCAATGCAGGACTTGATCCCAGGACCCTGAGATCATGACCTGAGTTGAAGGCAGACGCCCAACCGACTGAGCCACCCAGGCGCCCCTTCTCCATAATTTCAATTTTATGTATCCACTCTCTGATCACCACTTTCTCTTTCTAAATCTTTTTCCCTTTAGTACCCTGACTCCAGTAATTCTTTGACCCCACTAGGACCTCTAATCTATTGATTTTACCACCATTTCTGTCTCACACTCTTAATAACTTCTTTCCCTTCCATACTCAAATCACACAAAATCATAGTTCTCCTTTGCACATACCTTTGACATCATTTCTTCTTTCTTTATTCATTGTCCTTGCTGTGCCAAAACCACATTACTAGTTAAATCCACTTACCACCTGTTCCATGCCTGCACACATGAAGCTGAATGTGGTTAGTGAAAAACATATAACCTTGATGATTGGTTTCATTTTATTTTATTTTATTTATTTTTTAAAGATTTTTTATTTATTTATTTGACAGAGAGACACAGCGAGAGAGGGAACAGAAGCAGGGGGAGTGGGAGAGGGAGAAGCAGGCTTCCTGCAGAGCAGGGAGCCCGATGCGGGGCTCGATCCCAGGACCCTGGGATCATGACCTGAGCCAAAGGCAGGTGCCCAATGACTGAGCCACCCAGGCGCCCCTGATTGGTTTCATTTTAAATTCATGACCATAAACCTCAAGTGGAATCCTAATGCTTCCAGGTAAGCATGGTATATATCCTTAGTCTAGTAGGTGGAAGAATGAATGGATGATTATTTTACACTTTTTCCCTCTCATCTCACTTCTTTTTTTTTTTTTTTTAATTTTATTATGTTATGTTAGTCACCATACAATACATCATTAGTTTTTGATGTGGTGATCCACAA